>NC_043011.1:33670758-33675758 GCF_006345805.1 Octopus sinensis | reverse complement strand
TGAATTAAGTACCAGTGAAACACTGGGGTTGATGTAATCGACTTATCCCCTCCCCCAAAATTTCAGGCGTTGTGCCATTAGTAGAAAGGACTATTATTATTATTATCATTATCATCATTAAGACGGTGAAATGGCAGAATCGTTAGCATGCCGGGCGAAATGCTTAGCGGCATCTCGTTCGTCTTCACGTTCTGAGTTCAAATTCTCCCGAGGTTGACTTGGCCTTTCATCTTTTCGGATTAGATAAAATAAGTACCAGTTAAGTACTGGCGTCGATGTAATCGACTGTCCTCTTCCCCAAAATTTCAGGCCTTGTGCCTATAGTAATTATTATTATTATTATTATTATTAGGGCGGCAAGCTGGTAGAATCGTTAGCTAGCCGAACCAAATGCTTAGCGGAATTTCCTACGTCTTTATGTTCTGAGCTCAAGTTCCGTCGAGGTTGATTTTGCCTTTCATCCTTTCAGGGTCAATAAGATAAGTACCAGTTGAGCACTGGGGTCACAATACTCAACTTAACCCCTCCCACAAAACTGCTGGCCTTGTGCCAAAATTTGAAACTAATATGTAGTTTTGCAACAAATCTTAAGGTTACAGCCGACTTTTATTAAATAGATGAAAAAGAAAAATAATAGTAATTAGGCGTAGGCATAGCTGTGTGGTATAAAGCTTACTTCCCAACCATATACCACATGGTTCAGGGTTCAACCCCACTGCGATTTGGGCAAATGTCTTCTGCTATAGCCTCGGTCCGACCAATTCCTTGTGAGTGGATTTCATAGACGGAAACTGAAAGAAGCTCATTGTATATATGTATGTATATATTTATGTGTGAGTGTGTGTCTTTGTGTCAGTGTTTGTCATCCCGTCACCGCTTGACAACCAGTGCTGGTATATTTACGTCCCCGTAACTTGGCGGTTCGACAAAAGAGATCGATAGAATAAGTACCCGGGGTTGATTCATTCGACTAAAAATTGTTCAAGGCGGTGCACCAGCATGGTCGCAGTCTAATGACTGAAAGAAGATGTAAGTATAAATGTTAGCCCCAACCTCATCACTAAACTCCTGAAGTAGTTTCATTGATTTCACTTATTGCATTATCTAAAACAAGTTGTGAAGGAGGATTCAGATACCAAAATATGTTTAGAATTCCTTAAATAATGTCTTAGGGAGCCCAGATTTTCGTCATAGTTTGGTAGGAGTTCCGTTGAAACAAAAGCAAAATCCGATAAAACCTTTCTTTAAATATTCTGTACCAAATCATACATTATTTAATGTCGTAGCACGTTACACATATCTTCTGCTGCGGTTGCTTCTAATTTTACCAACTCAAGAGCCGTAATTGGTGAATAATTATCTAATTCATATTCTGGAAATATTGCATGCCCAGATTTCCTAAAAATTAATAAAACTTCATCAATAATAACACGTTTTTTTTATTATTAGTTTATTAGTTTCCGATAATTTTACTAAAATTTTCATTTCTTGTCAGTTCGGTTAATATGCACTGCAATGAATGAGTTTCAGAAAATCACGGATCTAAGAGATATTCTCCTTCGTCCTCCATTCCTGACAGTGGCTGGTTTCCTTTTATGAAGCAGTGAGCGATGTTAACAATTTAACTACGCAGTTCGATATCTTTTTCATTTATTTGATCAAAAGTTGTAATAAGTGTTACCTTTTTTTTTTAATTCATTTATCACATTTACAATATTGGAGAACTTGATTCAAAATGTTTTCTTATTTATTTATTCTTTTCATGCATTTAAGTTTTCTGAACTTTTTGTCACGAGTCCATATGCGATAACGCTGTACGCTGGTCAGCCAGAAAAAATTTACAAAGATTTTATTTAAAAAACTCAGTTATGATAAACATTGGATACATACTCTAACAATTTAAGGATTTTATACTTGCACAAGCAAAATGCACCCCCTCGTCCAATGGACGGTGCTGAGTTGCCAAACATTTAAACCAAATTTTCTCAAAACAACTTGTCCGACTGTCCCATAGGCCTCCCCTTTGAGAAACACTGATTTGACCTAAATTTGAGACACCATCAAAAGAAGAAATAAAGATATACTTTTTTCTATTCCAAGAAAAACGATTTTACAAATGCACGTTCCCACGGCTTTATCGATCGCATACTCACCTGGAATCGATTTTTGTAATTTTTTCAAGACTTATGCACGCCCCGATACCGTCGGTATCTTACATACCAAATTAGAGCGCAATCGGATGGAAGATGCCCGAGATCCTAGAAGACACACACACACACACACAGACAGACAGAACGGATTTTATATAATAGATTATACATGTATCAAAGCAGATACATGAACCAAAGCAGAACGTATTTCAATCTCTAATGCAGAATTGTTTTGTCTTTCTTGTGAGTTATATGCGATACTGTTATTAAAGTGGTTATGTGCGAATACATAGTTATACAAGGGTGTTCGGAATAAATTCGACAGTTTGCTTAAAAAGAAAAGAAAACAGAATATACCATCCAAAAATAAAAGTATTTTTTTTTAAATAAAAAAAATATCAACTAGATTATTGTTGGGTGATAACAGTTTACTTGAAGTAGCCGCCCTCAGCTTCCGCCATAGCCTGAAGAGGATTCCTCCAACTGGCGCATGTGTCCCTGGAAAAATTTTCGAACACCTCCTTGATTTTGGCTGCCATCTCGACCTTGATGTTGCAGGCAGCGCGGTTTGTGCCTTTTCCAACCATATAGTGTCATCGGAGGGATTAAAATGCCAGAAATCGTGGCTGGTTAAGTCGTACAAATTCTCAGAGAACCACTTCTGACTCTTTCCAGAGGTATGACAAGAAGCCGAATGTTGCTGCCACACAAATGACCTTTCAGCAGAAACCCTCTCCAGTCAGGGTTTGACCAGTCTTCAGCAGTTTTACATAGCCGTCTGAACTGAACCTAAGACCCTGTTCATCAGTTGTTGGATAAATTCCCGCGTGCGAACGCAACCAGAACGCCTTTTCAGTCCCTTCTTGGTGGTCACGGCCTCGTAGTTTCCATTGTAGCTGTCCATGTCACATCTTACAGCTTTTACAATGTCCACAAAACATTTAGCAGCAGTCACGAAGTCACCATTTTGATACCCGACACAAGTCGTCATAATATTGGTAATACTTTTCCAATATTCACATGGCTTCTATCTCTCCATATCAGCTAACTTTATTTCAAGTACAACTTTAATTTTTATGCTCTCCAACGCCGTTGACTATTCATCAATATACCAATCTGTTTCTGAAAAGAAAATGGACATAAAATTTGTTAAATTTAACCCGAACACACCGCACATTTTTTTTGCTCCGTGAAAAGTTGCTTCATCAATAGAGAAATTACTTATATGTTTACATAAGTATTTGCTTAGTGACATTTAAACGACGGCTGAAATCCGAATGTATATTTAGAGATTGGTTGTTGTAACATCCAATCTTAATATATACATTCAGATTCTAACTGGGTAATTTACACTATAATATAATTTAATGCTCAGTGTCTCATGGTGGTTCTAAATTCAAACACTGTAGAAGGTCAACATAGTTTTGTATTCTTTCGAAGTCAATAAAATATATAGCAATAATTGATGAGTTCTGCAATGCAGTTGAGACTCAGGGGCACCACCAAAGATTTCAACGTTATGTTGTGTATTTTGGCCATGTTAGCTTGGTGCAGAGCATCGCTCTTTAACATTTACTAACAAGAAAGAGTTGAAGCTAGTAGAAAACGTACCAATTTTACGGTGATTGCTTCTGTTACTTACAATAATAACTTACTTCAGCCATACAGGACTTATTTATATTTAGGTCGATTGGGACGTTTAAGAGTGTTAAGTATCTTTTATGTACAGTGGCTGTGTTAAGACATACCTTGTCTGGTTGTCTAATTTTGTTCCAATTCAGGTCTGAAACAAAACAAAACAAAAAAAACCAGCATCTACGCGCACGTGAGTGTGCACACACACACGGGCGCACGAAACACGGTCGCTTGATTGTTCTCATATACATAAACAGCACGGATGTGGCGTTCAGTCTGCCTAGGGTCCCACAATGTTTTGCACACAAGTGGCAATGATGGGCGCCTCCTGAAGCAGGTGTTCATAGAATTGCCACCCACGCTGACTAAGGACTTAATTCCCTCATGGAATTTTTCACTGAGTATGATGCCTTTTTGCAACCAGCTATATTATACAACACACACACACACACACACACACACACACACACACACACACACACACACCACACACACACACACAAATGCTTGCATACTTACTTAGATATTCATACGAAACAAATACATATTTAAATATACCATTTATATCTATCATGGCATACTTTTATTCTTTTCTGTTATTCTTTTTATTTAGTCATTTGACTGCGGTCATGCTTGAGCACCGCCTTTAGTCGAACAAATCGAACCCAGGACTTATTCTATCGGTCTTTTTTGCCGAACCACTCAGTTGCGGGGATATAAACACACCAACATCGGTTGTCAAGCGATGGTGGGGGGGGGGGACAAACACACACACACACACACACATACGATGGGTTTCTTTCAGTTTCCGTTTACCAAATCCACGCACAAGGCTTTGGTCGGCCCAAGGCTATAGTAGAAGACACTTGCCCAAGGTGTCACGCAGAAAGAGGAAGAACAGGAAGTGGGAAAGACACAATAGAAGAGAGGAGGTAAAGGATGGAAGAATGAAGGAAGGGGTGAGAGGAGGAAAGCTAATTCAATCAGCAATGGCGAAACAGTTATGCAATGAAATACGATAGTATCAATTGTAGTAGTAATGACAATAATAAATATAACAGGAGTAGTGGCAATGATAACAATAGTAGTTATAGTGATAATAGTAATAATGATAGGAATAATAACATTAATGATAATAATTATAGTGTGAATGCCTACAATAATAATAATAGTAATGATGATGATGATGATGATGACGATGATGATGATGATGAT
>NC_043011.1:33643258-33665758 GCF_006345805.1 Octopus sinensis | reverse complement strand
GGGCATTAACAAATGTTATTGCCAGTCTTCTGCGACGAATCTTGGGGAAAGAGAAGAATCGCTACCATCGTCCCCTACACTTGTTTGGTTATTTGTTCAACCACGAAAAGCTGAAAAGCAAATTTGATCATTGCGAGATTTGAAACTGAAACATAAAGAGCCAGAGGAAAAACTACAAGGTATTTTGTATGATACTCTAACGATTCTGCTAATTCACCGCTCTCAAAAATCATCATCATCATCATCATCATCATCATCATCATCATCGTCGTCGTCGTCGTCGTCATCGTCGTCGTCATCATCATCATCATCATCATCATCATTATTATTATTATTATTATTATTATTTATTATTATTATTATTATTATTATTATTATTATTATTATTATCATTATTATGTGTATGTCAAGCGATGTTGGGGGGGGGAGACAAACACAGACACACGAACATATACATATTCATATATATACGACGGGCTTCTTTCAGTTTCCGTCTACCAAATGCACACACAAGGCTTTGGTCGGCCCGAGGCTATAGTAGAAGACACTTGCCCAAGGTCTCACGCAGTGGGACTGTACCCGGAACCTTGTGGTTGGTAAGCAAGTTACTTACCTCACAGCCACTCCTGCGTCTTATGAATAGGGACGAAACACCGCTAGCATCTTGGCCGGCGTGCTAATTAATGATTCGGCCACCTCGCCAATAATAATAATAATAATAATAATAATAATGATGATGATGATGATGATGATGGTGATGATGATGATGATAACAGCCTTGAATTGTATAATGTGGACACTTCAAGGGTAATATGATATTAGCTATAGGCTAATGACCCTCAAGAGTAATATGAAATTGATTTTAAATTAGCAGCTTGTACTTGAAATGGAGGAAAGTATCCTGACGTCATTACACCGGTTAGATAAAAAGCGAAGCTGATCTTACAACAACTTGAACTTAGAGAACTAAAGAGGCACAACTAGATACCTCTAAATATTATGTTTGAGATCAGAGTTTCTGTCGCTAAAGGTTGTTATAAAAGGCACATGATCATACGTTTCGGTGGAAATGGAAAATATAGTGGATTATACGAGGAAAGCTCCTAGCCGTCGCGTCCCCAAGTGGCGGGTAGGAGAATATGGAAATAAACCGCCCTAGATCAAACATGGGGTGCTCGTTATCAAGGCCTGGCACCCGACATACAGTTAAAGTTGAAGCCATGGGAAGTAGCATGGCGGATGTGAAGTCTCGGTGGAAGAGTAATTTACTAATGGCGACACTCGTCCCGGACAGAAAACCGTCTCTGAGGTGAACAGCCGGGATTAGTAAACTTCTAAAATGTATTTCTGCTGACACTTACCGACCCAGTGACTATGGACATTATCAATCAACGAAATATATCTGAGTAAGCCCCATCAAACGAGTTTAACCCCGGTACTTAATTGGTATTTAGTTATTCATTCTCAGAATAATGGACAGCAAAGTCGGACCACTGGAGCTAGAATTTCTGTTCAATGCCATCTTCCCGGGAATGCTGGTCGCTAAAATAAATAATATATTTTTTATCCAATATAAGGAGGAAGCAAAAACTGTTACCAAATCTTTTTCTTCTTGTCTCTATTTCTTTTTGTCATCTGTGTTTCTCTCTTTTGATAAAGGAATAATTTCGAAACGTTGAACTTGTTCCTATTTCTTACAGTGTAAAATTTTAAATTTGCATTTCTCTTTGTTTTTCTTCGTTTCTTTCTTCCTTGTTTCTGTTGTCTACAATAGATACCATGAAAGAATAGAGGGGTGGCCAATTAAATAATTTATACATTGCCTGTTTCTCTCTCTAGATAATGAAACAAGTTCGAAAAGTCGAACTCGCTTCTGTTTCTTACAGCGTAAAATTATTACCTTACTTTTCTGTTTGTTTTTCTTCGTTTCTTCCCCCCCCCTTGTTTGTGTTGTCTACAATAAATACCATCAAATACTAGAGGGGTGGCCAATTAAATCCTCTATTTATTTCCTGTATAAAATTGTGTCTCTGAGCCTATATTTAAAAATCAAATATGTATTTATTCTCCTTCACATTGTTGCAATAAATAAACAGTAAATTCTTTAATCTCCTCTAATCAGATATCCAGCAGTAGGTTAACAACATAAATAATATTTCTTTCCATATGTCCTGACAACTATTTCCGATAGATTCATCATCATCATCATCATCATCATCATCATCATTATCATCATCATTATCATTATCATCATCCTTTTCCTCCTCCTCCGCCGCATAATCCTTCTCATCATCACCATAATCTTCTTCTTCTTGTTGTTGTTCTTCTTCTTGTTCTTCTTCTTTTTCTTCTTCTTCTTCTTCTTCTTCTTCTTCTTCTTCTTCTTCTTCTTCTTCTTCTTCTTCTCCTCCTTCTTCTTCTTCTTCTTCTTCTTCTTCTTCTTCTCCTCCTCCTCCTTCTTCTTTTTCTTCTTCTTCTTCTTCGTCCTCTTCGTCCTCGTCGTCGTCGTCTTTTCCTGTTATCTCCCCTTCTCCTCCTCCTCCTCCCCACCTCCACTCTTCTCCCCTTCCATTCCCCCATCTCCTTCTTCTTCTCCCCTCCTCCCCGCTTCCTCCATCTTTTTCTTCCCTAAACACTTAAGTCCACGACATAAACGAAACGAAACGAAACGACGTTGTGCTCTCTCAACATTGACCAATTTACTCTCGCCCGTTGGTCACGTATCCATGGCAACAACATCAAGCAGTTCCGCTAAAATCTAATATAACATCCGACTGGATAATCATTAAACTTGGAGAAATGTACGTCTTTCACAAAGCTCCTCCAACACGATACAGCTCTGTAGCTTAATTTTTAGTGATTCAATAACGATTGCCCTCTGGCATATTTGCTCTTCTCATAGCATGTCCAATTAAACTTAACCTTTTCCGACCCCAGAATGCTTTCAGCCGAGAAACTCTGCACTTTCACAATTAGCCTTTCGTTATTTATTCATTAAGAGTGTATGCATATTTGCAAAAGTGCATTATCCGTCTTCAGAACTTTGTGTATGATACGTTCATAGCCATTTGAGTGGCAGTATATGTTCGATGACGATGGAGTGACAAGAAGAAAAACAAAGCAAAACAAAGTAATACAAAAGACAAAAACAAAAACAAAAGAAACGAACGAATTTATCTGACAACCCAGTTCTATTATATCTATAATATAAGGCGGCGATCTGGCAGAATGGTTAGCACAACAGGCGAAATGCTTGGTGGTATTTCGTACGTCTTCACGTTCTGTGTTCAGATTTCGCCGAGCTCGACTTTGCCTTTCATCCTTTCGGGGTCGATAAAATAAGTACCAGTTACGCACTGGGGTCAATGTAATCGTCTATCCCTCTCCCACAAACTTCAGGCCTTATGCCTATAGTAGAAAGGATTATATTCTCTCTTTTACTTGTTTCAGTCATTTGACAGTGGCCATGCTGGAGCACCGCCTTTAGTCGAGCAAATCGACCCCAGGACTTATTCTTTGTAAGCCTAGTACTTATCCTATCGGTCTCTTTTGCCGAACCGCTAAATTGCGGGGACGTAAACACACCAGCATCGGTTGTCAAGCGATGTTGGGGGACAAATACAGACACACACACACACACACACACACACACACACACACACATATTATATATATATATATATATGCATATATACGACGGGCTTCTTTCAGTTTCCGTCTACCAAATCCACTCACAAGGCTTTGGTCGGCCCGAGGCTATAGTAGAAGATACTTGCCCAAGCTGCCACGCAGTGGGACTGAACTCGGAACCATGTGGTTCTTAAGCAAGCTACTTACCAGACTGCCCCGCCAACACTATAATTTTATACCATGAAGGAATAGTAGTATAAAGGAATAGTCGTATATATATATATATTCATAATACTATTTCTATATATTATATACTGTACTACGACGAAGACATATACCTATTTGGTACAAAGGAATAGTAATATATATTCTCAATAATATGAGAACTGGCCAGAAGAAGGTCTTCAGAGCGCTGTATTTTTATACCATGAACACGTTCATAGTTGGTTCATAGGAATAGTACTAAATATTCATAATACTGTTCCTATATGCTATTATATGTATTGTATACTTTTATACTATGAAGACACACATGTTATGCGTGTATGTAATTTGTAACTATGGTCTGACAAGGTAGTTTTTACAACTCAACTAGAAAGAACACTTTAAAAATACTGTTATTATTAATTAAAGCTGTTTTATTCCAAAATTTCACGCATTGTGAGTTTAAATGCGTCAGGCGCTTCCGTTATGAGATTGTCAGCAATGAACGTTAATTTCCTGTTACGTCCAAATGCTATTCATTGCAGTGTTTTATTCTCGTAGATCTGACTCTCTGTGCGACATACGTACATACATACATACATACATACATACTACACACACACAAGCATATATACATATATACACACACATAAAATTTATTCCTAATTAGTGGTAGGATGTTGGTATGGGTAAATAAGAGAAAGGGGATATATATATATATATTATGTATATATATATATATATATATATATATATATATATATATATATAATATATATATTATATATATATATATATATATATATATTATATTCATAATACTATTTCTATATATTATATACTGTACTACGACGAAGACATATACCTATTTGGTACAAAGGAATAGTAATATATATCTCAATAATATGAGAACTGGCCAGAAGAAGGTCTTCAGAGCGCTGTATTTTTATACCATGAACACGTTCATAGTTGCTTCATAGGAATAGTACTAAATATTCATAATACTGTTCCTATATGCTATTATATGTATTGTATACTTTTATACTATGAAGACACACATGTTATGCGTGTATGTAATTTGTAACTATGGTCTGACAAGGTAGTTTTTACAACTCAACTAGAAAGAGACACTTTAAAAATACTGTTATATTATATTAAAGCTGTTTTATTCCAAAATTTTCAACGCATTGTGAGTTTAAATGCGTCAGGCGCTTCCGTTATGAGATTGTCAGCAATGAACGTTAATTTCCTGTTACGTCCAAATGCTATTCATTGCAGTGTTTTATTCTCGTAGATCTGACTCTCTGTGCGACATACGTACATACATACATACATACATACTACTACTACACACACACAAGCATATATACATATATACACACACATAAAATTTATTCCTAATTAGTGGTAGGATGTTGGTATGGGTAAATAAAGAAAGGGGATATATATATATATATATATGTATATATATATATATATATATATATATATATATATATATAGATATATATATATATTATATATCATATATATATACACACACATACATATACATGTATGTATTTAAGTTATATATATGTATCTATATATATATATATATTATATATATATATATATATATATATAGTTCAAATTTACATAAAACAAAAGACGATGACAGGTGAGTAAACAACAAGCAAGTGTATTAGTTTGACGTATGTGTGAGTGTGCGTGTGAGTGTATGTGCGTGAGTATGGGTCTGTGCGCGCGCACACACATACAGGTGTCGGACAAAATCATAGAAATGCCACTTTTATTAATTCAATGGACAAATTCAAAACTGCTGTAGTCTGTATATTTGTTTGCTTATGCATTAAGTATACCTTCTACTTAATGCTTTCTATTTTTCCTGTTCTTTTTTGCAGGTATTTATATGTAAATAAGTTAAAATGCGGGACTTATCTGATTTCCAAAGCGGACAAACTGATGGGGCGTGGATGCCTGGAACATCAGTCATTAAAACTGCACAATTGTTTAATATTGTGAGATGCACATTCTCTAAAATCATGTTGGCATTCCAAGACCAAGGTAGAACCACCTCTGTCAAGTTTAATTTTGAACGGAAGTTCACCGAGAGAGGCCAAGAAGTATAGTCTCTCAAAACCATCGAACTACGGCAGCAAAAGTTACAGAAGAGCTAAACCACCACCTTCCTAACCCTAAAACCGTTTATCAAACTTCTACTGCCACCATTTCAATATTGATAAGTAGGAAGAAATGGTGCCAAGACTATCAGAAGTGATCAATGGCTATCTATATTGTTATGAATTTTCCGTGAGCTTGCTCCCTCGATTTCAACACATATGTAACTTTGTGAAGACTTTTAAAATGGCTGGACGATTTAGCGTCTTCTATTTTATATGATATATATATAATCATTTATGCATGGTACTTAATGTAAATGGCTCACACTATGCAATTTCCCTACAGTATTCGTCCGTAAATAATTCCTCTCTTCAACGTGCTATGTTTAAAGGCAATATATATATTGGAGTGAGATGAAAACCGACCCAGTAGCGGTACCTACAGCCAACATGCTTAGATGAAGTCTGTCACCACTGATATATAGGAAAACAGTGAACAAACAATCACTGGTGTTGCTTAATAGTCAAGCAACTGAATAGAAATCCATTATGAAGCAGTATTAAAAACAAATAATACAGAAGTAGTATTAAATTAAAATAGCAGAGAACGGATTTTTATTCCAACAGGCGGCTATTTGCAGCATGAGTAATCGTTGAGAAGAAAAAAAAAAAGAAAAGAAGAAAAGAAGATACAACAAGGCTGAAGTAATTCCTTTTTAGATTAATATATCTCTCCCCCATCCATTTTCCCAGATGAGTTTCCATTATTACAAAGAAAATAGATTATGTATATCGTACTTTAATTACTGTTTGAACCAACTTTAAACTTATCAAAGAATAACCCCACCGACATATTTCTGAAGCTGTCATTTTCCCTGCTTCGTTCCTGTTAATTTTATAATTTCGAATTCGTTAAATTCAATTTATTACAAAGCAGAATTGCTTCTTAATAAGTAATATGCTTGGTTAATTGTTCTTTTAATACCTTATTATATAAATCATCCAGTGCTGTTTTAAAGCATTTGTGTCTTTTCTACTGCAATCGGTAAATGCTTGAAGACGGGTTTTGGTTTTTTCCACAGGGAAACTCACTCTGATCAACTATCTGACAGCTCTCGTTCCTCACAGTGCCCATATCACTCTATGTAACTCATTTACCGTGATCACTCACAAGAAAGATTTGATTTGAAAGGCGGTTATTGATCTAGGAAGGTAAAGCTAGTAAGACACAGAGTACCATAGAAAACCGGAATACTTAATTTTGACTTTTCAAATATACAACAAATAATTTAAAGTCAAAAGTGTGAACAAACTGAGATAAAAATCACCGCAACAAGTAAATGCTTGATGTGAATTAGGGAGAAAAAGAAGTGATGTAAAAGAATCAGAAGCAAGGCTCCACGTAGAAAGAATAACCACAAGACAAAATGAAGCACAGGAAGAAATAAAATAAGGCAACGTTCGAAATAGAATAAAGACGAATAACTAAAATATTCCTGACTGAAAATGCACAAGAATCACTAAACGAATGTTAAGTGTTGGAGATTAAATCTAGAGTGTTTATTGTCCCCAAAGTTGAAGAAAAAACCATCACACAAGACACGTAAATGAAATTATTCAAAATAGTAGAAAAGAAAGAGTTGACAGTAATAAAGTGTACAACAATACTTTTACAGAAGAAAATTTACTGTGTCGTTAATGTGGTCCCATGCATATTGCTTGTTAATTTTATAGTCACATATGTTTCTTATCGCAGTTTTCTTGAGATGATAAATTCAATAACAACTGTCACAAAACTAAACCAGATTGCCTAACAAAAGAGAAACACCATCATATCTTCGCAATATAATGAGAAACCAGAGGAATAACAATTACAAATACTTGAAAGAACAACATAAGAACGTATTATATCGCATCATTGAACATTCTCTTCTGCATTGCTAGAAGCTTAGATATAACTGATTCTCCGGGTCTTGGTTCGTATTGTTTTCGCTTTGTTGGCCAAATCGATCATCGCACGAGAAATATGCATGCCATTGGAAGAGAACTTGATAGATTGCCTAGTTCTTTGTAGTTGATTTGAAAAAGGCTACTGCTATTAAATTTCAGATTAATGTGAGATAGATTTTTCAAATTAACAAACGATATGCATACATTCGTATATGAAATGTTAGAATTTGGAAGTGAAGAGACTCAATTGGCAACAGAACATAATATTTGAACACCAGTAGTCAACATAAGCATTTAGAACAGATCGAAACACTAACCGAATTTATTGTTATCTTCTCAGCCGAGAATGAAGCTGCAATGATTTTTTGAATAATCACAATAAACCCCTTGTAAACATATCTTCAGTATTCATGCTCGAATCAAGAAACTCAGCTCAGATTAAACAGATGGATCATCAATCACGACCCAATCACATACATATCATTTTATTTCAATGGAGAACCAGAATGACAACAAAGCTCGAATAGTAATCCTAACCTGATTAATAGCGTAAATGCACCAGTATTTGTACGCTGCAAAACATGATTGCCTAAACAGCAATAAAAGAAGAATAAAATCCTTCCTACTCTAGGCACAAGGCCCGAAATTTTGGGGGAAGGGGATTAAGTCGATTAGATTGACCCCAGTACGCGACTGGTACTTAACTTTTCAACCCCGAAAGGATGAAAGGCAAAGTCGACCTCGGCGGAATTTGAACTCAGAATGTTAAGACAGACGAAATACCTATTTCTTAACTACCTCGGCGGAATTTGAACTCAGAACGTTAAGACAGACGAAATACCTATTTCTTTACTGCCCACAAGGAGCAAACAAGGACAGACAAACGGATTAAATCGATTATATCGACCCCAGTGCGTAACTGGTACTTATTTAATCGACCCCGAAAGGAAGAAAGGCAAAGTCGACCTCGGCGGAATTTGAACTCAGAACGTAGCGGCAGACGAAATACAGGTAAGCATTTCGCCCGGCGTGCTAACGTTTCTGCCAGCTCGCCGCCTTCAAAAAAGAATATAATACGCAGTAAGTCTCTTATGTATGGTGAAAAATTATTTTAGTAATGGCGATGCTTTCATCTTCTGACTGAGGCAAATAATTAGAACCATATAAGAAATCATTGTTAAATATTGTGAAAGACTAACCTATCGTTGAGCTACAGTGATGCAGGAACTCATATAGTATGTATAGTTATGTTGCTTCAACATTTTAAGGACCAGCATAGAAGATAATGGAACGCTGACCTAATGTCATTGCTTTGGTACAAAAATTTGTGATTACAAATTTATTTATTACTTCACATGCATTCCTTCCTGGAATCACCTCGGGCAAGTGTCATCTATAATAATCTCAGGTCGACGAAAGCCTTGTGACTGGATTTGACTAACGAAAACTGAAAGAAACCCGTCTAATTGAGACACGCTTGCTCTGTTTTCTTTATGGTTCTTTCTCCTCATCTATCTTTTCTGTAGACGCGCGTAGGCTCGAAATGTTAACAACTTCTTCCATTTTCCTGAGCCTCATTCTAATACACCTTGTTTGTTAGTTTATTTTTTAATTCGTCTTTGTGTTTATTTCATTTTTGTATCACACACACACACACACACACACACACACACACACAGAGTCTTTTACTTGTTTCAGTCATTTGACTGCGGTCATGCACGGCCTTGAATGATTTTTGTCGAATGAATGAATCGACCCCAGTACCTCTTTTTCTAAGCCTGGTACTTATTCTATCGGTCTCGTATTGCCGAACCGCTAAGTTTGTGTGCGTCTGTGTGTGTGTGATGGGCTTCTTTCAGTTTTCGTCTCCTAAATCCACTCACAAGGTTTTGGTAGTCCCGAAGCTATAGTAGAAGACATTTGCGCCAGATGTCACGCAGTGGAACTGAACCCGGAACCATGTGGTTGGGAAGCAAGCTTCTTACCACATAGCCACGCCTGCGCCTACACACACACACACACACACACACACACACACACACACACACACACACACACACACACACACTCAGATATGTTGGCTTATTTCAATCCCTGTAACTTAACGGTTTGTCAACAAGAGACCGACATACTAAGCTGAACGGTTATGTTCTGGGGTCGATTTGATCGACTAAACCCTTCAAGGCGGTGCCGCAGCATGACTGCTGTGCAATGACTGGAACAAGCAAACGATATAAGATAATATCTCGCCTTGAACAGCTTCCTTTAGACAAACCAAATAATATGGCAAGAATGTTTTCAGATAAACTTGACAAATTTATTGAACGATTTCCTAGAAAATAATATTTATAGAGCAGTTAAGGTATATTGTTGTTCTATCGAATTCTATAATCAGGTATAAACCTTATTCTCATATTCGAATCATCATGGATGGAGACGATAAATTTAATTACCTTGGAAAAAAAATAAGACTAAGTCGTGTGCGCAGAAACCCTTAATCGATATACTGAGTCAACACTTTACGAAAACGTTACGAGATGCATGATTCGTGGTCCCTGTTGGAAATCATAATTCTTATTCACCATTCATGGATAATAATAATAAAATAATAATAATAATAATAATAATAATAATAATAATAATAATAATAATAGTAATAATAATAATAATAATAACAATAACAACAACAACAACAACAACAACAACAACAACAATAATAATAATAATAATAATAATAATAATAATAATAATAATAAATGGTAGTAAAGGCATCCTTAAGAAATTGAAGAACTATCCTCCAGCAAATGTCGATGGTGGCTATGAGCAATAGGATAACAAATGAGACGAACAGATACCATTGTGCAAACTGACAACCATTCAGTTGACAGCAGATAAATGCATTCCTTAGAACAAACAACTCACCCTCAAGCTATAAATCTCTAAATAGGAGAACGATCTCTAGTTAAATCAGCCAGATAAAGCTACATTTGCGTACGTGTGTATGGGTGAACGTTCGAGTTCAGCCATGAGCTACTGTCTGTTGTACATTGCTTTGAGTTGAACCAGGAATCGGGCTAACTTGAAGCTATAGACAAGGGTCAAGGCAAACGCAGGCAATCGAGTGTCTTTACTGACTATTTTAAACGAAATTTATAAAATAAATAACTTTATACTTTAAAGCTTGTTTTATTTTGACAGGTACTACAATACACAGAAACACAGACACGCACATACATGCATACATACACACACACATATACACACACACACTCACACACGCACACACACACGCACGCACGCACGCACGCACACACACACACACACACACACATACACACACACACACACACACACACACACACACACATACTGGGTGCGGTGAATAAATTGTCTAAAGTACCTAAAACTGAAAATAACACTAATATCTCATTTTAGCAGATATATTTATCAAAATTGCAGAGAAATATCTTGAAATACTAAAGAGTAAATTTTATTCAATAAAATCGCCATTGATTTCAACCGCGGCCTCCAGATGGCTTTGCAATCTCCTGCAACTCTTCTGGACGGTCTCCTTGTTTAAATTGGTGAATGCTGCCATAATCCTTGCCTTCAGTTCATCTTTGGTGTTACAACCAGTTCTGTTGGTCTCTCACTCAACTGCGCCTCGCACATACTGATCAAGGGGGTTGCAGTCTGGGGAATTAGGTGGCCAGATGTTAGAGGTGATGCGGTCACAGAAATTGTCAGACGGCCATGACTGGGTTCTCCTTCTTGTGTGGCATGGTGCAGAGTCCTGTTGTCAGACAGTCTTCCGGCAGTCACCCTCTTGACCGAGAGTAGTACTACCTCCTCCAGGCACATGATGTAGGCGTCCTTATTGAGTCTGAGGCCGTATGGAAAGATGAATGGAGGCATAACGTTGCCATCACTAGTGATCACTCCAAACACCATGATGTTGACTGGATGTTTGATTTTTGTTTTGTTCCAACGACTGTTCTGTGTGATCGCCATCTGATCCTAGCAGAAAATTTTTCTCGTTTGAGAAAAACCAAAGCATGTTCGGTTGGAGGGGATGCTTGAGTTTGTTCAAAAGCTTTGTAGTTTGTCTTTACCCTTGTCCTTGATGTCTTGGGATAAAAAAATTGACCCTTTCTTATCTTGCATGACCTAACGTCTTCATGCACTACCTGCCTGGTAATAAACTTAGATATTGCCATGTCTTTGGCGATGGAGATGACTGAGCTGGAGGGATCGTTGTCAATCATGGCCTGGATCTCACCAACATATTCAGGAGTTGTTTTCTTATCAAAATGACCAGAGTGAGTTTTCTGCGCTACCGTACCTTTGAAATCACAATTATACTCATCCAACTCTTGCCGAATTCTCTGCACTGTCCTCAGATTGACACTCAAACACTCTGAAGTGTTCGCATTGAAGCTTCTGGCACGAATGCCGAGTAGTAAAGCATGTCGTTTCCAAATTTCTGGCAGAGTGAATTGCATCATAGAGCTCTTTTCCTCACAGCTTTTTCTCACAGTCGGTGCCCTACCATACTGTGTAGTCGACAAAATCAAAACAAACAATGCGCATGCGCGAAATTAAAAATATAAAATGGCAAGAATTTACCCATCGCATATATTTATATATGGCCACAGCTCAAGAGCTGAAACTGGAAAACATAAACATAAACATATATATACCTACGTGTGTGTGTCTGTGTTTGTTCTCCATCATTGCTTGACTACCGTTGCTGGAGCGTTTATGTTCCCTTGACTTAGCGGTTCGGCAAAGTAGACCGGTAGAATGAGCGCCAGACTTTAAAATAATAATTACTGGGGTCGATACGCCCCCAGCGCATACAAAATACACACACACACACACACACACACAACACACACACACAAACAAACAAACATTTCGTAAGAAACATCAAAATCTGTTTCTAGACTTAATTAGGCAGTGAGGGAAAATAATGAATTGTTACTTAGCAACTAATATTTTGTTAACTATTCAGGCAGGTAAGGGAAACAACTCCAGACACGTTTCAGTTTTTTCATTAGACCTCCTCAGCGAAGCATAGAGTCCATCAGTCTTTACAAAATAGAAATGAGGAACTCTCTGAGTAAGTGTGATAGGTACTGAGAAGTAACATATTTAGAGATGTATTTACTGAAATATGTTACCCACAATGAAAACGAAAGTGAAATTAATGTTAATATATTTGATTCAGGTCGTATTTTATAAGCTTAGTAGAAATAGTTATAGGCTAAGGAAAAACACCTTTAACTAAGGAGATAATAATATTATAATTTAACTATTACAAAGCTTTACAGTAGGATAATTAATAATGTAAATGCACATTCTTTCTATACGATTGGTGTGCTGGAAAAAGGAGTTTCCTAATGGATCGTTTCGCGGCTCATTGATCACTTCTCAGAAAAGACACAATCAGCTTTCTTCCTTAGTTAATAGTATATACCTGCTGCTATATACAGCAGTCAAATTAGGCAAGCTCCATGGTAGACAAACTAATTTGTGTATTCGTGCTTTTGACGGTTCATTATTAATCAAACAATATCTATTTTATGCGCAAAAGTAAGGAAATCAGAACTGAAATAAATTTCAGCATTACAATACCTCAATGTGGGTAAAATAAAGATGTAAACAGAAACTTTCTCTGCCTTTGATGCCCGGCAAAAAGAGAGAAGGAGTCTCCTGACGGACCGTTTCACTAATTTTTGACTACTTATTAGAGAAAACGTCCATCAATAGTAGAAAAAGAATGTGTTCGAATTCTTATCTTCCCTAGAGTCATACTTTGTAATGTCAAAATATATTTAAGTTTTTCATTCACCGAATTAATGCGCTATATATGCAAATAGGTCAAACTAATTTACTTAGATTCTTAGTAATACCGGGTTTATAAACCGTAACACCGTGAACATGAGATCCCCAGAGAAGACTGAAGCAAGTCTAGGTGATCCCTTTTTTTTACTTCCCACGGAAACATGGCATATAAAGACAAGATGTTTACATCTGTCTATAGACAAAATGTTGGCTAAAAATCTATCTATCTATCTATCTATATATCTATCTATCTATCTATCTATCTATCTATCTATCTATCTATCTATCTATCTATCTTTCTGTCTGTCTGCTTATCAATATAACTATCTGTATGTCTATTTGTCTGTTTGTCTACATACACACACGCACACATACATTTATATTTACACACTCACACACGCACACACGCACACATACACAAACACACACACACACATATATATATACACATTTATATATACATATACATACATATATATATATATATATATATATATATATATATTTATGTATAAACATGCATACATATATTCACACATTGTGAATACATCGCAGTAAAATATATTTTATCTGTTTATCACAAATATTGAAGCTTTGGGTTGCAAAAATAGTAAACATAGAAATAGAAGCAGACACTTCACTATTTTTTTCCTGCTGGTGACATTAATAAGTGTAAGCTCGAGCGATTTTGAGATATTTTCGTATTGTTTTGTCACACTTTATCATTGCTTTGATGAAATATGAAAAGAACGGTAGACTTAGCACGGAAGGTAAGCTACGAGACTAGATATTTTGAGATAATTTGTTTGATGTGTTATGTGTTCCAGTTCAATCACCTTCAAAATCGATTTTATCGTTCATTTATTCAGGGTCAATGAAATATATTTCGGTTTACAGGCGTAGGTATGGATGTGTGGCTGTGTGGTTAAGAAGTTCGCTTTGCAGCCACCTGGTTTCGGGTTATTTCCCATCGCGCAGTGGCACCTTACCTAGTGACTTCTACTATAGCCTTGATCTGACCAATGCCTTGTGAGTAAATGAGGTAGAGGGAAACTGTGTAGAATCCCATCATGAATACATTCTTTTATTCTTGAACTTGTTTCAGTCATTTGACCGCGGCCATACTGGAGCACGGCCGTGAAGGGTTTTAGTCGAAGAAATCGGCCTCAGGACTTATGTACTTATTCTATCGTTTTTGAATGCTAATTCAATAAGCCTCCGATTCCGCCCGATAATTACATTAAGGGTACCTGTGTTTGTGGTTTACTTAGCCACTGGGAAGCTGATTCAATGAGCCTGTGATTCTGCCCGAGGATACACATATCTGAAGTTAACTAAACCTCTTTAATGCTAAATCAGTGAGTCTGTAGCGGTGATTCGAAACTGAATCCCTGGATACGCGATCAAACATCGCGGGAAAACCACCATAATTTCACACGATATGTCTATTATCCGACCAAGCGATGTCACGGACAGGGTCTTCTGGAACATTATAGAATTTGGTTTCCGGTCCCCTATAAAAACCGTTCGACGCGCATTTTAACAGCCAGGCGATCCAGGAAGACAATCAAGACAGACAGCTCCGACAAATGACCAAGAAACTTCGTTGTCACGAAGGTGACGCAGCTGATAGCAAATATGTTGGGTAAACCGCATGTTGTCATACCAATAGCTTTCTATTGAATAATTTCAGAGCAGTATCTCTCTCCCAGTCTGTAATTTTTGCTGTTATAAACTGCAAATGACCAACGCAGTTTGTCTTTATGAGCGACAACAAATTCGTCTGTTAAGTGTTCGCGAGTGTTGTTCTGTTACCACCTCACGCAGCCACGAAACATTTTCATTCATTAATTCAACTATAAGCAGCATCGACAAAATAGCTTAAAATTAGTCGTGACAAGTTGGTTAAATACCTGAATACTAAGAATTAGAAATTCTGACCGAGCCCCATTTAAGTTGATACAGTTAAACGTTTGGATTAAAGAGAACCCTAGTTATAAATTTTATGCTCTTCTCAGAGTTTAATAATTTGCTGTTTCCTTTCGTTAATCTTTAAATATTGTACATGTTATAGAACGTCTGTAACTAAACGTGGGATATCGTAGAACCAACAGTGATTAACGGAAATTTTATCAAAATAGAACGCCTGCACAGCACTTTAAAGTACCCCCAAATGACAATCAGATTTAGTATTTTGTCTGGATGTGGTCTGAGTTTACGATTTTTCTTCTCTAGTTTCAGCTCAGAGCTGTGGCCATGTTGATGCACCGCCGTTTTGCTACACTGTTATTACTAAGAGCCTCTTCTAATATGTGGCACTTGGTGAAGCATCGAGTTTGATATAGCTACCCTCATTTGCACCTCTTTCCGTGAGGTAGGTTCATCTGGGACTCTCGACAGGAAGAGGTCCAGCTTTGATTTAAAAACCCTTACATCTACTTTGTGCAAGTTCCTCAGACTTTTTGGGAGAATATTAAAAAGCTGTGGGCCCTTAACCAGTTGAGCATGTCCCTTAGTGGCTGACGATGTATGAATTTCTGATCACGAGCAGAAGTAATGGGGGACCATCATAGCCATGTGTTGAAAGGAATTCTTTGGGGTTTGGATAATTCGCCTTTGGTTACATGGGTGTTTCCTTCAACATCCTTAAACAACCGTTATTTAAGGACCTTTTGAGCGGGATGAGCTATTCGACCTGAAGAAAATTCTGAGCCCCACCTGCAAGGTCATGCGCTGTTTATCTTGATCTGAGATCACCTTGTCGTGCACATATGGTTGTGATGCATGTACCTGATGTACCCTATCAGATGGGTAGTCATGATGGGTATAATAGGCTTCGTATATTTTACCCCAGTGTCACTTTGATGGCATGTGCTGCTCTCACTCAATTATAATAATAATATAGAGCTAATAAGACCGAAACATGTCCGTTATTAACGCCAGTTGACTTTAAAGACCAAATGCACTCTAGTTTGCATTGTTGTAATTTACCGAAAATTCTGATGGGCTGTTATCATTGGAATTACCTTTCTTGGTTGGCGCCTTTAGAGTTAAAATACTCTACAGGAAGTTTTCATCAAATAATTGCACAGATAATTTCATTTAGTTCATTTCTGAGACCGTATCGTTTGCATAGCGTCATTGTGTAGTCTTTGACTTTTTTCCCATGATTTACGTGTGTCATCGTGTTAGCATTATTATTCTCAGACAAAATCCATTGATCTGGCGCCCATAGCAATTAAACCAAGTTCTATATAAATTTATCTCATAACACCTGTAGAAAAAAAACCCTCATTTTATCTAAAAAAAAACCCAACTAAATAAATAAAATATTTTACTGCGCTTTACTGCGTGGATATTATCTTCACCATATATATATCTATATAGAACATGAGGGCTTAGTTCAAATCATTTAGAATATTTAGAGTAAGGCGAATTTGAAGTAATTAATTATTAATTAATTAATCAATTATTGGAATGTCTTAGTGCTGTTTCTTGGATATCCCAAGTATTAGGTTAGCATCTCCATACACTGGGTATTCCGTTATCAGAGACAAGGTGAGTGCGTATGAAAGTTCTAGACAGAGAATTCACAGTTTATAAAGGAATAAAAGAGTACACAGAAGAATGAAGGGTAAAACAATAGATATAAAGTTCACGTCTGTCGATTCCCTGTCTAGAACATTCGTACATACTTACCTTGTCTCTGATGAAGGAATACTCAGTGTATGGAGACGCTAACCTCTCACTTAGTATATCCCAGAAACCGCTGTAAGACATTAATTAATTAGCTAATTAATTGATTACTTCAAATTCACCTTAATTAAATATTCTTGAGATACTCGCCCTGCCTTGGTTTTTATTGTCGTTTTTCCTCTTATATATATATATATGTGTGTGTGTGTGTGTGTGTGTGTGTGAAGGCGCGTGGCTTAGTGGTTAGGGCATTCGGCTAACGATCGTAAGGTTGTGAGTTCAATTCCCGACGACGCGTTGAGTCCTTGAGCAAGACACTTTATTTCCCGTTGCTCCAGTCCACTAAGCTGGCAAAAATGAGTTGTACCTGCATTTCAAAGGGCCAGCCTTGTCACACTCTGTGTCATGCTGCTGAATCTCCCTGAGAACTACGTTAAGGGTACACGTGTCTGTGGAGTGCTCAGCCACTTGTACGTTAATTTCACGAGCAAGCTGTTCTGTTGATCGTATCAGAGACCCTCGTCGTCGTATATATATATATATTAGAGTAAGCACATAAATATGAAACAAGGTGGAAAATAGTACACGAATACCGGAGGTAGAGTAATATGCTTTATTAATAAAGCTGCAAAGATATCACAAAAACTATTACTTAGAGTTTCACTTTCCCGTTCGTCCGACGAACGGAACGTGAAATTCTGAGTAACAGCTTCTGTGATGTCTTTGTAGTTTTATTATTCCGGCCAGCCGTGATCTTTCTTTCTTGGCCTGACTGCCGACCGCCAACACCTCTTATGTCCATCTCCTATGTTCCTGCCTTTAGGCTTCCACTTCATACACGCCAGCTCAATTTGATTCGTTCTCAGTCGAAAGACACCTGTTGTTAATTCTTGTTTGTTTTTATAATTGTGCACCATGTTCTCCGTTTTTCTTGTTTGTTTGTTTTTCATTTTTTTGTCTTTGTTGCCGTACACATTCGCTAGATTTCTTACAAAGGGGTCTAGTGCTCTTAGCTTAGACTTTTTGGGGGGCAACTAGATCGAACCATCTCAAGTGTAACTGCCCGAAATGATCGTGACTTCTGGTACTTGACTGAGGAAAGAAAGCCACGAATGACCCGTCTTTTTTTGCCTGTCTTCCTAATTGTTGTCTCTCTTGTCCGCCTTTGTATCGTCTATTTGTCCGAATGTTTTAATGCATTATATATATATATATATATATATATATATATATATATATATATATATATATATATATATATATATATATATATGCCTATTAGAGTTGCATAACCATTGAGCTAGAATTTCACATAATACATGTTACTGTAAAACAGATGCCTAGGAAGGAAGTTTGTATTATTATAGCGATATAGTGAAATAGCGAAATTTCATGTTACAGGTTTGCTGGGTATAATGGTCACAGAGTAAGGATACTAAGAATATTATTTGAAATTATTTACTTATAAACGTCTTTACACGTGTTTCTGTGACGGTTACAAAATGGTTACATAAGACTAACCTTACGCAATCTTTTATGACGAGACAGCTTATCAAAAGCTGTGGGTGTTTTAGATTTGTGATGTATTTTAGATTTGGGATGTGATTTTCTCCCAGACACTGAAAAACTAGATAAGCACACATTAATCGGCCAACAAATAATCAGCGGTTATTTGCAGACTGAAAGCGTGGATGGCGAAGTTAGTAGGGGAATGCACAACCGAACGAGTGGTGAGTGATGTATATCCTCTCACTGGTATTGTCTTATGTTCGTAGTTCGGATAATTGACTCTTAGATGTCCATCTTGATGCATGTATGCATTGTAAAGTATAAACGTGAACTTGTGAGATGTTTTAAAATCTTCCATCATATAATGGGAAAGCGGGTGCCTCAGACAACAGGTGTCCCAGTTTTTGGAAAAGGTGAGTCTAAAAACAATGAAAAGAGAGGGGCCTCAGACAACAAGAAAGCGATGTCTCAGATAATGGGAAAAGAAAGTCTCAGACAACAGTAAAAGAGTTTTAGACAATGGGCAAAAGGGATTCTCAGACAATGGGAAAAAGAAAGTCTTAGAAAATAAGAAAAAGTGGGCATTTTCAGATTACTAGACAAGAAGAGTATCAGAAAATAGAAAAAGGAGTCTCTTAGACAATGAAGTTTCAGTCAGTGGGAAAAGGAAGTCGTATACAATAGTGAGGGAGGTGTTAGGCATAGGATGACCATGGGATTGCACTTGGAAAGTTCCCTCGCGAAACACAATTCCGGGCAAGGTTCTTTTTGTGGAATACCAGCAGTCACTCATGCATACCAGTCTCCCCTCCCCACGCCACTGGTGTTCTCTTAGGGAAAGGCAAAGACCGGCACAGTTTGGCACCAGTGACGTCACAACTCATTTCTACAACTGAGTGAACTGGAGCAACGTGAAATAAAGTTTCTTGCTCAAGAACACAACCGACAATCTGACCTGGGAATCGAACACAACCTCATGATTGTGAGCCCGACGCTTTAACCACTGAGCCATGCTTCAAGGAAATCTCAGAAAATGGAAAAGGATGCTCTAGAAGATGTGAAGACAATGGCAGAGGTTTCAGTTATGATCTTTCATGTGCTGGGCTTTCCACACTAAACTCATTATACAGAGGCATCAATCGTCAGACGGACGTCTTATTTGACAATGAAGGATTTCATATCGACAATTTACATCTTAAAAGACAAATATTAAATCCAAGCTTTTTCAGCTCTGACGAAGTGAAGATAAAAATAATTGTAACGTGTCCTGCTCGAAGTGAGAACGACTGAATGAGTCTTGAGACTAATGATGTACTAGCTAAATGATGGAAGAGTGTATCCGTGGCGAAAGCAGGGCAGATCAGAAGTGGGGCAGATAGATTAGCTGGCATGGGTTTATGATTCTGAAGAGACCTATTACTCTTGTAAGACGCCCCAAAAGTACCCATTGTTAAAGAATTATATACTTTTTCTAAATTGCTCTAGTTCTTTTATTCTGTCCTAACTCTAACGCATACATAAATCAAATGTATTCAACACTGTTTACTAAAATGCTTAAGGCGTAGATTTAAATGAATGCATATCTTTTGCATTAGGCCTTCCACCTATTGCCGGTTCAAATGGGATCCGCGTGTTACATCTGTTCTCAGTCTTTTAACATATTTACTCGGATCAGAGCAAAGGTACATCTCTTGGTTCGCGGCATTAAGGATGTTAGCCCACACTTGACTACATGTTCTTCAAGCAGATGGCATTCCTGGTAAAATTTCCAGTTTTTTAGTCCTGAATTGTTTAATTACTGGATAATTTCTCACACAAAACTATATCCCTCTTCACAAGCATTCAAAGACTAGACTCACTTATCGCTTCCTTGTTTCCATTTAATTCTTAATCAATTTAAATTTCAGAGTTCTTTCCCTTGTATACTTTGACAAAACTAGTCATTAACGCTGATAATGTTTTTCTTATTACGGTATATACCTTGAGTATATTAGTTAAATCTTACCCATATATCACTAGTCGGCCTCACTACAAACAAGATATATTATATTCCTGACAGTATGATAATAAATGTTACATTAACTTGTTGTGCAGTGTCTAAATCTTCATATGAATAAAACTCAAGATAGATTCAACGTTCTTATTGAGGAAGAGTGATGAGGTTGAGATAAGCTAGCAGATATCTTCGACTGTAATGCACGACACATTTCTACGACGAGTAACTCAGAAAACTGTAGCAAAAGGAAGAAACCAGATTAAGTTCCTTTTCTTAAAGAGTCTATTTCCCCAGTACCTTACATACGCCTCCACCTCGCCAACACAAGACTATCAGTAAAATTGCTATAAACGACATAGCGCTAAGGTAACATGACAGACATATTGAATCGTTAATAGATATTGAATTGAGAGATAAATTTATCAAGTTACCTTGCGGACATATATGAAGTGGAAAACTTACTTGTTCTGCAATAAAATTAATAATAATAATAATAATAATAATAATAATAATAATAATAATATTTTCTCCAATTTTAACAAAGTTTTGCCATCTCAGTTAAACATTCGATGAATAGTTAGGCATAAAACGTAATGAAGCATCAACATTCAAGTGTTTTGTTCCTGAGAAGTTTCGCGTAGTTTCGTCCGGAAAATGAAAAGAAATCATAAATGTCAGAAAACGATATCCAAAACTATAGAGCATTGAATATCATTTCTGTTCTAAAGTGTGTGGATTTTGTTTCATTCTTTCATATTTGTCATGTTATTCACTCATGGCTATGTTTTATCGCTTGGAGGAGAAAAAGTAGCGTCCATGACCTTTTCTAGAGCTTCCAGGGATGTTAAGAGGAAAGGCAGGAAGAAACCATGACTCGTGGGTTGAAAGAAAGAATGAAAGTAGGATGGGAAGGAGGAGGAAATGACACATCAAGATATGGAGTTTTCATAGACTGGAGAAGACGTTTGCAACAGAATATATTCTGTGAGAGGCACCCAAGGTTGAGATAGTATTATCAAACAGAGCACCAAATTAAGCCGACCATCCAAAGACTTGTTCATTTGATGCAACAAGTTTCCTTTCTGTTTCCATTGATCTAATTTTACGTACAAGGCTTTGTTCGGTCCGTGGTTACCTAATTTAACCTTAGTGGGGCCACAGAGTTGTGAAATAAGCTTCTTAACCATAGAGACATGTGACTAGATTCACAGTTAGTTACATTAAGATGAATTACTGCTCTTCTGATCAAAAGTTTGGCAGTTCGTATTGTCTCCATATAAATACTTAAACTATCAGTGATTCATTCACCTTAGTTGTAAATACATGCTAAATCAAAGAAGAAATATTTTGGAGAAAATATTTTAAAGAAGAGCTTTCAGGGCCTTCGGAAGCTCAGTATAACTGATTTGAAACAGGTACCAGAAGATCGAAATTTTGGGAGATAACCGTCAAGTAAATTAGCTCCAGTACTTGACTGCTACTTTGTTTTATTGACATCGAAAGGGTGATCACCACGGAATTTGAACGTACAGCGTAAAAGGTCAG
>NC_043011.1:33623258-33638258 GCF_006345805.1 Octopus sinensis | reverse complement strand
GCGTCTCATACCAAAATCTTCTGTGATAATGGACTGCACTGAACCGTAACTAATCTGCACATCCTCTGATAACTCACAGTTGGATATTCGACGATTTCCCTTTATAGCTGCACGTACATCTGCGATGTTTTTCTCGCTTCTGATGGTTGCGTGTCTCCCAGGACGTTCGTCAATATCAACATTTTTTCGGCCATCTTGGAAACATCTGAACCACTCGTACACTTGTGTGCGGCTCATACACTTCTCTCCATACGCTTTCTGCAACCTTGCGTAGGCCTCTGAGCAGGTATCGTCATGACAACTTTGTCATGATCAATGCGGCGATCACACGCTACACACATTCCTTCTAATCACTGGTGTAAACAACGGAAGTGTGCTAGAACGCTAAAATTTAGTGCGTATGCATAGAAGAAGTCAAGGTCAATCTTTGTCAAGTGGCTTCATACTGCGTGCTTTAGATTCGTTACTATGGTGACAGTCCTGATACTTATTGATTAGACCTCGTATGTATATGTATTTATATATGTATATATTATACATGTGTATGTGTATGTGTGTGTGCTATACATGATCTGTTTGTCTGTCTATCTATCTATCTATCTATCTATCTATCTATCTATCTATCTATCTATCTATCTATCTATCTATCTATCTATCTATCTATCTATCTGTCTGTCTGTCTGTCTATCTATCTATCCTCTCTCTCTCTCTCTTTCCATATATATATATGAAAGTAAATGCCTGCATACAAGCTGAACTTACACAAAGTGATATCCAGGCTAGCACTCAAGGGAAAATCGTCAATCTACAACTACACACATACACGCACGCACACACGCACACACGCACACACACACACACACACACACACACACACACACACACACACACACACACACACACACATGTATCCACTAATGGAAAAACAATTGACAAGTGCGGAAATTCTCCTTTCACACTAAACATGTTTGAATGACATATAATAAAATAATGATTTGCCGAAACAGCAACCTGGGACCATAATACTGAGTGATCGAGAATTTAATACACTGTTTTTTTCTTGAACATTGGTAACAAAAAGAAAAAGTGATAAAAAAACATTATTGTGTAAGAAGTGAATAATAATTGGAAAACTCTCCATTTGGAGTTGAAAGAACTGGCAATAGAAGATGGTGGACATTTTAAAGAAAAAATTATTCAACCACGAAACATTGTTTAAGTAGGATATAATACTGATTTCAAATTTTGGTACAAGGCCAGAAATTTCTGGGGAGGTGATAAGTCGATTAAATTGACCCCAGTGTTCAACTGGTATTTATTTAATCGACCTTGATTGAATGGTAGGCAAATTCGACCTCGGCAGAATTTGAACTCAGAACGTAAAGACAAACGAAATGCCACCAAGCATTTTGCCCGGTGTGCCACCGGTAGAATGTGATATTGATTTCAAATTTTGGCACAAGGCCAGCAATTTCTGTGGCGGTGATAAGTCGATTACATTGACCCCAGTGTTCAACTGGTATTTATTTAATCGACCTTGATTGAACGGTAGGCAAATTCGACCTCGGCAGAATTTGAACTCAGAACGTAAAGACGAACGAAATGCCACCAAGCATTTTGCCCGGTGTGCCACCGGTAGAATGTGATATTGATTTCAAATTTTGGTACAAGACCAGAAATTTCAGGGGAGGGAGCTATGTCGATTATATCGACCCTAGTGCTTAACTGTTACTTATTTTTATCTACTCCAAAATGACGAAAGGCAAAGTCGACCTCAGCAGAATTTGAACTCTGAACATAGTGACGGGCGAAATACCGCTAAGCATTTCGCCCAGCGTGCTAACAATTCTGCCACTCGCCGCCTTTACAAGACTACATATTATGCAAGATACTCAAGAAATGTTTTCAGTTCTAAATATGTAAGTTTTGCCTCATTCTCCTTACTCTCCTGAGCAAACTCCATTTGACTATCATCTTTTCAGATCATTAGAACTTTATTCAGAAAGAAAACCGTTTATTAACTGAGAAGAGATCACAAATGATATTGAGTGTTTTTTTGCTTCGAAATTTGAAAAGCATTTCGAATGCGGGCTCAGATGGGATTACGTTATCAATAATGCAGGAAAATAGATTGATTACATACATCAATCAAGAGCTAAGAAGCATTTGTTTCTTTCCCATCTTGAAATGCGACAGGATATTCTTTTCAGAGTTGAGAGATGTTTCTCATGTACACACACATACGCACGCACGCACGCACGCACGCACGCACGCACGCACGCACGCACGCACGCACGCACGCACGCACGCACGCACGCACGCACGCACGCACGAACACTCATACACAGACGCATGCGCACAGAAAGAGAGAGAGAGAGAGAAACATGCATATGTACAAAAACATATACACACTCAACACAAAGCATACCCAGAGATGAGTGTGGAAGTAGAGAAGTGATACTCAACTTCAATTTCTCTGAGCTATATTTTAAGTTTATATATATACATATTTATACATACATACATACATACATACATACATACATACAAACATACATATTATATCACACATACCGATGTATACACACACATACACTCACATACCCGCACACACAGCACGCATGCATGCGCAAACACACACACACACACACACACACACTTTACAGATATATATCACGAAATTACTGAAAATGCTTATATATCTTTAATATCCTTACATCTTCATCCTTCGCAACAGCGTTGCCGTCTCTCTGTACGGCTAGAGCTCTCGCCAATTCAAGAAGGCGAGAATAATCTACGTCTTCATCCGGTTCGCTACGTTTGTTGCCGACCAAACCACTGTAATGGCTACGCGGCTCTTCCGAGTAGGGGAAGAAAACTCTCTTGGCTGGTATGAAGTAACCTGGTTGTCCGTTGAGGACTACTTCTTCGTAGGGCATGTTTATATCCTCCTCTTCGCTTTCCTCTGGAAGTGACTCCTCATCGATTTCGTCCCTGGTGCTTTCTCGTTCATTTTCTCGTTCGAAATCTGCTGCCAATCTTTTGTCGTATCCATAACCGCCTTCCAGTTCGCTATTGTCGATTTGGTAAGGTGCCTCTTTCTCGAGGAGTTCGCTTTGGGTGTAGGCATTTGGCCAAGAATCAAGTGAGACGAGTTTCTCTGGCATTTCGGCTGGCATGTACCGTTGGGAATCTTCTGAAAGGTATAGACCACGTTTGGTCCTCGGTGACCTGTCTTGCAATTCCCTGCGTCTCCGATAAATGTAGTTAAGTAGTGGGTTTTCTTGGAAGCTTCGTTCTCTTTGGACATCGATAGGTTCTGCTGAAAAAGAGAGAGAAAAAAGAAGAATAAATTATTTTCGAAAAAAACAAAACAAACAGAAATAAAAAACAAACAAAACAAAAGCGATACCCAAAATAAAAAATAAAACAAACTGGGACATATCGAAAAAGAAAACAGTAGTTGTAATAATTGTAACAAAAGTTACAAATTTTGGAATAAGGCCAGGAATTTTAGGGGATAGTGGAATACATCAACTTCATTTGCTTGATTGGGACTTTATTTTATCAAGTCAGTGGATTTGTAAAAGCATTGTATATCATGGGCACAAAGATTCAAATGTTGTGTGGGCTCGAAGTCAAGATTGATGCAGCAAAAGCGACAGGGTTGTGCGAACGAATAAAGAGCACAAAGCGGACAATAAAGAGATGAAGTGGAAATAGAAGCTGAAGTCAGTGCATTTGTAAAAGAATTGTGTATCACAGGCAAAAGATTCAAATGTTGTGCGAGGATGGAAGAGACAATTACATCGACCTCAGTTCTTTAATGCTTGTTTATATTTCAAATACCCCACAAGAATCACAGACAGATTCAAGCTCGGCAGGCTTTGAACTCAGAACGTAAATATTACAAGGCGTTTAAGCTGGGTCTTTATATGTTCTATTACTCCAGGATGATGGTAGATAATGTCAACCCCGGTTGTACTTGAATCCAAAATTTATGGAGTTCTGTCACTCTATTGTTGCTATAGGAAGTGGTGTTGTCGGGGTTGGGAGTGGTCGGTGGAAGCAGCACAAGTGTTTTAGAAAGTTGAAAGAAATGGTGGAAAGGATAAAGAGGAAAAAGTCTAAGGTAAAGTGGTAGGAGTCGATAAAAATGATGAAGGAATTAAGCTGTTCCAGGGCCAGAAAGAAGGGGCCAATAAAATCATCGACATCATGAGCTTATAACTCTGGAGTTAGGGCCGGTGAACAGCAAAAAATTGGGCCATGCCGCTGAGGCTCACTTTAGTTTCTTATATAGGCGCAATACCAGAAATTTTGCGAGAAGGGCTTGATTTATTACGTCAGTAGCGCATTTAAGGGTCAGTGGGTAAGGAAGCAGTCCTTTTATTGGGAGACACTTTTAGGGCCCGGGGTGAGAGGACGGCAAACTCAAGGGCTGCCCCAGATGGCACATACATTAACTACGCTACTGGATTATACAGATCCCAGGCCTTGGTTGATATTTTCTTCTTATTGATAACAAAAGGGCGAAACGTAAAGCAAAATATATCGGGATTTGAATCCGGAATGTAAAGAACGGTAAAGTATTTTGTCCATTGTACTGCTAATTCTGTTATTGATAAACGAGAGACAAATACTTAACCGAAATAGGAGACCACAAATAACCAAAAAATAAAAAAAAAAACAATCACAACAACCAAACAATATAACAAAATATTGCGAAGAAGAAGAAGAAGAAGAAGAAGAAGAAGAAGAAGAAGAAGAAGAAGAAGAAGAAGAGAGAGAGAGAGAGAGAGAGAGAGTGTGTGTGTGTGTGTTTGTGCGCGAGAGAAAGAGACAGGTGTGGAGTTGGAAGTTTTAATGTATAGCAGTTTATAAAGCTGATAAAATAAAGCACATCAGAAGATATATTTAAGATAACCAACAGTGGCTCCGTGACTGCATTCTCTCTTTGCATATCTTTTACGTCATACGAATTGTCAATCAAATGCAGATGTGAACTTTCCTCCATTGTTCCTTATTCAGCATGACGTAGGTAGTAATAGTAGCAACGATGACGATGATGATGTTGATGATGATGATGATAATAATAATAATAATAATAATAATAATAATAATAATAATAATAATAATGGTAATAATAATAATGATAATGATAATAAAATAATAATAATAATAATAAAAGTAAAATATTTCAATAAAACTCATTTATAAGACACAAGTACATACATACATACGTACATGCATGCTTACATACATATATACAGACATACATACATTCATACATACATACATACATTCATACATACGTACATACATTCGTACATACATACATGCATGCATGCATACATAATACACACAAACGCACACATGTATGTATTATATACATTATCAAGATCTCATGAGGGTAACTACTCTTGATGCAATTGACAATAATTTTGCATTAATTACTTTCTCTCTCTCTCCCTCTCTCTCTCCCACTCTCTCTCCCCCCTCTCTCTCTCACACTCGCATACACACTGACACACGCACACATACACACATACAAACCATTTGCGCGCATATACACGCACACACATACACATGCGCATATATACTTACACACAAATATGCATGCATACGTTTATGACAAGTGTACTCAAGGAAAAACAAACGATGATGATGATGGAGATGATGAAGATGATGATGATGATTATGAAGATGATGATGGAAATGATGAAGATTTTGATGATGATGATGATGATAATGAAGATGACGAAGATGATGACGATGAAGATAATGATGATGATTATGAAGATGATGATGGAGATGATGAAGATGAAGATGATGATGATGATTATGAAGATGATGATGGAGATGATGATGATGATTATGAAGATGATGATGGAGATGATGAAGATGAAGATGATGATGATGATTATGAAGATGATGATGAAGATGATGACGATGACAATGGCGGTGGTGGTGAGGAGGAGTAGGAGTAGGAGTTGGAGGAAGAAGGAGAGTAGGCGGAAGAAGAAAAAGAAGAGGTGGAGGAGGCGGAAGTAATGGAGGAACAGGAGGAGGTGGTGGAGGACAACGACGTCGACGACGCCGACGCCGATGACTACGATGAAAATAATGATTTATTTGGGAAAATTACTCACCGTTTTCATATTCTTGCATCAAGTGTTCATAGCTGTTTTGCTGGGATGGTTGTAAGCCGGCTTTTACTAGTTCTGGCAGCTCTCTCTCCGGAATCATTTCCTCTTCGGGCTTCATCAACGGCAGTTCCTCGGTCAAAGCATAACTGTTCAGTTTGGAAGACGTGTCGCCGGGATCCATGGAATCTTCCGGAAACAACGGCAGATCGGAGCTCTTCTTGCTGGCCCTATATTTATTATTGTCTTCGTCGTCGTCTTGGTCGTCATCACTGTCATTGTTTACTAGCTCTTGTTCCATTTCATCATTTAACATATCGTCGTCGTCATCCTCCTCTTCATCGCTATCGTCACCTTCATCTTCGTCGTTGTTGTCATGATCGTGGCTGCCACTGTCTGGAACGCCATCATCGTCATTACTATTGCTGTCATCGTCGTCGTCGCTTTCGTCATTGTGGTCGTCTCCTAATAGGCCTTCGGGTTTTTTCTCTGCGTCCTCCTCCGTCTTGTTTTCGTCGACGTCATCTGGTTCACTTTTTAACTCTTCGGAAGAAGACGAAGAAGATGATGATGAGGACAAAGAAGTGGAAGATGATTTGCCCGTATTCGAACCGTCATCGTCCGGGTCTCCTGTCAGTCTGTGTTCCTTGCTGTCTTCGTCACTATTGAGGCCAGTAAGAGGCACCTCCTTATCTGGTTTGGTGTCGGATTTTTTCACTCTGGGCGAGTTCTGTTGGTTGCCAAACATTAACACCTCTTTGGCTCTTTTCACTGCAAAGAGAAAAAAAGTCGTTATTAGCGGCGAAAAGAGTGTTACTTCAAAAGAGCATTCTATATATCTTGCTTAACGTGGATGTGTGATACGAAGCTTGCTTCCCAAACACAAGGTTCAGAGTTCAGTCCCACCGCGTAGTACCTTGGACAAGTGTCTTTTACTACCTTGGGCCAACCAAGGCCTTGTGAGTGAATTTGGTAGACGGAAACTGAAAGAAGCCTGTTGTATGTATATGTATATATATCTATATGTGTGTGCGTGTGTGTGTGTGAGTGTGTGTGTCTGTGTGTATGTATTTATGTGTGTGTGTCTTCGTATCTGCTTGTTCCCCCACCATCACTTGACAACCGATGTTGGTGTGTTTACGTCCATTTAACTTAGCGGTTCGGCAAAAGAGACCGATAGAATAAATACTAGGCTTAACAAAGAATAAATTCTGGGGTCGATTTCTGCGACAAAACACCCCTTTAAGACGGTGCTCCAAATGACTGAAACAAGTAGCAAAATAACAAAATATTGTAGAAATCCATGCAACTGCGGTATTCGCCTCGAGAAAGTATCTCGTATGGACGTCTAGTGTTAAAAAGCACGGAAGAATATCAGTTGCCTGGCGGACGATTTTCTTCTGTTATATAGGTATTGTCAAAGGTCGAAGTCTCCCCACAATTTTGCGGTTGTTTTGTCATGGTTGTTCTGTCATGTTGCTAATATGAACAGGGGACGCAACATTCCTGTAAGCCTGCAGTTTCCTGCCTACTAGAGCTTGTGTGCCTGTCCATTGTCAAAACAGATGATCATCTTCACAGTCACAAAGTCCCTCCTGCCAATAGACCAATCTGTCGTTGTCTGCCAAGTTAAACTCCTGTATATCCGTAGGAGATATACAGGTTTATGACGGTTGACTTCTTTTTGTCATATTCCTGATGGGGGTGGCTAAACGGGTACTATGCCTAGCCAAAGGGCACGATCGTCTGCTACTGTGTGGCGTTCTACAGTATATCTGCGTTAAGTAAATTATACGGAATGCTATTTCGAAATATAAAATCGGTCTATAAAATAGAAAGTTGTAATTAAGTCAGACGACTGACATTAACAATTTGAAACACTTTCATCATATCCCGACATAACAAGAACAAAAGCAACAACAAAAATGTTTATATTCCATGCCTGCATGCATGTAGAACAATTATTATGTCATGCTGTGTTTAAATTTGTTTCTCTCCAAACCTGTTAGGCTTCTAGGTAGAAACTGATCATGTATAAATTGAGTTCACTTTCGAATCTCTTTTATACGAGATATATATGTCATGTGATTCTATACTTAGCTTTAAAAGCACATAAATGTATTCTGCTGCATTGAGTTTATGATTTAATAATGCAGTGTGTCGTACTATATTTAATATAAATTTAGTCTTGCAGAGTGAGTGAAACTTTTGAACATATCCATAGGCATAACCAAACAAACGTAGATAACAGACAGCAGGTTTCTAATAGGTTAGCTGTCATCAGTTCTTAATTTCTGCAATCCTGCAGAGAGATCGCACTTAGCAGTTGTGGCATAGTACACAACTCTAGTGTACAGATTCGTAGGGTAGTTTACATAACGGTGTTACTTGGACAACTTATAAAAAATTCTCTATCCAAACAAGCGTATCTAACAGGACAGCGGATTTCTAGCAGGTTAATCACATCAGTTCTTTTTAACTCCGCAGTTTTGTTAAAAGATCGCAGCAAACAACTGTAATATAGAACACGATTTTATTGTACAAAGCTAAATTTATATACTGATGTTAAATCGACAACTGATAAAATTTCTGTTTTTACACATATTTCAGCAAGGCAATTGAAAAAAAATTCAGTAACACCGAGATATATTTATATGTACAAAATATATAACGTATACAACCTGGCAAGATTGGTCTTAGAAAAGGAATTTACTATAAACAAGATGTGTGGTTGATAATCTCTCGTTCTGCAAATTAACAAGGAAGCCTCAACCACGTTTGCCTATGGATCCTTCTGATTCTTATTTTACTCTACTGGACCTCTATAACCATTCGCTGTATATGAAAAAAATCTTATTGTATCTTTATAATAAAATAGTATTAAGAATCGTATGACAAATAATTAAATATTTTAAGTTTTGTAGAATTATAACCAATTTGTTGTATATATATTTTAACAACAAAATCTTATACGAACCCCCGAGGGCCGTATGGATCCCGGTTGAGAACCACTGATCTATACGGTAGTTCAACCTGCTAGAAATGACAGCAACATCTCTCTCCTCTCCCAAACCACATTCTATCGGTTTAAAAGAAGAGAATAACTTTGCCAGTGTAATCAAGGCTAGAGTATGCTATTTCTAAACAAAAAATAAAGCATAAAACAAAATAAATAAAACAAAGGCAGCATGATCACTGCTTTAATGCTTTTTATTATAGGGCTACAGGATCAGTATTGACCTGGGGTTAAGCAACAACAACTATCGCGTGTCGTGTTTTCAGAATTTAAAGAGAACCTTCATCAGCTTACAAGGTACTGAATCTAACTTCGCTGACTAAACATGAAAAACATTTTAAGTAATTTGAAAAAACAATTGCACCTGTAATTTAGAAATCGACTGATAGTAATTAAACAGATTGATAAAACTAGGGAAAACCCTCAGAAGAAATCAATAGATATTAGTTTCAAACTTTGATACAAGGCCAGCAATTTCGGAGAGAGGATAAGTTGATCAAATCGACCCCACTGTTTCACAGGTACTTATTTCATCGACCTTGAAAAGAAAAATGGCAAAGTAGACCTCGGTGGAATTTGAACTCAGAGCGTAAAGACAGACGAAATGCCACTAAGCATTTTGCCCGGTGTGCTAACGACTATCAATAGATAGTGTAACCAGGAAATGTACATGGATAATCCCAGCGCCCAGTATTCGTTACTTGGCAAAACTAATAACGATATTGGCTTCTTACATAGGCACCATGTAAAGAGCTGTAATTAAATACCGCAAGGTATTCTGTCCGAATCTTTAGTGCCAGTATTTAATTGCTAATTGTTTTATTGAGACCAGAAGATAATGATTATCTCAACAGAACTTGGATACAAATCATAAAGGGACAAAGTCATCGTTTCGTTCGATGCTCCATCGATTTTTATTCTCTACGACCTTGTTTGGTGAAAATAAGGAAAAATTATTAATAATTGTTTCTAATTTGGAAATTTTGGTAGGAAGGAACAGTCGATTATATCAATTTTAGTTCTTGAATGGTAATTTATTTTATCGAATCTGAAAGGGTAAATAGCAATGTTGATTGCAATGGAATTCGAACACAGAACGTTTAGAGTCATAACTAAATACGATAAAGCATTTTGCCTAACTCTCTGACGATTTTGCTAACCAAACGCTTTTTAAAATAATAATTTCTAACACTGGTACGAAGATTTGGGGGTTAAGGCAAGTCGATTAAATTGACACTGAAAGGATGAAAGGCAAAGTTGACTTCGGTGGGATTTGAGTTCAGAATGTCTCAACCCCAGTACCTGACTGGTGCTTTATTTTATCGACCACAAACTAATGGAAGACAAAAATTGATCTCGGTAGGATTTGAGGTCAGAACAGATCTACTCGTAGTGCTTCGTTGCTTCTTTATTTCTTTATTTACTTTATTTTATCAACCACGAAAGAATGAAAGAGGAAGTTGATTTCATCAGGATTTGACCTCAGGAAATCACGACCTCAATGCTTGATCAGTACTTTATTTCTTCAATCCTGAATAGATGAAAGACAAAGTTGACATCGAAAGGATTTAATCTCAGAAACTATCGACCTTAGTACTGGATTGGTGCTTTATTTTATCGACTAAAGCAACAAAAACAAAAAAGGAAAATGATGAAAGATAAAGTTGACCTCGAGAGGATTTGAACTCAGAACGTAAGAAGTCGAAATAAATACCTTGTGGTATTTATTGATTCTGACGTTCTAACGATTAAACCAATTTTCAACTTTCGATCCACCGGAATAACCATAACCAAACTATGGCATTTGCCTTCAAATGTCAACATCGATCGACCTCGGATAATATTTAAACCAAAGTCATCGTTGTTAAATCACTCCAACAAAGAGCAAGGTTAATTAAAACACTCTAACCGGATAACGATCTCCACAGAAATTTAGGACGACCGAAGCAGATTTTAATTAATAATGGATTACATTAATACACCAGATGAATCGCGATAACATTGCTTTTACACAGCTAAAAGAGACACGACAAGTATATCTGTAATACAATTAACCAGTAACCAAACTTTCGTATAAAAACCCACACGAATTTCATTAAGTGCATTCCTTTATTCATTTATTTGTTGAAAGGTCTTTGAAGTGCAGCCATGTTATGGAATTGCCTTTCAAGAGTTTTAGTTGTTTTAGTGGTATTATACCGATTTCAGGAGTTTGCCTGGTACATATTTAATCGACATCAGGGTGGGGAAAAGGCTGAAAGGAGAAAATGTTCAACAAACGTAAAAGGACGTAACCAAGATGGGTCAAATTAGTGTAGAGTATTTTCTTTTGACCGCGACTTTGTGAACCCATGCCTATAGACATACAAGTATGGCTGAACTTCGGTTCATGGTGGGGGAAGAAACAGACCTTTAGTTCATACACTACAAAATATCGCGACGTCTGGAACTATAAAAATCTGCAAGACCTTTTTAAGATTTAAATGATGAACAAAACAAGATGCTTTCCTTTACAATCTATAGGCGTAGGAGTGGCTGTGTGGTAAGTAGCTTACTTACCAACCACATGGTTCCGGGTTCAGTCCTACTGCGTGACACCTTGGGCAAGTGTCTTCTACTATAGCCTCGGACCGACCAAAGCCTTGTGAGTGGATTTGGTAGAGACCTAGTACCAGGCGTTAACAGAAGAGTATCCAAGCTTTCGCTGATAAGGATATCATAAATAGGGCCGCCCTCTACTTCAATGAATCTTTGGAGAGGAGTGGGCTTAATGAGAAGTTAAAATATATGGAGGACTCTTAGCCCCCAACCCGCACTTGATGAGGACTGGAAAGAGGACGATAATCTAGTTCAATGCTCCATATAGCTTAGAAGTTTCCACCAACGTAGCGAGGAGCTTCCTGCCATTTGATTAAGAAGCATATCTCCAGGGGCCACGAGTACTACAAGCTCTTCAACCCATATAACATTAAGGCGAGGTACTCTTGCTTAGATAACATCACTTCTAATATTGTACGCTACGACAGACACAAACAAGCATGCGCACAACCTCCAGCCCCAATCTGTAACTGCCGAAGCCCTACCGGTGTTGGTGTGTTTACGTACTCGTGATTTAGTGGTTCGGCAAAAGAGACCGACAGACTAAGTACCAGGTCTAAAAATAAAATAAGTACTAGGGTCGATTAATTTGATTAAAATCCCTCAGGTGTCATTAACGTCAATAACAATTCTTTTAAAGGAAACTAAAGGAGAAAAGTCTGAGACTGAAAGTGGTTAAAAATTAAATGGCGACATATAGTGGCGGGGGGGGGGCGAATGTGATTTTTGGTTGGTACAATGATAAATCCATATATATTTCAATCTTATTAGGCCTTCTCAGCGAGAGATTGCATTTATTACACGTTCTCATCAGGTCTTAAAATGTGTGTGAGGATTAAAAAAAATTGTGTAAGAATTATTCAATGAAATGTGGTTTTAGCTGATATATTTGATTTGGCAGCTTTCGTTTTTGTAGAAATATTAGTAGCTTTAAGATGAAAACCATGCTGCCACCACCACCACCACCGCCACCACTACCACCAGCAACAACAACAGCAACGATGACGACAACAACAACAGCAGCACACAACAACAACAGTAGCAACAACAACAACAACGGCAACAACCAAAACAACAACATCAACAACAATAACTACAACATTCGGATTCTCTTGTCGACTAATCCAAAGCTTGAATGCTCTTCAAACTGATTTCGTCTGCTTCTTCCAATCCCTGTCTTGTTCTATTGATTCAGTTAGATGCCAAATAATAATAATAATAAAAAAACGAAATGAAATAATAATAATACTAATAATAATGATAGTAGTAATAATAATAACAATAAATATTATTGTGATTATTACTATTATTATTGTTGTTGTTATTATTATTATTATTATTATTATTATTATTATTATTATTATTATGAAAATAAAATAAAAATGATAGGAAACACGGAATCACATAAACGATAACAGCTGCAATAATATTAGCAACAGCCTACATCAGCACCGTTGACTACGACTACAACAACAGCAACAAAAGTAGAATAAAGACATCATCAAAAGCCGCATCAGCAACAGCAACAACGACAACAAAAAATAAAAATGGCAAAGAAAAAGAAAAACTCAAAACGAGGCGAAAACAAATGCAGAAACTAAACAACAACTAAAATAATTTCAACTACTGCAACAACAATAAATTCAAATGAAACAATAGTAGCAACATTTGCAACAATAACAAAAAAAAAATAGCAACAAGTCAATAAGGCAATCTTTACACCGGTTGCCAGGCCTGCAAGAAGATGAGATGACCACAAATGGAACCACAGTCGAAGGATCGAAAATTCTTCATCTATCATACAGAATAACAAGCTGGCATGGGAACCTCAACAAAATGAGTCGACTTGCTAAAAATCGCAGCCTAACCTCTGTCTCAAATAACACTCAATAATCTAAAGTAACCGTCCCCGACAGTTTTTGCACTACGAACTACTATCATGCAAGGCAAGTTTCTCCCATAGACCGGGGGATCACGCGTATAACAAAACACAATAAACTACATAATCTATAATTCAACTATTACATATAGACATGGCCGTGTGGTAAGAAGCCCCCTTGCCAACCACATAGTTCCAAGTCCAGAGACACTGCTAATTGCGTGACAATTTGGGCAAGTGTCTTCTATTTTAGCCTCGGGTCAACCAAAGCCTTGTGAGTGGATTTGGTAGGCGGGAACGGAAAGAAGCCCGTCGTGTGTGTGTGTGTGTGTGTCAGTATGTGTCTTTGTGTTTGAGTTTGCCCCCACTCCACCCATTACCAATTGACAACCGGAGTTGGTGTGTTTTACGACCCCGTAACTTAGCGGTTCGGCAAAAAGTGACCGATAAAATAAGTACTAGGCTTTAAAATGTATAAGTCCTGGGGTCGATTTGTTCGACTAAATCCTTCGACTAAATCCAGCAAGGCCGCAGTGAGATGAATGAAATAAGTAAAAGACAAAAAAAAAATATAAGCTATATATAATGCCAAAATATTCTGCAGAACAACGATTGTTAATAAAATAAAAATAAAATTTTAAAATTTATTCTTTCAATGCGGCCCGGTACCAAATGATGCACAGTCTGCTCCTGGGCTGCAGCCCGGTGGTTCCCAGCATACAGAATAAAGAAAGGATGGCCATAAAGCCGAGTGTTAAAGAACACCTGAATGTCACAGACCAAGCGTGACGACTCACCTTGGAATCACCGAGCACCGTGAATGACACATACTGATATTCCGCCATTATTGCGGAGGATCTGGAAACGTAGTGAATCGCTGGTCCGTGACTTTTATTGACCCAGTATACAAATAAAGTGAAGTCTATTTGGTGTTGTGCTGCGGTGTACTACATGTGAAAGTATATTTAGGGTATCTCTTAGATACCCTAAATTATAATTGTAAATAATTATTACCTTTGAAGGTTTTTATTCCCATGTTGGCTACCTGATAAGATCGGTATTTAAATATCGATCTTATCCATATTTATATAAATTTGTATATTTATTTCGTCATTATATTCACTGCGGTGGTTTTCTGACCATATCGCAAGAGGAGTTTTAGGCGGGCAATTTAAATTGGTCGTGTGCATGTATATGTATGTATACGTTCGTATATGTAAGTATATCGTATGTTGTGTATACATATATATTTGTATTTATGTGTTTTCTGAGTATATTCCACTGATGAAGGCAGAGCATTTCTTATGCAGATTCAGAAATCCGGGATCTGGAATTATCCAGTAATTTTTTGCTAGTTTATT
>NC_043011.1:33585758-33618258 GCF_006345805.1 Octopus sinensis | reverse complement strand
AGAGATTGACCAGAGAGGAAAGTTTGTCTCCAATCCTTTCAGACGCGTCCACCAGATACATTCTTTCGCCATAGCCACAAGGATGATGAAAATAGCTCTTCCTTCCCGTTTGAAGGAAGGAGGCGTATAGATAGATAGATAGATATATTTCTTTATTGCCCACAAGGGGCTAAAAATAGAGGGGACAAACAAGGACAGACAAAGGGATTAAGTCGATTACATCGACCTCAGTGCGTAACTGGTACTTTATTTATCGACCTCGAGAGGATGGAAAGTAAAGTCGACCTCGGCGGAATTTGAACTCAGAACGTAACGACAGACGAAATACCGGTAAGCATTTCGCCCGACGCGCTAACGTTTCTGCCAGCTCGCCGCCTTATAATAGATAGATAGATAGATAGATAGATAGATAGATAGGTAGATAGATAGATAGATAGATAGATAGATAGATATCGTACAAGACTTGGCAAAAGCAACAAAACCCACCGGTCGAATGAAACCCTGCAAGGAGGTGCTCCAGCATGGTCGCAGTCCAATAACTGAAGCATGTAGAAGAATAAATAAATAATAACGTTACCTGCATGGCTGTTTCTGTCAGTATTGAGTGGCATTGCCTTCTCATCGCCGTCTTTCTTTTTTCTCATTTCCATGGGATGACTGCAACATACCATCACTACCACCGAGATTATCGCAAGAGTTATTAGCAGTCTCATGTTTGGTTCTTGTTTCAATTGCTCGTGTAAACGTTGTTTCTATGCCTGATTGGAGGAGAGAGAGTGAGAGAGAGGATAAGAGAGGTTTTAATATAAACGCAAATAATGAAGGAAAGATTACAAGATTACATTACAAGTTTCTTTCATTGCAAGCGCTCCTTTTGGTAACTGAACGAATGTATACAAGCGACGTGTGTGTGTGTGTGTGTTGTGAGTGTGTGTGCGTGCGTGTGTGTGTGTTTGTGAGTGAGTGTGTGTTTGTGTTTGTGTGTGTATAAATACATTCGTTTAATTTTTCCTTGTTTCAGTCATTTGACTGCGGCTATGCTGGAGCACCGTCTTAAACACACAGACATACACACACATACGTACATATACACACACACATATATGCAAGCTTAGGTTTGTATATATATATATATGTTTTATTTATATTCCTGAGCGCCATACTAATACAATTGTTTGTTTGTACTCCACCTGCCTTCGTCTTTTGTTTATTTTCATAAAGCTTCCCGTTATATATATAAATATACATATACACATATATGCATATATATATATATATATATATATATATATATATATATATATAATATTATATATATATATCGAGAGAGAGAGAGAAATAGATAGATAGATAGATAGATAGATAGATAGATAGATAGATAGATAGATAGATAGATAGATAGATAGATAGATAGATATTTAGGAGTTGGCTATAGTTACTTACTTATTGAATTTATTTACCGATAGTGTTGTACATAAGGTAAATGTGTTTGAAAGTTGTGGGTTCGGTGTTTGTTTGTCCTAAAACAAACACATTTTTGTTGAATGGTACTGCCCAGGTGTCGAAATAACAATGACATCCGTGGGGCGGCTGATGATGGATTGTTATTATGGGTGTTTTTGTATATGTGGAATAGTATTTAACACTCCATTTCCTTTTGATACACCACACAACACACACACACACATACACACACACACACACACATATATTATATATATCTATATATATATATATATATATATGTATGTATAAATGTATATGTATAGAGTGTTTGAAGTGGTGTACAGATATTGTATATTGAGAAAAAGGAGTCAGAATTTAGGATAATTCCTTATTTTTCGAACTCGTCAAGACAAAATCAAAATCAAAATAGTAAAAACACAACGTTTCGTTGTTCATTTATATGAATCGGGTGTTTTGTTGTTTTGCTTTAAAACATCCGATTCATATAAATGAACAACGAAAGGTTCTGTTTTACAATTTTTACTAGATTTTGTCATGATGAGTTCGAAAAACGAACTTTTTAAAGCGTGGTACTTATTTTATCGGTGCCTTAGGGCAAACCGCTAAGTTACAGGGTTGTAAATAAGCCAACACCGGTTGTCAAGCTACGAAGGGGGACAAACACAGACATAAAACACACACACACACACACACATATATACATATACAACGGGCTTCTTTCAGTTTCCGTATACCAAATCGACTTACAAGGCTTTGGTCAGCCAGAGGCGATAGTTGAAGACACTTGCCCAAGGTGCCAGGAACCATGTGGTTGGGAAGCAAGCTTCTTACCACACAGCTACACCTGTGCCAATGGGCCACGCCTGCGCCTGTATAGACAGATTTTTAAGGGATGGGTTAACCGATTAAATCGACCATAGCAAGGTATTTCATTTTATTGACACAGGGTGGATAATGTGCAAAGTATTACCTCGGTGATACTCGAACGTAGAAATTGGCTCTAGGCCAGCAATTTTCAAAAAAAGAGGAGGAAGTTGATTACATCGACTCCTATGTTTAACCGATATTTATTTTATCACCTCAGAAAAGATAAAAGGCAAAGTCAACCTCGGCGGAATTGGAACTCAGAACGTAAAGAGCCAGAAATGCTGCTAAACATGTTCTCCGGCGTGCTAACGATTCTCCCACCACGCTGCTATGAAATGATAATTCTTTCTGCTATAGGCATCAGGTCCGAAATTTTGTGGGGGAGTGTAATCGATTACATCGACTCCAGTGCTCAACTGGTGATGAAAGGCAAAGTCAATCTTGGCGGAATTTGAACTCAGAATCTAAGGCGTCCTGTGCACTAACGAGTCTGCTTGCCCGCCGCTTTCCTTTTACAAATGGAAGCACTCCGTCGGTTACGGCGACGAGGGTTCCGGTTGATCCGAATCAACGGAACAGCCTGCTCGTGAAATTAACGTGTAAGTGGCTGAGCACTCCACAGACACATGTACCCTTAACGTAGTTCTCGGGGATATTCAGCGTGACACAGAGAGTGACAAGGCCGGCCTTTGAAATACAGGTACAACAGAAACAGAAGTAAGAGCGAGAGAAAGTTGTGGTGAAAGAGTACAGCAGGGATCACCACCATTCCCTGCCGGAGCCTCGTGGAGCTTTAGGTGTTTTCGCTCGATAAACACTCACAACGCCCGGTTTGGGAATCGAAACCGCGATCCTACAACCGCTAGTCCGCTGCCCTAACCACTGGGCCATTGCGCCTCCACCCTTTTACAAATAATTATAAAACAACGTTCTAGGATATTCTTTTCTCGTTATTATTAGTAGAACAAACATAGGAGAATCGTTGGGGTTTCGAAGAAAATTCCTCTCGGAATTTCAACCCTTTACGTTCCGAGTTCCATCCCACCGACATCAACTTTGCTTATCATACTTTCGAGGTCAATAAAATTAAGCACCATTCTAATAATAGAGTCGATAACATCGCCTGAGCCTTTCCCCTAAAAGTTGATGATCTGTCTAATTTAGAAGCGAATATTAGCGAGAGACTAACGTTCTGAATTCAAACAACGAAATCAACACATTAATAATGAGCATGTTTTAACTCACGCTTCCGGGTTTTGTGGGGTTTCTGGAGACTGGAAACTAAATTCATTACTTAGAAAGAAATAAATAAATAAATAAATAAATAAATAAATGCTCTGTATTAAGTGAAACCTTTAGTTGTACAGAATCTGCTTTTCTGTTATAGCTCTGGCATGTATCTCGACTCTATATACAAAGTGGTGTCAAGTGTTGAACAAAGGCGTCATAGCTAAAAGCTACGAAGCTTACTAGATAGACATGAAGCTGAGCGTCGTCATAATACTACCACCTGAATCACATATATACATCTTCACACACGTACATATATACACATATAAATACATAGAGTCAAACTAAACTTTACTAAACGTTAAGACAGGCATACGGAAGAAATTCATTTCCGGTGAACTATCTCAATACATCTATTTATATACGTATATATGTCAATTTAGCTACATGTCGGAGTGTCGGCCTCTCTCTATCTGTAGATTCTATATTGACCTATTTTCTATCTATCTATCTATCTATCTATCTATCTATCTATCTATCTATCTATCTATCTATCTATCTATCTATCTATCTATCTATCTATCTACCTACCTACCTATCTACCTATCTTTCTATCATCAATCTACCTACCTACCTACCTATCTATCTATCAATCTACCTACCTACCTACCTACCTACTTACCTACCTACCTACCTACCTACCTACCTACCTACCTACATACCTACCTGCCTGCCTGCCTACCTACCTATCTGTCTATCTACCTATTTACATACCTACCTACCTACCTACCTACTACTACCTATCTTTCTATCTATCTATCTATCTATCTATCTATCTATCTATCTATCTATCTATCTATCCTGTCTGTCTAAATATCTATCTTTTATTTATTGTCTAAATATTTATATAAGATATTCTATGCTGATTTATTTTCTCGTTATATCTGTATGTATCTATCTAGACAAATATGTTGTATATAAAGACAGAGAGACAGGCTGATATACAGATAAAGAAAAATAACAGACAGGAAAGAAAGTGACAGATTGTCAATCTGACAAATTGTTATGCATATATGTATACATACGTATAAGTAGATAAATCGAACGATTTCACAGGAAATGAATTACTTCCGTATGAAAAATCTGAAGTGTCTATGGATTTTCATTTCCCTGTAGTGAGGTTTTTATAGGTGATACTTTGGGCGTTGTAAGAAAATGTGGAATGCACATACAAACACAAACATACAGACACATACAAACACACTTTTATTTAATGATACATAATTTGAAATTATATATATAAACATGAAATTTTTACAGATATGCATTTTCTCATTTGAATGAATGTCCGAGCATATTTTTGTTACAGATATCGTGCTTTATATTTCAGAATACAGTTACTCGAATAGCGTCTGATATTCGCCTAACTTCGTGTTACCATAAAGAATCTTGTGAGCATCAACTGACTCTTGCCATTAAAAACATTAATCTTATTACACGAAATGGTTGTAATGAAATTTAAATAGAACAAACAGAATAAAATTTTAAGAAAAAATGTCTGTTCATCGTCAACAAAAACGAGAGTTTGGTACCAGACAAATACTCGCAAGTTAACTTTTGGTCTTATATGCAACAAAAAATTCCTGAAATAGCAAATGTACTAATTTCCTGATCGATTAGACATGAACGACTAAAGAAAATGTATCAAGTAACACGAAGCACAACTAAATTGATTATTATTTAGAGATTAAACAACGTGAGACAATGGGAAAATGTAGAAAGATTTCAGGTATATTTTCTATTTCATTTTTCTATATTCATCCAATGCTCAGACTTAGTTCAGAACACTCTAGCTGATCACATGTCTGAAAACAACAAATAAAAACAATGCATTCGTTAGCAGTTGTTTGTAGCTACCTATATTTGATTTAGTATGAAAAAATATAGTATAGGTCCAGGTATAGCTGTGTGGTTAAGAAGTATGCTAACCAACCATGTTCTTTAGGTTCACTCCCACAATCCAGCACTATAGGTAAATGTCTACTACTATAGCCCCTACCCGACCAAAGCCTTCTGAGTGGAGAGAGACTGAAAGCAACTCTTCATTGTTGACAAAATGAGGTTCTGGCCATAGAAAAGTTGCCTTAATGAAATCTGTCAAACTCATGCAAGCATGGAAAAATGAAACATGATACAATTATATTAACGTTACATTTATGCATGTGGCCACTAAAGCTTTTTCTATTTTCTCTCCCTGTTTATTTCTGTGTTCCTTTTTGTCGAAGAGCGTAGGCTCGAAATGTAAAAGACTTTCTCACTTCCCGAGCGTTAAACTAATACATCTGTTTTTTGCTTACACACCCGTCTTCGTCTTTTGTTTATTCTAAATTCTCAATGTATATATATATGTATATATATATTATATATATATATATATATAAAAATATATATTAAATATATATATATATATTATATATATATATGTATATCTATATATGTATATAATATATCTGTATATGTATATATAATATATATATATAATATATATATATATATATTACATATATATAATATACATACATACATACATACATACATACATATATATATATATATATACATTATATATATATGTATATATATATATATATATATATATATGTATACATATATATATATGTATATATGTATGTATGTATGTTTGTATGTATATATATATATGGGAGTGGCTGTGTGGTAAGAAGCTTGCTTCCCAACCCATGGTTCCGCACTTTGTTGTCGAATAATATCTGAACAACATGATCTGTTTATAATGATTTATTGTATATGCCAATTGCTGATGTCTTACACGTTGCTGTGCCTCGATTCTTAATGAATCCTTGAAATTAACAAGCGTATGCATATATACATGTACATGCATGTGTAAATACATACATGGATATATATACAGATACATAAATACATACATACATACATACATACATACATACATACATACATACATACATATATTATTTTATTCTATTTCTTGTTTCAGTCATTTTGACTGCGGCGATGCTGGAGCATCGACTTTAGTCGAACAAATCTACCCCACGTCTTATTCTTTGTAAGCCTAGTACTTAATCTATCGGGCTCGTTTGCTGAACCGCTAAGTTACGGGGACGTAAACACACTGACATCGGTTGTCAAGCGTTGGTGGGGGATAAACACAGACACACAAATACATATATGTACATCTTTCTATCTATCTATCTATCTATCTATCTATCTATCTATCTATCTATCTATCTATCTATCTATCTATCTATCTATCTATCTATCTATCTATCTATATATATATATATATATATATGTATGTATACACACGGTGGGCGTCTTTCAGTTTCCATCTACCAAATCCACTCACAAGGCTCTGGTCCGCCCGAGGCTATAGGGAAGACACTTGCCCAAGGTGCCACGCAGTGGGAATGAACCCAGAACCATGTGGTTGAGAAGCAAGCTTCTTACCACACAGCCACTCCTATGTATGTATGTATGTATGTATGTATGTATGTATGTATGTATGTATGTATGTATGTATGTATGTTGTATGTATGTATGTATGTATGCGTGTATATATATATATATATATATATTATAAGAGAGAGGGAGAGAGAGAGAGAGAGAGAGAGGAGAGAGAGAGAGAGAGAGAGAGAGAGAGAGAGAAGATATTTGGAGTTTCGTCAGGATGACACAAACTAATGTATATGCGATCTGAGTGATTAAAAAGGTGTACCACTATATATATATTTATACTCAAGTACTATCTAGCTGTTTTCGGAATTCCTCGGACATTCTATTGTATATCCGTATCGGCCAGTGTGATTTTGGTTTCAAGAATATCATACTTCCATTCAGATGAAGAGTTTCACCTCGAATTACTCAGACTGGCAATCTTCGAACGATTTACATTTTGCCTCCTGCCTAGCTAAATATCATTATTATTATTATTATTATTATTGAGTGAGAGAGCAGTGCATGCCATCAAATGACACTGGGGTAAAATATACGAAGCCCAATATACCCATCATGACTACCCGTTGATAAGGGTACACCAAGGCACATGCATCCAAACCATATGTGCGCGACATGGTGATTCATATCAAGATAAACAGCACATGACCTTGCAGGTGGGCCCCAGTTAGAATTTTCTTCAGGTTGAGTAGCCCATCCCGCTCAAAAGGTCCCTGAATAAGGGTTGTTTAAGGATGTTGAAAGAACCACCCATGATTCCAGAGGTGAATTATTCAAACCCCAAAGAATCCCTCTCAACACATGGCTATGATGCTCCCCCACTACTTCTGGTCGTGATCAGAGATGCACATATCGTCAGCCACTAAAGGACATGCTCAACTGGTTAAGGTCAAACAACTGACAAGCAAATCTGTGGTATTGAGCAGAATATTTGCTGTAGCCCATCTTTTATACCAAGACAAAACAATGTACATGATAACGCTTCCAATCAGTTAAGATCAGAAGCCATGAGAGCCACTGCCTGGTACTGCATCAGGGCATTTATTATTATTATTATTATTATTATTATTATTATTATTATTATTATTATTATTATTGTTATTATTATTATTATTATTATTATTATCATTATTATTAGTAGTAGTAGTAGTAGTAGTTGTAGAAGCAGTAGCAGTAGTTTATTCATATGCACAACACACGTACAAACCACACAAAAACACAAAAACACACACCATATATATATATTTGTATATATATAGATAGTATAGAAAATAGAATGGGAAAAATGGAATTGGTGTTCTGAATTACATTTGCGCATTATTAAATTATTCAAGAGAGATTTTCTACTCCTGGTCACGGCAATGTTGTTCAAATTTACTATTTAATGACCCTCGCTTGAGCATTTTATCACCGAAACAGGAAATAGCAGACACTATTCGTGAACACGCGCGCACACACACACACGTACGCACGCGCGCACACACACACTTACGCACGCGCGCACACTCATTCTCTCACACACACTCTCTCTCTCTCTCACACACACAAACACGTGCATGCGAGCGCATACACACACACTTATAGATACATAATACATAATACATGCATTCATGGATTCATATATATATACATCTTTATATACGCATATGTATGCATATATGTGTGTAAATAGTGTATATATCCTTATATATATAATTACATATATATATATATATGCATGTATGTATATATACGTATGCATATGTATGCATATATATATGTATATATGTAATATTTATATTATATATATATATATATATAATATATATATATATATATTATATAGTATATATATATGTATATATATATGTTTGTATGTTTGTATGTATGTATGTATGCATGTATGTATAAGCCTATATATATATATATATATATATAATATATATATTATATAACATACATACATAAATATATATATATATATATATATATATATATGTATGTATTATATATATATATATATATATATATGTATGTGTTGTGTGTGTGTGTGTGGTGTGTGTGTGTGTGTGTAAGTCTGTATGCATTTATGTATGTATGCATGCCTATATACACGCAGAAATATGGTTGGTAGACTTGGGTAAATTAATTCACCGTGTCTGAAGATAAATATGCTCCACGGGAAAAACGTATTTGGACATTATGTATTATTTTCAGCATTAACTGCATAATAGATTCCAGATTTTCTTATCAGGTTGCAGATAAATGCTCTGGAATATCGACCCACACACGTAGCTATCGATTACTGCTTATTACTTTGACGGATATTCCTAGAGACTTGCTAACAAAACACTGCGTTTAAAACACAGTGGCCGAAAGCATGGCAATGTGGTTAAGAAGTTCTGCTTGGAACCTTGCCGGTAGGGGTTGTGCCATCGACAGGGGAAGAGACACCGTTGGGGGGAATTGTGCCGCCAACGGTAGAATTGACCACCTCGAACCCGGAGGAAGAGGAACTATTCGTCTTCTTCTACAGAGGCGGAGAGGTAGAAGAAGTTGTGGAAAAGCACCATAAGGGAGTACCTTTAACCTTCACACAGGATCCCGAATGGCCTCCGCAGATAGCTGTGGAGGTCATAACGTTGCCCGTGACGTATAGGCTGCAGGGACTCAATGAGAAATATCGCTTGTGGCCGGACGACGCCGGCTTGGATCCCGCCTTGGTCTTGAATGAGGCGTGGGGGATGGCGGAATATAAGAGCACAAGCGATGTTGGGGAGGAATAGTGACAAGAGGTTGAAAAGCCTCAGTGTTATAATGTTTATTGCATGTTATTATGTTTTTGAGGCTTAACGCCCCAATTCTTAAATGGAAAATTAGTTCAAAAATTGTAAAACTGAAGTAAGATGTTCATTACCTTGTTTTGTCTTTTTCTGTGAAAAAAAAAAGAGAATAATGTTTTAGAGAAGCAAAAAATCGGCGGGCGTTTTTTGTCTTCTCCCATTAATATCATCCGTTTAATCATTCACCTCATCAATGTCTTTGTCTAGCCCGCAAGCTTTATGGCAAAATGTTTGAAATAAAGAAGTTCTGCTTGCCGCTTCGTGGTGTCTGTTTCGATAGCTCGAACCTACTGCACGGCACCTTAAGCACAATGTCTTTTTGTCGTAGATGTGTATCGAGAAAAGCCCTGTGAGTGAAATTTTTGTAGAGCGGACACTATTTGGGAACCTTTCATATGAACAGCTTCTGTCATTTGGTCGAAGACGTAGTCTATCGCCCGGTTTAACACCATCATTTGGTCCTTAGTATATTCTTTTGGAGGGGAGGGGGTCTACACTTTTACACCCATTTAGATCTCCGATTTGAGGATAACACCTTGGTATTCTCTTTCCGCCCCTCCTCACACCGCTACCATTATAGAGAACCTGAAGGGGGGGTCAGTGGGTTGCTGGGTTCTTTACGTTCCTGTAACTTAGAGGATCGATCACAGACACCGATACAGTAAGTACTAGACTTAAAAATAATAATGAGCAATGGGGTCAATTTGTTCGAGTAAACCTTTCAAAGTGGTGCCCCAGCATGGCCACGGTCCAGTGACTGAAACAAGTAAAAGATAAAAGATATGCTTGCATGTATGTATGTATGTATGTATGTATGTATGTATGTATGTATGTATGTATGTGTGTAGGTGTGTGTGTTTGTATGCATGCATGTATGTATATATGTATATATATATGTATAGGCCTATATATAACTATATATGTGTGTATGTCTGTGTGTATGTAAATATGTATGTATATATGTGTATATGTGTGTATGCATGTATGTGTGTCTATATGCATGCATGTACGTATGTATATATGTATGTATAGGTGCTTATGTATGTTTGTATGTATGTAGATATGTATGTGTATCTGTCTGTCTGTTTGCATGTCTGTATGTATGCGTGCATGTATCTATGTTTGTATGTATGTATGTATGTATGTATGTATGTATGTATGCATGAATGTATGTATGCATGTATGTACAACCCTATATGTAATTCTATATATGCATGTACATCTGTGCGTATGTATGTACATATGAGTGTATATGTCTGTCTGTCTGTATATATGTATGTATGTATGTGTGTGTCTGTGTATGTATATATGTATGTAGGTATGTATGTATGTATGTTGTATGTATGTATGTATGTATGTATGTATGTATGCATGAATGTATGTATGCATGTATGTACAACCCTATATGTAATTCTATATATGCATGTACATCTGTGCGTATGTATGTACATATGAGTGTATATGTCTGTCTGTCTGTATATATGTATGTATGTATGTGTGTGTCTGTGTATGTATATATGTATGTATGTATGTATGTATGTATGTATGTATGTATGTATGTATGTATGTATGTATGTATGTATGTATGTGTGTGTCTGTGTATTATGTATGTATGTAAGTACGTATGTATGTATGTCTTTGGCGTAAGTAAGATCTCTGAATGTTAATATCGATCGTATTATATTACATAATAACGCACAGCAGTATCCGTGATAATTCCGAAGTTATTTCGAAAACTAAGATTGGTGGCAGTTTACAAAAATCCCCGATATTCATAATTTCTTTTGAAATAGCATTTTTTCCTCGCTTTCTGAAGTGCTTGCTTCTTGAGATGGTGTAAAATCTACAAAGCTAATACAGAAGGTGTTGTCATAGAAGACGGCACGTATGAAAACTATATTCTTTCTTATACACTTGTCACCTCTTCTATCTTTAGAGACTTTATCTAATATTTATCTCTGTATTTTAAGAAGCAAACGATCTTAACTACAGAACAATATCGAAGATATAATCTGTATATATAATATTGTTTTTCTATGGTACGATAAGGTTGGTAACGTTTGAACAAATTGTAATATACCGTACTCTCTCTATATTTTCAGAGAAAAGTGCATAGAGCTTACCTTGAACCTATAGGCCTTGTGCATCAAGCACTGGAGGGGAGACACTGAATTATAGATTCTAAAAGACGTTAACCAAAAAAGTATCACGTACGCACACACACATTATATATTTCTATCTATCTATCTATCTATCTATCTATCTATCTACCTACCTACCTACCTACCTACCTATCTATCTATCTATCTATCTATCTATCTATCTATCTATCTATCTACCTATCTATCTATCTCTATCTATCTGTATATATATATGTGTGTGTGTATGTGAGTGAGAGAGAGAGAGAGCGGGAAAGAAAGAGAGAGAAAGAGAGAGAGAGAGAAAGAGAGAGAGAAAGAGAGAGAGAGAAAGAGAGAGAGAGAAAGAGAGAGAGGGGGGTGAGAGAAAGAGAAATTAAGAACAAAAGTTGAAGACACAATATACGGAACAAATAATAATATTCTCCTCATCAGCTGTCCATCTAAGGATCACTTCGAGTTAGGAGCGATTCTTAGATGAACGCCTTAGAACAGTATCAATGATTCTCACGTATCAATGAATTTTAGATACGTATGTTAGGGATTAATACAGTAAAGAGCCGACACAAAGGACACGAGAAAATATAGAGTCGCTAACAGCGAAAGGAAAACAGTATTTTTCGACGAAAATAAATTGAAACAACATAAGGTAACAATGCACGTGGCCGGCACCGAGCGGGAAGTATCAAATGTTTGGAGATAGAGAGAAGACCTTGAAGAAGTAATAGTAGCAGAAAGATGCTGGAATTGGTGTCATCACTAAAAGAGCTGAAATCGAAATGAAAGCTAGAAGGCTAGAGCGGGAGTAAGAAATGAAAAAGATGCTCCATATTGAGAAATGGAAAGCAACAGTTGAGATAGAAAGGTGGTGGAAAAATGAACGGGAGTGAAGGAAGTTACAGTCATTTAAACAAAAATATTATATTTAAGAAGATATGACTGTGTCCGTTGGTATCGTAAATGGAAGAAATTAGACTGAAACAATAAAAGCATATTGCTGATGAAACGAACGAAGAAAATCCCCCCATCAGCTGTTTATCTAGAAATCAAGGCCACACAGTCACTGGTAGTTTCATCCCAAGTGAGAAACCTTTTACTGTCAGACATTGAATTTTGTGAAGCATGCCCGCCATAAATTTGTCACTTTACAAATGTATCGAGTTCTCTCTTTAAAGGTTGTCTTGTTTAGTACACACACATACGTGCGTGTGTATGTATGTATGTATGTATGTATGTATGTATGTATGTATGTATGTATGTATGGATGGATGGATGTATGGATGGATGGATGTATGTATGTATGTCATTATTTAGTTTATTTCAAAATTTCTTGCCAGTAGAGAAAGAGCCGGTTTCTGACCTAGATCCAAGGCTCCTTCATTGGAGTTTCAAGAACATCGTGTACTTTTGTATTTATTAATGTATGTATGTATATGTGTAGTTTTTCATATACTTGCATATCTAGACATGGTCATATATACTTAAATGATAAACTTCTGGAAAGTTTTACAGATTTTTACAGTTCTAGTGATTGGTTTGGATCAGTAGTTTTCGAATCAGCTTTCTCCTTTTTGGTTTTGAGAGGTCAATTTTCTCAAGACTGATATTTAGGCAGTGTGCTACATGTCCCAGTGCTCCAGTAATTACAGGTATAAACATGAACTTGTAACCTGGACAGAGTAGCTATGTATGTATGTATGTATGTATGTATGTATGTATGTATGTATGTATGTATGTATGTGTGTGTGTGTGTGCGTGTGTGTGTTGCCAGTTGACACAAGTCTAGAATACTGCGTTAACCACGTGACCTGTTTGTTGATACAGAACTAATGTTTGATTAGTTAATTGTTTGTTACATTATTTTACGGTTGGTTGGTTGGATGGTTGATTGGTTCCTTAGTTCATTAGTTATTTGACTATTAATAACAGACAGCAATGTTATTGATGTGATTTAATTAGTATTTTTCCGCCACTTTCTCTCTCTCTCTCTCTCTCTCTCTCTCTCTCTCTTTCTCACACACACACGCAAACCCTCATACAGACAAATACACACACACACACAAACACACCCTGTCGTGTCAGAAACTATCAAGCATACACGCTCTCGTTCATTCGCAATCACATTTTGCCTGTTTGTATGTGTCGGCTTGTCTGTCTGTCGGCCTGTCTGTCAGTCTGTCTGTCTGTCTGTCTGTCTGTCTGTGTGTGTCTCTCTCTCTCTCTCCCTCTCTCTTCTCTTTCTCTCATTCAATCATACACACACTTCCTTTCTCGAATGTACACTTACATGGTTTTTGTCTATCTCTCCCTCTCACACACACAGATGTTCTCTCTCTCTTCCACACTCTCTCCCTCTCTCCCTGCATCTCTCTCTCTCTCTCTCTCACACACACGCGCACACACACACACACACAACACGCGCGCACACACTCAAAAAAAATCACACACAAAACTCACACTTAAGCACACAATCAAGACAACAAAGAAAGCGACAAAGAATGAGGAGATAGATAGATAGATAGATAGATAGATAGATAGATAGATAGATAGATAGATAGAGAGATAGATAGAGAGAGAGAGAGAGACAGAGAGAGAGAGAGAGAGAGAGAGAAAGAAAGTGTGTGTGGGGGGGGAGACAGTGACGAGTCCGATGGGTAAACATCTGAGATAAATACTTATCGATTTACAAGGCATTCATTGTCAGTTTCAACGAAGATCGATAGGTCGATACGTCGAAACATTTTACATAAACTAAATATCTTGTTAAGGAATCGATGAATAACAACATTGATGATTTACAATTTATAGCTATCGACCATTACATATCGACAGAGAAAAATAAGACAATTAGTTCTTGGTAGGACATGGTGCCTATTAATGTCCATAAGATAGAGTGACGTAACTTTCAGATGTACTAAGTGGATCATGGTCATAGCTGGGTGGTTAAGAAGGTCAATTCGCAGCAACGTGGTTCTAGTTTGGCACCGTGGGCATGATGAATTTCGTATACAGAAAATGAACGGAAGCCCGTCGTAACCCCACCACACACACACACACACACACATATGTATGTGTTGAATTTTTCATAGGCATGGCATAAAAAAATAACCAATGTCTCAAAGGAGTGAGCGTCGTGGATCAATTCTTTAAAGTCAAGTTGAGCAATTATAAAAACCCTGGATTTGGGGGAAAACTTTAGTGTTTGTGGGATGTAACAAAACTCCACGACATTACGCCATATTACCAGCTACCACAAATTGGCGGTGCTATTTGAAAATGGCTACACGCTACATATGTATTTATGTATGCATACATGCATATATGTATGTAAGCAAACCTGCAAGCACATTATAAGACTATGTGTATGTATGTAAGTATATATGTATGTACGTATGATGCAAAAGACGGTGAAGTCTATGCTTCCCTGATGAGAACATAATAAGAGCGAAGCATGCCCTCCTTTAATCTCCTGTACTTGTCATATTAATTAAAGTAATATAAATCATAAAATCAATATCATGATCAATGCTGCTTTTCTTCTTATAATTTCTAGTTAGTGAATTATTATCTTTTTAAAGTTCCCTGAACTAACAATGTTAAATATTTAATAAGAAACCTATTCTTTCTAATTTAAGGTAAAAATCAACTCTTTCGGCGAAATGCTTAGCGGTATTTTGTCTGCCGTTACGTTCAGAGTTCACATTCCGCCGAGGTCTACTTTGCCTTTCATCCTTCCGGGGTCGATTAAGTAAGTACCAGTTACGCACTGGGGTCGATGTAATCGACTTAATCCCTTTGTCTGTCCTTGTTTGTCCCCTCTATGTTTAGCCCCTTGTGGGCAATAAAGATATAAGAATCGTTAGCACGCCGTGCAAAATGTTTAGAGGTATTTCGTCTGCCGTTACATTCTGAGTTCACATTTCGCCGAGGTTGACTTTGCTTTTCATCCTTTCGAGGGCGATTAAGTACCAGTTACGCACTGGGGTCGATGTAATCGACTTAATCCCTTTGTCTCTCCTTGTTTGTCACTTCTGTGTTTAGCCCTCTGTGGGCAATAAAGAAATATAAATCAAACAGAGAAATTTGTCCGACGACTTTTAAATTATTACAGCATCACCACCTCCCCACCTATATGTGAACACTAATGTAAGAGGGCATGTCAGAGATAGAATATACACTTAGTTGCGTAGAGATTTTTTTAATGCACAGTGAATGCATATTCAACATTTATGACATTGATGAAACATATTTAGTTTTACTGACAAATTCTATTTATGCTTTGCTGAAAACTCTATTTAGTTTTCCCGAAAAAACATAGCCGAGAATATATATTTAATCTTGCTCAAAAACATATTCAGTTTTACTGAAAAAGAACAACAACAGAAAAATTATTAGTTTTACTAGGAAAAAAAAAGCTATTCAGTTTTACAAAAATATATTTAGACTTGCTTTCCGCTTCTAAAACGGGAATTTTCCACTCTGATTAAGGCTTTGAGGTTTTTTGGAAAAAAAAAAATTACGACGAATCGTGATGCAAGTGCACCAGTCACTTGATGATTTAAAACCACTGTGCTTCGGTGAAATGGCGGCATTTATGACAACTGTTTACTTAGTAAAATAGTATTTTCAATCGCTGCTGTAGAAAATTGATTAATATAGATTAATATAGAAGATTTAATATTGGAGTAAGTGTAATGGAGTAAGTGGAGCAAGAGCACACACGAAAACGAAAAGTGTCGCTGAAGAGGTCACAGGTGTGTGACGAAAGATTTCCGGACAATGGACATAAGTTAAAAATAAGAACAGTAATAAACGAGTGAAGAACAAAACGTATATAGTGCGTGTGTTTATTCGGCAAAAAAAAAAAAAGAATGACCGTCCCAAAATACAACAATATTAATATTTTTGTCTAACATCAAGGCAGTGAGCTAGCAAAATCGTAAGCACGCCAGACAAAGATGCTTACTGGTATTTCTTCCGGTTTTACGTTCTGAGTTCAAATTTCATCATGCTGACATTCCTTTCGGGGTCGATAAAATAAGCAGAAGTTGAGCACTGGGAGTTGATGCAATCGACTGACCCTTCTACCAAATTTTCAGGCTTAATGACTTTAGTAGAAAGTAATATTTATCTCTTAGAATAACAAACCTTCGGTCTTTTATTTGTTTCAGTCATTAGACTGCGGGCATGCCAGGACATCGCCTTGAAGAATTTTAGTCGAACGAATAGCCCCAAGTGCTTATTATTTTTTGGTAAAGCCTCATACTTCCCTGTTACGTCCCTGTAACTTAGTGGTTTGGCAAAGAGATCGATAGAATTATCGATCTCTTTTGCCAAACCACTAAGTTACAGGGACGTAAACCGGTTGTCAAACAGTAGTGGGACACACACACACACACACACACACACCACACACACACACGCATACATACATACATATACGACGGGTTTCTTTCAGTTACCGTCTACCAAATCCACCCACAAGGCTTTGACACTTGCCCAAGGTACAACGCTGTGGGATCGAACCTGGAACTAAGTGGTTGGAAATCGAACTTCTTATCACACAGCCACGCCTGCGCCACTTTGTTGTTGTTTTTTTTTTAGTTTTTTTCAATGACAGTTAAACGGTCTATAGAGAATTGGCACTATAGATAGACAAGAGTCCGTCTATGATCACATTACAAGAAAAAAAGACATCGGATAAACATTAAAAATACTCCATGAATTTCTAAAAATTGGTTTCTTCTTTTATTTCTTCCAGCTTTGTAATCCATTTCCTTAACTGATAATCTAAGCAAACACTACTTCGTTTAGGATCACTGTGTTTTTGTTACGGAGTAATGTAAACAGCTCTTTCCAGCGAAAAAAAAAAAGAAAAGGAAAGAAAAGCTTTCAAACGATAGGGTTACGAAACTATGCATCAGCAAAAGAATGTGTGACTGATGTTATGTTTACAACGTTTGCAGCGATTAGTGGATAAGTTAATTTAACGTTAAGTATAGCAACAGAGATGCAATAAAAAAACAACGTCTTTGGAGGGGTTTTTTTTCACTCTTAAGTTTGCAGTCATTGTCAGCCATTTAAAAAATTTAATTTACTGCTTTCCATCAGTTTATAAACTGTAAACCTATTCAAAAAATTATGTCGTAGAACAGAAGGAAGATCTCGTATGATGTGAAATTCAAACTAAATGTAATGGAGTAGGATAGCAGTGGCTGTGTGGTAAGTAGCTTGCCTACTAACCACATGGTTCTAGTTTCAGTCCTACTGCGTGGCACCTTGGGCGAGTGTCTTCTACTATAGCCTCGGGCCGACCAAAGCCTTGTGAGTGGATTTGGTAGACGGAAACTGAAAGACGCCCGTCGTATTTATGTATATATATATATATGTGTGTGTGTGTGTGTGTTTGTACCTCGCTCCACCATCGCTTGACAACCGATGCTGGTGTGTTTATGTCCCCGTAACTTAGCGGTTCGGCTAAAGACACCGATAGAATAAGTACTAGGCTTACAAAGAATAAGTCCTGGGGTCGATTCGCTCGACTAAAAGGCGGTGCTCCAGCATGGCCACAGTCAAATGACTGCAACAAGTAAAAGAGTAAAAGACACACACACACGAAAAAAAAAGCGGGTGGGGAGCAATAAACTGGTGTTCAAAGGAAGCCAACTCCGAAATGCCTCGTCAGATTCTGTGAAGAAACTCTGAACTGCATTAGCTTCATTACTACGAAATGGAAATTAATCCGCAGGAATGGATTTTAGAACTTCGCTTCATTGACTGATTTGCTTGTTACTCGTACTACTTCTCGCCTACGCGTTCTGCGTATCACTAAGGAATTGGGACGAATTTAAGGCATCAAATAGTTGTTGCACCTCGCTTTATGAACCGACATGATTTGTACTGTTAATTCTTATTCTTTTACTCGTTTCAGTCATTTGACTGTGGTCATGCTGGAGCACCGCTTTCAAGGGTTTTAGTCGAACAAATCGACCCCAGGACTCACTTTGTGTTAAGCCTAGTATTTATTCTATCCGTTATTTTGGCCGAACCGCTAGGTTATGAAGACGTAAACACATCAACATCGGTTGTCAAGTGATGGTGGAGGGATAATTACAGAATCAAAGACACACACACACACACACTAGAAAAAAATTCTTCCCAAAAAAGGTTTCGTAAGAGTTTTTAAAAAAAATTACCTTTACACTTCAAAAACTGTATTGATTCTCATAAACTTTGGTGTATATATATTATATATATATATATATATATATATATATATATATATACGACGGGGTTCTACCAAATCCACTCACAAGTCTTTGGTCTGCCCGAGGCTATAGCAGAAGACATTTGCCGAAGGTACAACGCAGTGGGACTGAACCCAACACCGTGTGGTTGGGAAGCAAGCTGCTGACCATACAGCTACGCCTGCGACTAAAATGTTTATTTCTATATAAAACAGTTTATCGTTTACTTCTTTTATTCACTCATTGGTCTGCGGTCATGCTGGGGCGTCGCTTTGAAGGGTTTTAATCGAAAAAGTTAGTCCCAACATGTTTTAAAAGCCTAGTACTTTTCATATCGGTTCCTTTCATCGAGCCCCTAATTTACGGTGACGTAAACAAATCAAATCCGGTTATAAAGCGATGGAAAGAAACTAACACAAAAACACGTACGTACATACACACACGCCCACATACATACATACATACATTTATGACAGGATTTTGCACAATCTCTGTCAACCAAATTCTCCCACAATGCATTGGTCGACCTGGGGCTATAGTAGAAGACATTTTCTCAAAGAGCTGCGTAGTGGGACTGAGCTCGAAACCACGTGGTTGTAAAACGAGTTTCTTAACCACACAGCCATGTCTGCGCCTAATAAATATAATCATTGCTTTTCATCAGATTATAAACAAAATCTATCCCAACATCTTATCGCTGAAGAGAAAAGGGGAACTTATTTTATAACGTGAAATTCAAGGTGAGGTGTTAGAGTTTGTAGTTACTTACATCGAAATGCTTTCATTAATATTCAATCAATCAAGTTGGCGAACTGGCAGAATCGTTAAGCATGCCGGGCGAAATGCTTAGTAGTATTTCGTCTGCCATTACGTTCTGAATTCAAATTCCGCCGAGGTCGACTTTGCCTTTCATCCTTTCGGGATCGATAAATTAAGTACCTGTTGCGTACTGGGGTCGATCTAATCGACTGCCCCTCCTCCCCCAAAATTTCGGGCCTTGTGCCTAGAGTAGAAAGGAATATTCAACCAATTCAGCTGCCGTCGTCGAACTGATATTTGAATCAGCTAAAATTCAATTGTTCAACCTGATAAAAAATAGCTACTAAATCTCCTTCAAATCACATATTACCGTCTGCAAAAATGGATGAGATGGGAACGGACATCTTGGATACAAATTTAATCCAGGATATGACATGTATGAAAATAAGGGATGATGATCACAAATGGAATATCTTTGACTAAAGTTCTGTTCGATCAGGTTTAATGTGTTGCTAAACACTGAACGACATCGACGATAATAACAACAACAACAACAATGGCACTAACAATAATGTCGTCGACGACGCAGACGACACCTGCAAATATGTTGCTATCTTATTTCTCTCTCCAGCAATTTACGTATTAGCATCAAAATGTTTGGAAAAAACAAGTGAATCGAAGGAAGGACGTGAAGTTGCGTGACTCATCACACACATACCACGCAAACACGCATATACAAATATACATATTCATACGTACTAACATATATGCATAAATGTATGGATGTAAGTGTATGTAAGTATCTTTGTGTGATATGTATGTATGCATCCATCTGTGTGTTATGTTATGTATGTATTTATGTAGTGTACGGATATCCCAATTCGATATCCACTATTAAACCTTGACAATCAATTTCCGTTCTCTCTAACGAAGATTCCTCGGCATTCATTGCTCTAAATCTGTGAGACGGAGCTTTTACCTACTTTCTTGTTTATTTTTTTACCACTGACCAAAACGGTAATCTAAACCGAAGCCTATTATATGCAAGCGTATATCTCACTATGTGGAGGAACATGGCCTAGTGGTTAGAGCAGTGGACTCGCGGTCGAGGGATCGCGGGTTCGAATCTCAGACAGGGCGATATGTGTGTTTATGAGCGAAGCACCTAAGCTCCACGCGGCTCCAGCAGAAGGTAATGGCGAACTTCTGCTGACTCTTTCGCCGCAACTTTCTCTCACTCTTTCCTCCTGCATCTTGCAGCTGAGCTGCGACGGACCGGCGTCCCGTCCAGGTGGGGAACCTATACGTCAAGGAAACCGGGAAACCAGCCCTATGAACCAGGTGTGGCTCGAGAAGGAACAAACATATCTCACTATATGGAGGTAGCTTGGCCGACTAGTTCGGGAGGTCGCTTTTCAATCTTGAAGTCTCTGGATCGATACAACTGCACAGTACTTATGGTAAGTATCTTCTGTCTTTGACTTGATTTATCCAAAGACTTGTGCAAAATATGGGCATTTATTTTCTTATTTTATGTCTTTTAATCAAGAGGGAAGGCAGTACCAATGGCCCTTTAGATGGTGGGTGGGAGAGAGAGGATGGTACTTTCAAACCAGAAACCTGTCCCGAATGCTTGCAACCGAGTGGATACTATTAAAGGTACCAGGTGCACCCGACAGATGGAGCTCCATGGGTATTTAAAGACGGTCCATCTTGTACCCTTACACTGTTTTAACATGTGTTGATTTTACTGTTGATCCAATCAAACTGGAACAAATGGGACAATTATCTACGGAACCGACACAAAAACATCCTTGAACTCATCAAATTACGATCAAATACTGAGACAACACTGCCTGTCTGTCTGTATTTATTTCTCTCTATTTCTTTTTCTGTGTGTGTGTGTGTGTGTGTTTCTCTCTTTCTCTCTCATTTTCTATCTCTTTTTCCTTCGCTCTCCTCATTTAATCAATTTACGCTTCACTGAACAAAGACAGTCCTCCCGGGGCTTTAACTAAACCAAATTTCAGTTGAATATTTTGGGTTTCAAAGGAAGGCAAAGGCGAAGGGAAAGAATTACAAAACACAAACATAAATAAAATAGATTACAGAGAGCCAAGACAATTAAAAACAGAATCAAACAAAAACCAATCACCCATACTTCATTTCCAATTAACTGACGAGTATTCATATAAATTTTGAAATCGATGAAAAAAAAAGTAAAAGAAAATTTTTTTAAAAATCATTATTTCACCACCACCACCACCGCTTCCGCTACCATTTACCCTTCCAGAATGGAAGAAGTCGATAGTTTCAAGAAATATTTTGCCAAAAATTTTGAGAAAAAATGTGTTCCCTATCAATCTATCTGATTTTTCGTTCATCATCATCATATATAAATATATGTGTGTATGTATGTATGTATGTATGTATGTATGTATGTATGTATGTATGTATGTATGTATGTATGTATGTATGTATGCATGTATATATATATATATATATATATATATATATATACATATATATATATATCTGTGTGTGCTTATATGTGTGTGTGTGTGACTTTGCATGTGTGCGCGCGCATGTGTGAGAGTTTGTGAGTGCATGTGTGTAAACACATATACACCACATATACACACTCAAGCGCACAATATCACACACATATATGTGTATTAATGTATATCCCTCCCTCCCTCCATCCATCCTCCATCCATCCATCCATCCATCCATCCATTCATCCATCCATCCATCCATACATACATACATACATACATACATACATACATACATATATGCATACGTATATGTGTAGGTGTTTTGATGTTGAAATATTTTTTTTTAACATTTTCCAAAATTTCATGATTCCAATCGAACTAACGTCGTCCTGATCATGTGTTTGTGCGTACATATATCATACATACAAGCATGCATACATACATGTATATATGTATGTGTACATTCACACGCGTGCGCGCACACACACGTGTATATACACGCACAGAAACACACATGCACGTGATGAGGATGACAGTGGCTCGATTGAAAAAGGAAAATTAAAGGAATAAGTTAAAATGAAATTCAAACTGAAAGTAAGGCTAAAATAATAATAATAATAATAATAATAATAATAAATAATAATAATAATAATAATAATAATAATAATAATAAAATAATAATAATAATAATAATAATAATTGCCCTGATGCAGCACCAGGCAGTGGCTCTCATGGCTTCTGATCTTAACTGACTGGAAGTGTTATCGTGTACATTGTTTTGTCTTGGTATAAAAGATGGGCTAGAGCAAATATTCTGCTCAATACCAAATATTTGCTTGTAAGTTGTTTGACCTTAACCAGTTGAGCATGTCCTTTAGTGGCTGACAATATGTGCGTCTCTGATCACGAGTAGGAGTAGTCGGGGAGTATCATACCAATGGGTTGAGAGGAATTCTTTAGGTTTTGAATAATTCACCTCTGGAATCATGGGTGTTTCTTTCCTTATCCTTAAACAATACTTATTCAGGGACCTTTTGATCAGAATGAGCCCTAACTGGGCTCCACCTGCAAGGCCATAAGCTGTTTATCTTGATATGAGATTACCATGTCGCGCACATATAGTTGTGATGTATGTGTCTGGTGTACTTTTACAGAACGTGTATTCATGATGTGTATATTGGGCTTCGTATATTTGTACCTCAGTGTCACTTGGCAGCGTGTACAACTCTTTCACACGATCATATCGATGAAGATGATGATGATGATTTTATGGTAAAGGCGATTAATTTTCTAAGCAACATTCAAGGTAACGAGACAAACACATATTTTTGATTAACCGTAAAAACGTCTTAGCACAGAATTGCTTCGTGTTATTTGATTATTTTCGTATAGAGTGTTCAACTGCTCGACAGCTTTAAAAGCAGGTCAGATTTTTTCCAATCATGGTTGGTTTAAATTACCTTAGAATTCATTTCCTGAGAGAAATTAATTATCATAAAATAAACAGTTTGTAGTAATAATATTTTTATGAATAATTTCCAATAGTTTTTATTAAGTTGGAAAAGAAAAATCAAGACAAAATTAATCTATAGTTATTTTGTTATTGCCCACAGTACTGTAAACATAGAGGGGACAAACAAGGACAGACAAAGGGATTAAGTCGATTGCATCGACACCAGTGTATAACTGGTACTTATTTATCGACCCCGAAAGGATGAAAGAGAAAATCGACCTCGGCGGAATGTGAACCTAACGGCAGACGAAATACCTCTAAGCTTTTCGCCCGGCGTGCTAACGATTCTGCCAGCTCGCCGCCCTAAAATTAATCTATATTGGAAGTTTTTAAAGAATGTCACTGTTTCTTACAGACGTGTTTCAGCTTTATCAACTTCTTCAGTAGAGCAATGGGAATTCTGCTTATGAAGGAAAACTATATTAGTATCAATGGTGTGTTCAATTCAAAGCGAAGTTTTTCCAAACCAAAACGGTGTGTTAGTTTATGAAATTAGATTAATGTGAGACGTGAAAAGTTGAAATGAAATAACTTTACTAAGAATAGAATACATAAAATTCTTTCGCTCTAAAGACCACTCAGTTCTTCAGAATTATATGATTCTTGATTTCATTTCTTTTCAGTGGAAAGTTTCGTTTTAGGTGCAGGCATGGCTGGGTAGTTTAAGCAGCTCGCGTTGCAACCACATGGTTTCTGGTTCTGTCCCACTGCGTGGCACCTTGGGCAAGTGTCTTCTATAGCCTCGGGCTGACCAATATTTTGGGAGTAAATTTGGTAGATGAAAACTGTGTTGAAGCCCATTGCATATATATACATGTGTATGTGTGTCATTGAGTCACATACGCCCACCACTTGACAGCCGGTGTTGGTGCTTGTTTACGTCATCGTAGCTTAGCAGTTCGGCAAAAAGACCGATACAATAAGTACCAGACTTAAAAAAAAAACACCTAAGTTCTGGGGTCGACAAAAGGCCTTGAAGGCGGTGCCCCAGCATGGCCTTAGTCCAATGACAGAAACAAGTAAAAAATATTACACTTTATTTATTTACTTTGGTAATTTTTTTGTTTTGTTGTGGAATTGGCAATCAGCCTATTTCTATCCCAGACAGATCAATCAAAGCTGGGTTAATTCGACGGTTCTTGAACTGGTATATATTAATAATAAACTCCCGCCAAAATATATTGGTGGGATTTTTTGCATTTCTCACAGACTTTCTTTATTAATTGAGTAGACGGAATAGTTTGCTCCAAAAGAATTCTGCTTTCTTTTCCATGGTGTTGGATAAGTTTAAAATGAAGGAAGCCATCTTAATTCTATTAAGTATGGCAATTTGCCCACCTCTTTTCCACCCTCGCTCTTTTCTCTCCCACCTCATAAGAAACACTAGGTTGATTTTATAAAAAGAAACGACGAAGATTTCTATTAAAAGGGGAAATAATCATAATCAGTAATTTAACATACATTATCATTCGAGAAATAAAAGCGATGAACTGGAAGAATCATTTGAGCATTTAAAAAAGAAAAAATGCCCTGCAGTATTTGTTCCAGTTCATTATGTTCAGAGTTCAAATTCCGCTGAAGTCGACTTCGCCTTTCTTTCCTTTCGTGGATCGATAAAATAAGCACCAGTTAACCGCTGCGTTCAATGTTATCGACTTCAGGCCGTGTGCCTATAGTAGAGATAATTGGATGGATGGAAGCACTCCGTCGGTTACGACGACGAGGGTTCCGGTTGATTCGATCAACGGAACAGCCTGCTCGTGAAATTAACGTGTAAGTGGCTGAGCACTCCACAGACACGTGCACCCTTAACGTAGTTCTCGGGGATATTCAACGTGACACAGAGAGTGACAAGGCCAGCCCTTTGAAATACAGGTACAACAGAAACAGGAAGTAAGAGAAAGTTGTGGTGAAAGAGTACAGCAGGGATCACCACCATCCCTGCCGGAGCCTCGTGGAGCTTTAGGTGTTTTCGCTCGGTCTGGGAATCGAAACCGCGATCCTACGACCGCGAGTCCGCTGCCCTAACCACTGGGCCATTGCGCCTCCACAGTAGAGAGAATTATCATTTAATAAATAAAGGTATCCATCTAGCAGAATCGTTTGAGCGTCGGAGAATAATATTTTAAAGTAATTGTACAAGCACTTTACGTTCTGAGTTCAAATCTCGCCGTGGTCAACCTGCTTTTCATTCTTTGTGAGGGGAGGGGGCGATAAAATAAAGTACCAATCGATGGCTTCAACTATAGCTCTCCCCTAAAAATACTCAGTCTTGAGCCTCAATTCTTTATAATTTTGGTACACGGCCAGAAATTTTTAGGGTGAGCATGTTAACCGATTACAGCGGCATTAGTGCACCACGAGCACTTATTTTATAATGCCACCCACCGAAAGGTTAAAACGCAAAGCTGACCTCGGTGGAATTTGAACTCAGAATGTAATGAGCCAGACGCCGCTCAGAATTTTTTCTCAGATGCGCAACCAATTCTTATTTCTTTACTGCCCACAGGGGGCTAAACATAGAGGGGATAAACAAGGACAGACAAAGAGATTAAGTCGATCACATCGACCCCAATGCGTAACTGGTACTTATTTAATTGACCCCGAAAGGATGAAAGGCAAAGTCAACCTCTGCGGAATTTGAACTCAGAACATAAAGACAGCATTTCATCCAGCGTGCTAACGTTTCTGCCAGCTCGCCGCTTTAGTCTTGTGTCTAACCCATTATCTTTTAATTAAATAACAAGGCCAATTAGTAGAATCGTAAGAGTGTTGAAGGAAAGCCTTGACGCATTTGCTCTCACTCTTTGGGTTCTGAGTTCATATCACGCCAAGGTCAGATTTGCCTTTTATTCCCAGGCGTCAATAAATCAAGAACCGGTACCAACATGGTAAGATGAAGGTCTTTTCCCGAGTCGTAAAGACTTATAGGGCCTGTTTCCTGGTTTCCATGGCGTATACATTCCTCACTTGGACGAAATGCCGGTCCATCGCAGGATTACTCATTTTTGCCTGCTGAGCGGACTGGAGCAAGATGAAATGAAGTGTTTTGCTCAAGAACACTATGCGTCGCCCTGTCCAGGAATTGAAACCACAATTTTAAGATCATGAGTCCAACGCCCCTAACCACTAAGCCACAATCGAGTATATACTTCCTTTAAAATTTCTAGCTTTGTCTCTGTATAAATAATAATAAGAGCAGTGGGTTGTCAACATCACATTTTTATTAACCTTTAGATACGAAGTATACCAATACGTTATGTATTTGATCTCCAATGCGACAGGAAGTCAAAGCATTTAAAAACCAGTTATTCACATACAATCACAGTCCGTCACTAAAACACCTGATAGCGGTAACATTACACACACACACACACAACACACACACACCACACACACACACAAACACACACACACACATGTAGATTATATTATTGTTTTGTTTAATAGTGTTTACGTTTGGTGAGCGCTGCGTGACTGGTGTTTGGGTGTTTTAAGTGTAGTGTAGGTGACTGTATAAGCGAATGTGCTAGCTGCGTGGGTTGCGCTATAATATTGGGTGATAATAGCGTTGAATACGAGTTGCGTGAATTGTGTAAGATGTGTTATAGTATTGGCTGTCGATTATGTAATGTTATGACTTGTGATATTTTTATTGCGCGGTGGTTATTGAAGAATAGTCGTTGCTTTCTTTTTTTTTCTCATTACCGTTTCTTTATTTCATTCTTATTTTATGGTGGCGCGGTGGAAGAATCGTTAGCATGCTGGGCAAAATATTTAGCTGCATTTCGTTCGGCATTCTGTTCTGAGTTCAAATCCAGCCAAGACCTAGTTTCTTTTCATCTTTTCCGGGGTCGATAAAATAAGTACCAGTTGAGCAATGCGGGTCGATGTAATCGACTTAACCCCTCCTTACATTGCTGGTCGTGTGCCAAATTTTGAAACCCTTATTATTTCCTTATTTTATTTCTTTATTGCCCATAAGGGGCTAAATATAGAGGGGACATAAAATCATGAAATAAACAGTTTGTAGTAATAATATTTTTATGAATAATTCGCAATAGTTTTAATTAAGTTGGAAGAGAAAAATCAAGGCAAAATTAATCTATAGTTATTTCGTTATTGTCCACAGGACTGTAAACATAGAGGAGACAAACAAGGATAGACGAAGGGATTAAGTCGATTACATCGACCCCAGTGCGTAACTGGTACTTATTTAATCGACCCCGAAAGGATGAAAGGCAATATCGACCTCGGCGGAGTTTGGACTCAGAACGTAAAGCGATGAACTGGTAGTATTGTTATTCCGCTGAGCAAAATGCTTATCGGCATCCCATCCGTCGCTACGTTCTGAGTTCAAATTCAGTCGAGGTCGACTTTGCCTTTCATCCTTTCGAGATCGATAAATTAAGTACCAGTGAAGCACTGGGATCGATATAATCGACTCGTCCCCCCCCCCACCACCCCAAAATTTCAGGCCTTGTATCTATTGTCGAAAGAATCATTATTATTGGCGGCAATGGTTGTGATGGTGGCGACGGTGGTGATAAAAGAAGGCAACAGTTGCGGCGGAAGTATTGGTGGTAGTGGTAATGACGGTGGTGATAGTTGTGACAGTGGTGGCGATGGTAGTGGTTGTGGTGGTTGTGGTGGTTGTGGTTGTGGTGATGGTGGTTCCCATGGAGATGTTGATGGTGAATGTAGAGATAATGACGTTAATAGCCATAATGGCAATGATAATGGTAGTGGTGGTGGTGGTGGAGTCATTTACTAAAGTTATTGCTGTTAGCTCTACCCCAACTCTGACTGAGATATCTATCACTAAAGGCTTTCCATATATGACCCTCTCACCTTTTTATATATCATTGACAGCATTGACTATTGTGTCATTGTTTTTTTTTTCGTTCTCTCTCCCCCTCTCTCTCCCTCAACACACACACACACACACATGTAGCAAACAAATAATTGATGAATTGTGTAAATTGATAAACAATTAACACAAAGTCTGTAATCTTATTTTGAGAGCGGGTGGGGGGGGAGAGGGGAGGATCTAAATTTTGTTATTTTGACAGCAGCAAGCAGCAGCAGACTCGAGGAAAACGACAGCAAAGAAGGCAGCGGTAATAGCAGCAGCAGCGGCAGCAGCAAGGGCGGTTGTGGGGTGATGCTCTTGATCACGTAGTTATTACTATTTTCACGTTGTTATCGATTTGTTGATTTTGATTGTGTTGTTGCTGTTGCTGTTGTTGATGTCGCTGATGTTAGTGTAGTTGTTGTTGCTGATACTGTTATCGATATATTTGTTGAATATGTGGAGGCGCAATGGCCCAGTGGTTAGGGCAGCGGACTCGCGGTCATAGGATCACGGTTTCGATTCCTAGACTAGGCATTGTGAGTGTTTATTGAGCGAAAACACCTAAAGCTCCACGAGGCTCTGGTAGGGGGTGGTGGCAATCCCTGCTGTACTCTTTTGCCGCAACTTTCTCTCACTCTTTCTTCTGTTGGCCTGCTCGCTTAGCCAGCGGGGTGGCGTCATTTAAAGGTTAAAACAATGCGAAACGCATTGTGACCAGCGATGTGTAGCAACATCTGATAGCCTGGTCGGTCACGGCGATCACGGTGATATTTGTTGAATATATTGATATTTTTTAAACCTTAGGTCAAACCGGATGTACCTGACTTATGATTAAAGTTATTCCAGTCATGACCATCCCATCATTTTTAGGGGGTATCAAGAACAACTTAAAAACAAATGCATCTGTTCCCTTCTCAAAGTCGTCGGAGTGTGATCTGAGGGAGATTCGGCTGCCTTTTCTAGTATTTAGAGCGACCACATACAAGATGCCTCGTTGGTTCGTTTATTTCTATTCTGACGTTGTTGTTGTTGTTGCCGTCGTTGGTGGTGGTGGTGGTTGGAGGTGGTGGTGGAGGTGGTGGTGGTGGTGGTGGTGGTGGTGGTGGTGGTGGTGGTTGTAAAGGTGCTGGTTGTGTTCATCCCAGCTCAGCTCTGACAGAATAAAACTCAAAGAGCCGTCTTTTTTTTTTGGAGTATCTACTCTTTACTCTTTTACTATTTTACTTGTTTCAGTCATTTGACTGCGGCCATGCTGGAGCACCGCCTTTAGTCGAGCAAATCGACCCCAGGACTTATTCTTTGTAAGCCTAGTACTTATTTTATCGGTCTCTTTTGCCGAATTGCTAAGTTACGGGGACGTAAACACACCAGCATCGGTTGTCAAGCGATGCTGGGGGACAAATACAGACACACAAACGTACTTATACACACACACACACACACACACATATATATGTATGTGAGGGCGCGTGGCTTAGTGGTTAGGGCATTCGGCTCATGATCGTAAGGTTGTGAGTTCGATTCCCGGCGACGCGTTTTTCTCCTTGAGCAAGACACTTTATTTCACGCTGCTCCAGTCCACTCAGCTGGCAAAAATGAGTTGTACTTGTATTTCAAAGGGTCAGCCTTGTCACTCTCTGTGTCACGCTGATTATCCCCGAGAACTACGTTAAGGGTACACGTGTTTGTGGAATGCTCAGCCATTTGCACGTTAATTTCACGAGCAAGCTGTTCCGTTGATCGTATCAGCTGGGACCCTCGTCGTCGTAACCGGCGGAGTCTTTAAGATATATGTATATACGACGGGCTTCTTTCAGTTTCCGTCAACCAAATTCACTCACAAGGTCGGCCCGAGGCTATAGTAGAAGACACTTGCCCATGGTGCTACGCAGTGGGACTGGACCCGGAACCATGTGGCTGGTAACCAAGCTACTTACCCCACTGCCACTCACATTTCTTTAAAACACACTATAGGATGGGATTTGAAGGATATTTGACTGCTATTTTTTGCAAATTGAATGACCATGTAAAGAATTCCTCTCCTTACTTGTCGTTGATGTTGCTCTTAGAATCGTTAGAGCGTCGAACAAAATGTTTGGCCTTTGGAGATCAATAAAATAAAGTATGAATGAAAAAAAGGGGCTCAATGCAAAACCAGGGGTCAATACAATCGACTATCCTACCCCATCTCTAAAATTACTGGCCTTGTGCCAATTTTTTTTAACGTTAACCCTGTCTACACGTAAAACCCTCACAATAACACACATGCGCACACGTACGCACAAACATTCAATGTTTTGTCCTGTGCCGTCCCATCATCATCATCAGCTGGCAGAATCGCTTGCACGCTGGACGAAATGCTTAGCGGTATTTCGCCCGTCGCTACGTTCTGAGTTCAAGTTCCGCCGAGGTTGACTTTGCTTTTCAACCTTTCGGGGTCTATAGAATAAGTACCAGCTGAGTATTGGGGGTCAATGTAATTGACTAGCTCCTCACCCAAGTTTCGGGCCTTGTGCCTATCGTAGAAAGGATTGTAATTTTTATTATTATTATGTATAAAGGTGGCGAGCTGGCAGTATCGTTAGCACGCCGAGCGAAATGCTTAGCGGTATTTCGTCTGCGTTACGTTGTGAGTTCAAATTCCGCCGAGGTCGACTTTGCCTTTCATCCTTTCGGGGTCGATAAATTAAGTACCAGTTACGCACTGGGGTCGATGTAATCGACTTAATACCTATGTCTGTCCTTGTTTGTCCCCTCTGTGTTTAGCCCCTTGTGGGTAATAAAGAAATAGGTATTTCGTCCGTCTTCACAATCTGAGTTCAAATTCTGCCGAAGTCGACTTTGCCTTTCATTCTTTCGGGGGTCTATAAATTAAGTACCAGTTACGTACTGGAATCGATGTAATCGACTTTTCCCTCTTCCAAAATGGCTGCTCTTGTGGCAAATTTTGAAATCATTATTATTATTATGTACGTACGTACGTACGTATGTATGTATGCATGTATGTCATTATTCAGTTTAATTCAAGATTTCTTGCCAATAGAGAAAGAACCGGTTTCTAAATTAGATTCAAGGTTCTTTCATTGGAATTTCAACATCAACGACAGGGTATGTACGTACGTACGTATGTATGTATGTATGTATGGTATGTATGTATGTATGTATGTATGCATGCATGCATGTATGTATGTATGTATGTATGTATGTATGTATGTATGTATGTATGTATGTATGTATGTTCTCTCCTATGATTAGCTTTTTGAAGTCTTCCTGTAAGGAAGGCACAGGTTTCTAACAAAAACGCAAAGCTCCATCATTAGAATGTAGATAACAAAAACAAATTCACATTTTGGAAATGAGATAAGTCTTGCATGTTTTTAGTCTGGCTAATAGATTGTATTTGTAATGTGCGTGTTAGCTGGTTGATTTCTTTTCCTGAAAACCCCAGCTTAACCAAGATTGTCACTTAAGCATTTCTTCACAAGGCAGGAGTGCACCATTTATGGTATGTATGTATGTATGTACGTATGTATGTATGTACGTATGTATGTACGTATGTGTGTATGTATGAATGTATGCATGTATGTATGT
>NC_043011.1:33560758-33580758 GCF_006345805.1 Octopus sinensis | reverse complement strand
ATGTATGAATGTATGTATGCATGTATGTATGTATATTAATATATATATATATATATATATATATATATATATATATATATATATATATGTACTATATATATCATTATATATATATATATATATATATATATATATATACATACGCATATATGTAAGTATATGTGTGTGTGTGCAAACATATATATAGTCCTGAACAATATATTTATAAAGCACTGCACGTTATATAATTTACAACTTGTCCCTTACCATATATGAGTGGGCACATGTATATGTATATATATATAAATGCACGTACACACACACATTTATTTGTATATATATTTAAACATACATACCTCACACACACGCTAATACACACATACATACTTACATACATACATACATACATACATACATACATACATACATACATACATACATACATACATACATCTATGTTAAAGGATTTTGTGAAGTGCTTGTTGTATCGACCACTTCACAATTTGGTAACTCCACTCAACTCGCGCTTGCTTACAGCAACAGAACACCATTGAAATGTCGCTGTTGCAATCGTTATAGTTGCGTTTTTGTTATTATTGGCGTTGTTGTTGTTGTTGATGATGATGATGATGATGATGATGATGATGATGATGATGATGATGATATTCCTTTTATTGTTACGGGTTTTTAGTTTGTTATTATTATTGCAAAAGATCTTATGTTTCTATAAATACAGAATGATACATAAAATCGATTTATTTCGCCAAGGATTCACAAACCAAACGGATTGTGTATTTAGCGATAGGGAAAGCGCTATGTCACATTCCTACATTATCGTTTTCGGCCAAGAATCGTAGACGGCAACGCGGTTTCGACTCATGTGATTACATTTTCCTATCTATATGCTGTATTTTGTAAGCAGCTTGCTTCCCAACCACATGGTTCCGGGTTCAGTCCCCTGAGTGGCACGGCTAAAATAAGTACCAGGCTTAAAAAGAAGTACTGGGGTCGATTCGTTCGACTAAAATTTAAAGCGGTGTCCCAGCATGGCCGCAGTCTAATGACTGAAACAAGTAAAAGGTAAAAGATTAAAAGCTAAATATAGTTTGATCTAAGAAAGAGGTTCGACCCATTGCCACAGCAAACCATCTGTGACCGATGAGATCGACACTGTTGACAAAGCCGGTACCAAGGTCTTAGGCCATTCTTACGATATGTGCCCCCTTCTCTGGCCCTTCTTTTACCTGCTCCATAAAGTGTTCACTTCTTATTTCTTTATTGCCCACAAAAGGCTACACACAGAGGGGACAAACAAGGACAGACAAACGGATTAAGTCGATTATATCGACCCCAGTGCGTAGATGGTACTTAATTTATCGACCCCGAAAGGATAAAAGGCAAAGTCGACCTCGGCGGAATTTGAACTCAGAACTTAACGGCAGACGAAATACGGCTACACATTTCGCCCGGCGTGCTAACGCTTCTGCCAGCTCGCCGCCTTCTTAGACGAAATAACTATTTCTTTACTACCCACAAGGAGCTAAACACAGAGGGGACAAACAAGGACAGACAAACGGATTAAGTCGATTATATCGACCCCAGTGCGTAGCTGGTACTTAATTTATCGATCCCGAAAGGATGAAAGGCAAAGTCGACCTCGGCAGAATTTGAACTCAGAACGTAACGGCAGACGAAATACGGCTAAGCATTTCTCCCGGCGTGCTAATGTTTCTGCCAGCTCGCCGCCTTTCATTTCTTCTTGCCCTACAATGTACGTCCCCTTCTCCTAGTTCCACTATGTTCGTTACTTTTTCTAGTCATACAATAAGCTCCTCTTCTCTTCAAGTCCTACGACGTGCGCCCTTTCTCTTATCACTACAATGTATCCCTCCACTCCCAGTCCTACAATGTGCACAATTTTCTCCCAGGCCTATAATGCCCGCTCCCTTCTCCCAACTCTCTATAACATATTCTACTTTATGGACTGAAGTCTTTTTCAAATCCGTCTATTAGTGGCACAGTGAAGATCTGTAAGTCATTCCAAAGTTTCAGCATCTGAGATTCTTTACGTCAATGGATGCTCACGCTTGGGTGTTTGCATCGACAGTTCAACTATCACACCAACTCAACCTCATGTTTACGAGAGCAAGGAACTCTCTTAACTCAAAATGTCTTGTTGCTTTATGTTAGCAACTGGCTTGAACTCTCTTCACAAGAACTTAAATAAAGCTTAATGAACAAAACATACATACATATATACACACACACACACTTTTCAAAATGCAGATATTTTTACATGATTATTAAAGCATCTTTCGGCTGAAATCTAGTATGTATGTATATATATATATATATATATATATATATATATATATATATATATATATATACCGGAGTAAACACATAAATGTGAAACAAGGTAGAAAAAAGAGTACTCAAATAGCAGGGGTAGAGTAATATGCTTTATCTAAAGTATATATATATAATATATATATATAATAATGTATTTATCTCTCTCTCTCTCTCTCTCTCTCTCTCTTCTCTCTCTCTCTCTATATATATATTATATATATATATATATATATAATATATATATATATATAATAAAGTATATATAAATAATGTACTGATCCGTGATAGAAAATTCAACAAAAAAAGTACTCCATCATATTCGTATTTGTAGCGCTTTAATACATGTAATGTATTGTGATTCTTAAAGGAATTGTGTGTGTGTGTGTATATATATATATTATATTATATATATATATATATATACAATTGTGTGTTGTGTAGCCGCAGACTAATGACTGAAGTTTGTAAAAGAATAAAGGAATATAATTCAAAACGCACACACGCACACACACACGTATCGTACAGCTCGTGTCTAACAATAACCAAAAATAAAAGTATAAAAATAAAAAAAGGATAAATAACGTAATGAACTAAAATATGATGGACCAGACGAAAGACCTAAGTCTGTGTGAAAAAAAAAAAACGAATGGTGATAAAATCGAATATTTATATTAAAATCTATAGAAACCATTGCAGACACAGCCGTCAGCCATAATCTGACACCTGCTTGAAGCATGGAGACAGTAGAGCTCTTTTGAGCACTAAACAATGTATTTCCTTTTAATTTCACAGCGGTATTTAAATACTTACGCATATACAATCATATATATTCGACAGACTGTAATGAGTGTGTGGACAAGCACTACCAAAAGGTCGGTGGTTCGTTCCTTGTCACAGGCATTGTGCGTTGTGCATGTGACCACAGAAACTTAGATATTAACGAGCCATCAAATGACCCTCTCGATATAACAGCCAACTGCCATGAAAAAATGAAGGAAATGACGCAATGGAAAATTTAGTGTCGTTGCAAGAGAGTGTGCCGCTCAGGTAGCCCTTGAATTTGTCGTTCTCTTGGTCCTCTGGCGACTTTATACATGGTTATACAATAAATCCAAAAGCATCCCCTAGAGTGAACTCCCACCTCGTGTTCCCTCCTTCCCCACACAGCTACGCTACTATGCAAAAATAAACTGGATGGCCACAGTTAGAGTGCCGTTGATGATAGGTCTGTAAAAGCGGAAGGCTGAAAACATGGATCGTCATAATTGATTAGAATGCTATTGATCAGAGGAAAGACGAAAAAAATTTAAAAAATGGATAGTCACAGTTGGAACTCTTTCGACCATAAGTGTATTCCATCAGAACAACCTTCCGCAAACATACATTAACTATTTAATGGGCGAGTCCACCGACTGGTAATTAGGTAATGCAAGGTTGAACAGTTTTACTCTGTAGGCACTGAAAAAATTTCTAGTTTATCATCAGTTGACTGTTGAAATGTGTCTGTAACAGGCGAGTCAATTAGAGACCTTCTAGTTAAGAGGGGGTTGCGGAGGAAATCTTAGCTCCCTACCTTCACATTAAAACCTGAAACCGCTTGCTGATGGTGTCTTGAGAAACTCAAATGTAATTTGAAAATAGTCGTTAAAAACTTAAGATAAAAACAGTAATTTAATAAATGACATGTTATTACCAGTTTCAATTTGCTCGTGGCACGTTCGAACTCGTAAACAAACAATTCACCGTGTTTTGTCATAGAGAAAATTACTCGCTGTAGACAAATGGTTGTAATTTAATAATTGCTGAAGTAGTAAAATAAAGACTTCACTATTTTTCTTTTCAGAGACGTGTCTTAATGTCTGCTAATGCACTTGCAATTCAACACTGATCCTAAAAAACTTTCCCTATCTTTACTCTAAGCGGTTACTTGACATGCTACGAGTAGCAACCAAATATTTCAAGCCAACGAACAAACTTTATATATGTTCATATCTTTATTCTTTCAAATGTTATTCTTTTATTCTTTTACTTGTTTCAGTCATTTGACTGTGGCCATGCTGGAGCACCGCCTTTAGTCGAACAAATCGACCCGCAGGTTTCATTCTTTGTAAGCCTAGTACTGATTCTATCGGTCTTTTTTGTCGAACCGCTATTTTTGTCGGTTGTCAAGCGATGGGGGGGGGGAAGAACAATGACAGACACACAAAGACACACACACATATATACGACGGGCTTCTTTCAGTTCACTCACAAGGCTTTGGTCGACCCGAGACTATAGTAGAAGACACTTGCCCAAGGTGGGACTGAACCCGGAACCATGTGGTTGGTAAGTAAGCCACTTACCACACAGCCATTCTTGCGCCTGTTTAGCCGAAATAATTTGCAAAGGTGCGTAGCCTTATTGGTTTCAATATTCGGTTTACAATCACAAGGTCGTAGCCCCGATTCCTAGACCAGTAGTGTTGTATTTGTGTTCAAATTCTAGCTCGACTTTATCTTTTATACTTCCTGCGTAGATAAATTTATGTTCCAATTAACTACTGTGTTCCATGTAATATACAATCTCCTCCCAAATATAGTAGTTCTGTACCTGTATTAAAATATATATTAGGTGTATATGCTGATTTTAAATTTTAGCACAAGGCTGAGGTCGACTTTGCCTTTCATCCTTTCGGGGTCGATTAAATAAGTACCAGTTACGCACTGAGGTCGATACAATCGACTTAATCCGTTTGTCTGTCCTTGTTTGTCCTCTCTGTGTTTAGCCACTTGTGGGTAGTAAAGAAATAGGTATTTCGTCTATCTTTACGTTCTGATTTCAAATTCCGCCGCGGTCGACTTTGTCTTTAATCCTTTCGGGGACGATGTAAAAGACTTACCCGCTTCCCTGAATTTGCTGTCCTTGTGCCAATAATTGGGGAAATCTATCTATCTATCTATCTATCTATCTATCTATCTATCTATCTATCTATCTATCTATCTATCTATCTATCTATCTATCTATCACATACACATATATGAGAGTAAACCCAAGTTTTTGCAGTAAACTAAATTAAGTATACCTGGCAAATATAAATAAATGCCTTTTTACAATCTCTTTGAGGCCGGAAAAAAGGGAGAACAGTCTGACTGGTTTTAATCCTTACTAGGAGCTCATCAGAAATCTAGAAACTACGAGCAGCTGTTCACGAAGACATAAGAGACCACTAAATCGGAGAAACTAATTTGCATAAATGACGCCTTGCTGGTAGCTAGTTCAATTACTTAATTAAATATTGAGATTATATAAAGACAGCTGTTTACAATTGTCCAGTGTGTGTAATTTAGTTTAATTACACGGTACGTATCGTCTAAAATCTTAGATTTACTCTAAGGTGTAATTATAGCATCAGACAGACACTGTTTAACGAGTCAATAATTAGTTGATTGACACTTATGTATGGGTGTGTGAACATATGTGCCTGTGAGTGTTTATATGTATATGGTGCGTGTGTGTGTATATATATATGTATATATATGTATATATATACATACAAAATAATATATTTATAATTATATACACACATATACATACATACAAAGAGAGAAAGAAAGAGAGAGAGAGAGAGAGGAAGGGAGGGTTAGATCATGCTTTTATGTTTGGTGTGTATGTATGTATTTATAAATATATGCGTATGTAGCCATAATTCATTTGTACGCGAAAGAAATAATGATGGATGCGTGGGACATATATTCAAAGATAAAAAGAAAGATTAGAGGAAGTAATTGATGAAGAGGAGGAGAGAGAAGAAGAAGCTAGAGAGATAGCGAGAAAGAGAGATAGAGAATAAGAGAGTGCGAGATAGAAAGGAGAATGAGAGAGAGAGAGGGGGGAAAGAGAAAGAGAGACAGAGAGGAAGAAAGCGAGAGGGAAAAGGGAAACTGTGAGAGAGAGAGAGTGATTAGAGATGGAAAGACATCGGCAGTGATTGGAGGGGAAAAGACGGTGATTAGGAAGATAGATCGAGAGATAGTGGTGACAGAGAGGGAGAGAGAGAGAGAGAGAGGGTGAGAGAGAGCGCGGGAGGGAGAGACAGAGAGTGTGTGACATTCAATTAGAATGCGCAAGAAACATCATATAATGTGTTGTTGATTCGCTTAAGCTTCTTATAGCTTTTCTCTTTTTGTTTCAATATGACTGTCGCTAAGGTGAACATATGAGACTGTGACTTGTGCATACCCTGCTTGTAAGTCGTGTTCATCCCTTTGTAATACGAAACACGGGTAGTTTGATGTTTTTTTTGTTTTTTTTTTATGAACGACTAAATAACTAACACAGTACTTGCCGCGGTTGGGTAGTTAACAATATTGCACATTTTTAAAGCAATTCTTTTATAATTACTTTCACAAATGCGGTAACATTTATTCTCTGCTGAGAAGATCATAATGAAACTGAAATATGCCAGGAGTTATCCCCCCTAATCGCTGAGATAGTTGAAATAGAATTAGACATTGATTTAATAAGACACTGAATTGCTGCTTTTCCCTTCACGATATGATGATTTATTGTTAGCTCTTTGATGTTCTCTGCGTTAAATAGATTAACACAAACTTTATTTTTGTCTTCCTTGCAGACGGCGTTCCTGCGTAGTTTGCTCGAGTAATTTTCCCCGTAAAATATGCTAATTTTCTACACCGACTAATATACTAAATTGCATATTTACTTAATGTTTCTTATATTTCTATGTTAGAATGTATGGCCAACTCTTTGATTCCCTGAAGAAGTCTAATGAGGCAGAATCATACCAGAGTTATCTTTCGTACTAACTATAAGTGCTTTATTTTTAGCTTTGTCTTTCCTTCATAGTATAAATATTTAGAGGAAGATTTGGTACTCACTTAGTTAAGCATGTTACTTAATTTTAAAATGACTTATATAACTCATATCTCTGTACAAATGTACTCTAACCAACTGTGATACTATCTATCTATCTATCTATCTATCTATCTATCTATCTATCTATCTATCTATCTATCTATCTATCTGTCTGTCCGTCTGTCTGTCTGTCTGTCCGTCTGTCGATATAACTAACTATTTCTCTAAGCAAATCTTTTTATCTACCTGCCTGTTTATCCCTACATCTGTCTATCTATTATCGCGTGTGTATGTGTATAGATGTCTGCCTTTCTTAGACAAATTGTGAACCTCCCGAACTACTTACATTTGCCAAAGAGATGTAATGAAACCGAAACGCATCAGGAGTTGTCCCCACTTCCGTACATGCTGAAATTATCTAAAGTAGCATTAATCATTAAGCTAATGTGCTTTTTTTACTTTACCTGGTTTCTTATTATTTCTAATTAGGTTTAAAGATACTCCTCCATAAAATGTTAACACGGGTACCGTTAGTTTCGGTACCCCCAGAAGAGAGAAAGGCAAAGTTGACTTCAGTAGGAATTGATGTTAGAACGTAAAGTGATGTAATCAAATGCTGCCTCGCATTTAATCTGACCCTCAACGTCTTCTACTACAACTGTCTGTCTTTCAACAAATGTGAATAATAAAACTAGATGGTCATCTTGGCTGCAACCCCTTTGGTTATAGGTAAAGAGTGATAGTATGACCGTGGTTAAAGGGTTCAAAAATCAGTTTTTACACTAAAACATAAAAGGGTATCTAATCCTAGTTTGTTTTTAAAATTTTAAAGCATCAATAATAAAGAAACCGATCAAAAACAATTTAAAAAAAAAATTTTATCAAAAAACCAATCGTATAAATTCCTTTATATATTAACATTCACCTCACTCTACTTTCAAATTAAGACAATCAAAGTCTATAACATTTAGAAACGAGGTCCTAGTATTACACCTCACACACACACACACACACACACACACACACACCACACACACACACACACACACACACACACACACACACAAACCTACTTATATTCACGAAGATAAACACAAGTATACATATACAAATATATTTACATAGAGCTTAAAAATACTGATTACTAAAAGGAGAATACATAGTCTCTTGACTCGCCAGCTGTTTCAGGAAGCTCAGGATTACGTAACATTCATAATTTGTAAATGGAATATGCAAGAAGCATTGGGTATGCAGCAAGTAAGCAGTCACGCGGAGATATTACATTTAGCCCGACTATCCTACACACATATACGCATGTATCTGTTTACATCAATGTGTGTACGTCTTTGGGCTTGGGTTGTACTTGTCCTCCACCACCGCTTGATAACTGGTTTTGGTTTGTTTCCTTCCCCATAACTTAGCGGTTCAGCAAAAGTCACCAACAGAATAACTACCAGACTTTAAAGAAAATACGTACTGGTGTCAATTTGCTCGACCAAACCTTTTAAGGCGGTGTTTCCCTGATAGCGACAATTCAGTGGCTGAAACATGTAAAATATATTTAAAGATAAAAGGTTAAAAATAGAGAGAAAAAAATCATCCCTTGGACGAGAGGAAGTTTGTGATATGGTGGATTTTCATTGCTTGTCGCCGCCATTTTCTTTTTAACTTACGACCGGAAAGACATACATAAATATCCCAACTCATTCTTCTATTATCTCATTTAATCCTAAACTATTACAATTCATTTATGCGTAGCCAATAACGACATCAATATGGTAAACAGATAACTCTACAACAAAACCATCTACTAAAATAAATAACTATTAAACAAATAATAACAATAATAATAATAATAATAATAATGATGATGATAATAATAATAATAATAACAATAATAATGATAATAATAATAATAATAATAATAATAATAATGATGATGATGATGATGATAATACATGACCGGTCAGTGAGTAGAATATTAAGTGATGCCTGGAGACACACAGACTATGTTCGTGAATGTAAGTCACGTGTTATTGGAATATTCCGGAAAGAGCGTTAAAATAATCACCTTTTGTTTGATATGCATACTTTTGGTTTGATTTTTACTATATTTACTTTTGAAACAAGATTCATTTCCGTTGTTCATAGTTTCTTTCCAATTGTCCTCAAATCTACTTGTTTTGTTTGTTTTTCTTTTTTTAACTCATCACTCTCTCCCTCTCTTTCTTCTCTCACTCCGTCTCTCTTTCTCTCTTTCGCTGTTTCTTTCACTCTCTCTTTCTGTCTATTTATATTCATACAAATATTTATATTCTATCTGCTCTCTCTCTCTCTTTCTTTCTTTCTTTCTTTCTTTCTTTCTTTCTATTTAAACATAAATTTATTTAACGGTTGTCTACCGTTTTGTTCATATCTATCTATCTATCTGTCTATCTATCTATCTATCTATCTATCTATCTATCTATCTATCTATCTATCTATCTATCTATCTATCTATCTAATTTTTGCTACCTAATCCAAATACGATTAAGTGGTAGGATTTCTTCCTCTCTCCCCTCCCTCTCCTCCTTCCCCTCCTTTTCCACTTATCCTTCTTCTTCACTCTCTCTCACCCTCTTCCTTGCAATCAGCAGTCTTCAGTATGTTAGGTGTATTGACACTTCTCATTCATACAACCTTCCTATTCCAGGAGAAAATGTGCACACATTTACAATCAGCCATATAAATAATTGTTTGGATGTATGCATGTATATACATATGTATTTTGTGAGAATACGTTTGAGAATACAAACGGTAAATAGTACTCAATGCGTATAGTAGAGTTTATTTGTTCGATCGAAAAATATATGTTTATACACACACACATAGATTCATACACTGACAGATATATAATTATATGTGGTCCAAACATAAAGAAAACATTAAGGCTTGGTGAAAGAACAACAAACAAGGTCTATAAGGTTAACAGTCAGGAACAATGGAAGAAGTATTTAACGTTTCGAGCTTACACTCTTCTGCAGAAAGGAAAGATGAGGAGAGAAAAATGCTGGAGAGGAGAAAAAAACGTGTCTGAATTAAACCAAGAGACTAAGAATCCTTTAACAAAATTAACCCTACGAAGGACAACTTGGAACAACGAGAACACCATTTGCAAAAGATCACAGACAACAAATGCAGCAAGCATATATTCCTATCATCAGCTGCCTGTCTTTATGGTTTCGACACCTGGCAGTACCATTCAATATGACTATATCACAAGCGTTAAAAACATGAACTCTGCTTGAAAATTAATATACTGTTAAAGTATGCTTAAATGACCGGAAGAGGAAGAAGTTGTGTCATACACATATATGTGCGCATGTGCATGTGCCTGTGAACACGCGCTGTACATGTGTGTGTATGTATCACTGTATTTAAAAGAAAAGAATATGTAACACAGGTTTTGTGATTTTTTTATGGTTTACTCATGGAAGAATGGGTAGCGTCCATGATACATAATATTTTAATCTTTTTCGAGGACTCTGAAACTGATGGGTTGAACAAACGAAGTTACCCTCAAACCTAAGCTCTACCTGAATGCTTTCCACAAATGCACATTCAGCGAAAGATACTCAAGGTTTCAGATGGTAGTGTTAAACCGGATGAAGAGTTAAATCTCCCACTTCAGAACTGAAGGTAAAGAAATGGAACAAATACCACAAGGCACCTCTCCCGATGTCCACGCGTCTCTAGCGATGCTCTGTCCTGGAATGGTGCATTATCAACCCCGAAAGGATGAAAGGTGAAGTTGATCTGGACGGAATTCGAACTCAGAACTTGGAGAAGCTGAACAAATATCACCAAAGCATTTTGTTAAAGGCTCTAAAGACTCCTCCATTTAAAAATGAACTGTTATTGTTTGTTTAACCCTGTCTTGATGCATCAACGGTATTCAAGCAGTAATCGTCTTGTCTTTGATTAACAAATTATGTATTTAGAGCAATTTTATCATAATGAGAGGCAGAGAAAGAGAGAAGGGGAATAGGAGAGAAAAAGAGAGAGAGAAATAGCCTACGGCCAGTGAGTGAGACAGGCAGTCAGGCGAGTAGACAGAGATATATTAAGACGAACAGAAGAAAGTGAAAGAGAAAAGGATGGCGAAATAAGAGAGTAAGAGCTGAACGAAGATAAAGCTCTGAAATAGAGTGATATTTAGAGAGATAACGCTTCTTCAATTGACACCGAGTAAACCATAATAATTTTCTCTATGTTTCTGCAGTTAGAGCTCAAGAAGTTTCTCTGTGACTGAGAATTCTTCCATCTGTCTGACTTGTATGTGCATCTCTGATTATGAGCAGAATTAGTGGGGGAGCATCATAGCCGTGTGTTGATTGGAATTCTTTGGGGTTTGGATAATTCGCCTTTGTAAACATGGGTGGTTCGTTCAACATCCTTAAACAATCCTTATCCAGGGACCTTTTAAGCGAGATGGGCTACTCGACCAGAAGAAAATTCTAACTGGGCCCCACCTGCAAGGTCATGCGCTGTTTATCTTGATATGAGATCACCATGTCGCGCACATATGGCATATGTTGTTTTTGTTGTTGTTGTTCTTGTTGGTGTTATTATTATTATTCTACATGTGCCTGGTTGGTGTACCCTTATCAAACAGGTAGTCATGATGGGTATACTGGGATTTGTATATTTTACCCTAGTGCCACTCAATAATAATAATAATGATGATAATAATAATAATAATAATAATAATAATAATAATAATAATAATAATAATAATAATAACAATAATTATAATGATAATAAAAATCACAACAACAACACAGAAATGCAGCACGAAGCTTTGTCAGTGAACAGGTCGCGGTTTCAAAGCGACGAAAATATTTTGACAAATTAAATTTAAATGTTGAAGTGAATCTAACGGTTTTGTGTGTTTCTTAAATGGCTTATAAACACCTTCCACGCTGCAATTGTTTTCGTTCCAGGACACGATCTTAGATCAAGTCACTCGCTATGCAAGTACATCTCCATAAAATGATAATAATAATAATAATAATAATAATAATAATAATAATAATAATAATAATGATAATGATAATAATAATAATAATAATAATAATAATAATAATAATAATAATAATAATTGCAATAACTTGGAATATGAAAAAGTGTAGTTGTAAGAGTTTGGAATATGATAAGTGCAAAGGTTGTGTTTATAATAATTGGTGCATTGGGAACAGTTAGCAAAGATATAGACAAATGGTTGAGAGAGATTGGAATAGAATGTCCAGTATGGCTTCTACAGAAAGTTTGTCTCTTAGGGACAGGAAAGATTATCAGGAGGGTTCCATGCACTTGAAGCCCTATTGGAAACTAGTGGAGATCTAACGTTACAAGCAGTAACTCTCTACTCACATAAATCCAGCAGGAATAAGAAGACCGAGCCTGAGTCAAATTCAAAAACAAAAAAATAATAATAGTGACTTCAAATTTTGGCACAAGGCCAGCAATTTCAGAGGAGGGGGTGATCAATTACATCGACAGGCACTTATTCAACAGGCACTTATTTTATCGCCCCCAAAATGATGAAAGGCAAAGTCGACCTCGGCGTTATTTGAACGTAAAGACAGGCGAAATGTTACCAAGTATTTTCCCCCGCTTCTGCCAACTCGTAGAATAATTATAATTATGATAAAAACAACAACAACAATAATAATAATAATAATAAACGGAAAAGCAACGACAAAAATCGTGGAACAGCTAAATCTAAACTGGAATTGGAACTACAGAATGCCATAATAAAATGATGTTAGGAAAAGTCGTACGTGGCCAATACTGCAAGAAATTGAAGAGAATGAGAAGAGACAAATAAAAAAAAAAACAATAAATAAACTGGTTGTGAAGCGCGTGAGTTGAAAAGATAGACAGAATGTTTCTTTATTTTGGCATAGGACCAAAGCTTTCCCACGAGAAACCACCAAAAGTATATAATGAAGCAGATCATAGTAAATAACTACAGAATAGGTGGCGATGGGGGAGAAACAATTAAGTGCATTATCAGTGACTACTTTGTTGTAACAAAGAAAGAATTCTACAAACACAGGGGAATTAAAACTTAGATACAATGGAAATTATAACAGCATTATGAAATAGCATGAGAAAAGAGATAGTATACACATAAACCAGAGAAGGTCTCCGAAAATGGTAATGTAATCATAGTCTGGGACACACCAAAGCATACACTCAAGGACAACAAGGCTAACCGACCAGATATTGTTGTCAAGGATGAACTAGGAAAAGAAATGCCTTCTAACCGATATATCAGTTGCAGCCGATTATAATGTATTTCTAAAATGGATGGATAAATTATTTAGATACAAAAATCTAGAAAAAAAGATAACCCAAATGGAGTGGAGTGACCCGAAAACAGAAGCAATCTCCATAATTATAAATACTCTAGCAATTATTAAAACCACGCAGACAAATACGTAACGACAAACTCAGGGCTTACAATTATGCATAACATTCGGAAAATAACATTGTGAGTCACCATGCACACACATGTAGGGCACTTTCAATACAGTAAAATAACAGAACTTAAACAAAATATAGGACATAACAAACGTTCACTGAGCTCTACCCGGTAGAGCAGAGAAAGCGCGCAATAAAATATATAAGACGGCTGAATAGTAATGATAATGATAATAACCCTTTCTGCTATAGGCACAAGGCCTGAAATTTTGAGGGGAGGGGACTAGTCGATTACACCGACCCCAGTGTTTTACTGGCACTTAATTTATTGACACCGAAAAGATGAAAGGCAAAGTCAACCTCTGTGGAATTTGAACTCAAAACATAGCGACGGGCGAAATACCTATTTCTTTACTACCCACAAGGGGCTAAACAGAGAAGGGACAAATAAGGACAGACAAACGGATTAAGTCGATTATATCGACCCCAGTGCGTAACTGGTACTTATTTAATCGACCCCAAAAGGATGAAAGGCAAAGTCGACCTCGGAGGAATTTGAACTCAGAACGTAGCAACAGACGAAATACTGCTGGGCATTTCGCCCGGCGTGCTAACGATTCTGCCAGCTCGCTGCCTTCTTAATAATAACAACAACAACAACAACAACAACAACAATAATAATAATAATAATAATAATAATAATAATAATGGGTCGGTAGATTCGTTAACATGCCGGGGAAAATGCATAGCGGCATATTGTCCGCCCTTACACTCTGAGTCAAAATTCCGCTGAGGTTGACCTTGCTTTTCATCCTTTCGGGGTCGATGAAATAAGTACCAGTTACACACTGTGGTCGAAGTAATCGACTAGCCTCCTTCCCCCAAAATCTTCAAGACCTTGTGCTTAGAGTAATAATAATAATAATAATAATAATAATAATAATAATAATAATAATAATAATAATAGTACTATTATTATTATTATTATTGTTATTATTATTATTATTATTATTATTATTATTATTATTATTATTATTATTATTATTATTATTTAACTTGGTAGCGTATTTAAGAATCGATTATTTCATGTGTCCCTTTTTATGTCTTTATGCTATGGTATGGCTTGAAGGGAGATTTAGTTTATGTTTCTGGCAGATCGTATGACGACATAGAAGTTCCCCCGCTATGCGGTCACTCGATCTACATCCTACACACCGTTGGTTGGTGATAATTAATGATTGCTAGATTCAGTGTATGCGACAGTTAGCTCAGGCAACGTTTGTTTCACTGTCTTGTAATTTATACGAGGTGATGCGATACGACGGTTTAAGAAGAGAACGGTATGGGTGATACGGAAGGCTATTAAGAGACGCGGAGATAGATAGATAGATAGATAGATAGATAGATAGATAGATAGATAGATAGATAGATAGATAGATAGACCGGTAGATAGATAGATAGATAGATAGATAGATAGATAGATAGATAGATAGATAGATAGATAGATAAGAAGAGCGGAAGAAAGACAAATGATTTGTGTATGTATGTGTGTATGTATATATGTCTTCAGTTGCTTTTGTCATTTATATATCATTTCTCCACCGACTTATTTCCCATCACATCCTTAGTTCTCGCGATAATATCGTTGATCTCTTTCCGCCACCTCAGTTTATTTCTTTCCTGTCTTTGCTCTTATTCTCTTCCACCATAGTCTCTCTCTATCTCTCACTCTGTCTCTCTATCGCTCTTTCTCTATTTCTCTTTCTCTCTGTCTCTCACCTGATTTTAATTTTTTCTTTTTCCGATTAATCAAATATCTTAGTGATTATCATAAATAACATGTAGCATCAATTAAATGTGAACAGCCTGAGTCTAAAGCTTTTTTTTTTTCTATGTGGGCGAAGTATACGTTTTGTGTTGTCACATAGTCGTTAAAGTGTCAGCTAGAACGCCTTGCGATATTTTTTCTGGCTTTCCGCAGTTTGAGTTCAAATCCTGGCGACGTCACCTCGGACTTTCAGCATTTTGAGGCGAATAAATAAATAACAATTACTGGGGTTGCTTTTCTTTCTCTTTCAGACTTTCTTGCTCCCTTTCCTTTGGGCAGAAATTGGTTGTATTTAAACCTACGGAGAGATGAGCTTCGCCTCATATAAAATGTTAAGCGCATACTGCAAGTCCCAAAAGCACATCTGTGATTCCTTTGGGAGATGAGGGCTCATGGAAGAAAAGAAGAACTTCTATGTATTGCTCACCTGGGGCAGCGGTATCTCTTTTTATAGGTGCAGGAGTGACTGTGAGGTAAGTAGCTTGCTTACAAACCACATGGTTCAGGGTTCAGTCCCACTGAGTGGCACCTTGGGCAAGTGTCTTCTACTATAGCCTCGGGCCGACCAAAGCCTTGCGAGTGGATTTGGCAGACGGAAACTGAAAGAAGCCCGTCGTATATATATATATATATATATATATATAATATATATATATATATAATATATATATATATGTATATGTATATGTATGTATATATATATATATATATAATATATATATATATATATATATATATATATGCGTGTATATGTTTGTGTGTCTGTGTTTGTCTCCCCCCACCATCGCTTGACAACTGATGGTCGTGTGTTTACGTCCCCGTAACCTAGCGGTTCGGCATAAAAGAACGATAAAATAAGTACTAGGCTTATAAAGAATAAGTCCTGGGGTCGATTTGTTCAACTAAAGGCGGTGCTCCAGCATAGGCGCAGTCAAATGACTGAAGCAAGTAAAAGAGTAAAATAGTGTGTCATGTGATGTCACTTTGCAGAACTTCTCTTATGATAGCTTCGTGACCAGTGGTGTAGCTAGAGTGGGTGCGGCCCGGAGCAGTACTTGATTTGCCTCCCCACAGACAAACCTCCCTGCCCAAGCCTAGAAAGGGTTATACAATAGACCCAAAAGAGCCGCACTCCTTTAAAAGCGTCTCTCAAAGTGGACCGTCCCATTTACCCCTTCTCCTAGCTAGGCCCAATTATCGAGTGATACTGTGTGAAAGCCCATCTGTTGAGCTGCATTTGTGATTCGAATGCCCAGCCTTGTCTCTGCCACATGGTGTGTCGAGGTGGGTCTCTCCGATACCCGGATAGTGTGAAATAGCCACTTATGTTATACAATAAAGCAGGTGACCCTGGTTATAGGACAACTAGAACGAACATCGCCGAAAGCGATGTGAGATCCGTTCGTTCGATGTGCAGCTTTCAAAACATATGCATGTACATGGTTTATACATGGCCGGATGGTTAAAAGTCTCGTTTCGCAATCACGAAGTCGCACGTTCGATACGATTCTGTGGAGTGTGTCTTTTACTATAACTTCGAGTCAGTCCAAACTCAGTAGACGGAAACTGCACGGAAGCTCGTCAGATTGATTCTGCCAGTAATTCTAAAGTCCAGTCCCCTACATTCAGTGTCTCGTCGCTTTTGCATGAAGATTACGTTAAAGACATACATGTCTTTGGAATATTCAGCCATTTACATGGCTCAGTGGTTAGAGCGAAAGTCTAACAATCGTGAGATAGTGAGTTCGATTCCTGGACCGGGCTGTGCGTTATGTTCTTGAGCACCTCGGTGGCTTTTATTTCAGTACAGCCTAAACATGCTTATACAGCAGAACCTAAAGTTCCGTCCACATAAGAGCGTCACCCTAGGCATATCATCACCCACTAATCCAGCTCCGATTTATACATAATGTTTGTTATACGTAAGTATGGATACTTGAAACGAAGTATGTAATTGGTTTATAATGATTTTCTTCATTTCTAAATTTTTTTAACTTTTGAACACAGATTGTATAAAACTTTCCATACAAAGTGCACCAATAATGTTATTATTATTATTATTATTATTATTATTATTATTATTATTATTATTATTATTGAGTGAGAGAGCAGTGCATGCCATCAAAGTTACACTGGGGTAAAATATACGAAGCCCAATATACCCATCATGACTACCCGTCTGATAAGGGTACACTAGGCACATGCATCACAACCATATGTGCGCGACATGGTGATCTCATATCAAAATAAACAGCACATGACCTTGCAGGTGGGGCCCAGTTAGAATTTTCTTCAGGTTGAGTAGCCCATCCCGCTCAAAAGGTCCCTGAATAAGGGTTGTTTAAGGATGTTGAAAGAACCACCCATGTTTCCAGAGGTGAATTATTCAAACCCCAAAGAATTCCTCTCAACACATGGCTATGATGCTCCCCCACTACTTCTGCTCGTGATCAGAGATGCACATAACGTCAGCCACTAAGGGACATGTTCAACTGGTTAAGGTCAAACAACTGACAAGCAAATCTGTGGCATTGAGCAGAATATTTGCTGTAGCCCATCTCTTATACCAAGACAAAACAATGTACATGATAACACTTCCAATCAGTTAAGATCAGAAGCCACGAGAGCCACTGCCTGGTACTGCATCAGGGCATTTATTATTATTATTATTATTATTATTGTTATTATTATTATTATTATTATTATTATTATTATTATTATTATTATTACTTTCCCTGCGGATAGTGTGAGTAATTTAATGTTTTGATCTCCAGTACATCACGAAATCTAAAAGATTGAGAATCACTGGCGTACTCTAGGGTGTAAGCAGTAACTACATATATATGTATATATATATATATGTGTGTGTGTGTGTGTGTGTAAAAGTGCGTATGTGTATATGCCTATACGTGTGTGTGTATGTGTGTATACACACACACACATAGGCATATACACGCACATTCGTACGTATACATATTTATGTATGTATGTATGTATGTATGCATGCATGCATGTATGTATGTATGTCTGTATGTATGTATGTATGTATGTATGTATGTATGTATGTATGTATGTATGTATGTATGTATGCATGCACGTATGCATGTATGTATGCATGTATGTATGTATGTATGTGTGTAGATTTGTTTCGGGGGTTTGAAAAGGAATCTGAATCTCAAAATGTATTGTCGGTTTAAAATTTTGTGATAGATTTATTCAAATACTAAACCGATTCCCCTACATTCTTTTTGCGTGGGAATATATTTTCTCCATATATTATATATATATATATATATAATTATATATATATATATATATTATATATATATATATATATACAAACAAAAGGCAGAGACAGGTGTGGGAATAACAAGCAGGTGTATTAGTTTAATGCTTGGGACAAATGGAAAAGTCTTTGACGTTTCGAGCCTGTGATCATCGATAGAAAAGGATGAGAGGGAGAAAATGGAGAAGGGGTAGAGAGACAGGGGGAGGGAGGGAGAAAGAGAGAGTGAGAGAGAAAGAGAGAGAGAAAGAGCGAGAGGAAGAGAGAGAGAAAGATGGAAAGAAAGAGAGAGAGTGAAAGAGGGAGATAAAGACAGAGAGTGATAGAGAGAAAACGGCAAGAGAAAAAAATATGTTGGGATTAACGACTCCCCGTTTTATATATATATATATATATATATATATAATGGGGAGTCATTAATCCAAACATATTTTCTGTCTGTCTGTCTGTCTGTCTCTCTCTCTCTCCCTTTATATATATATATATATATATATATATATATATATATATATATAATATATATATATATATATATACACACATATAAATAATCAAATAACAGAAACAGTACTGACAGTGACTCTGATATTCAGCCTGCTTTTGCTTAAATCAGAAACTTCGAAATCACACTCAACACTCTTCGTGTTAAAGAATAATAGATATATACTCAGCAAAATGCATTGACTCATTCTTCAGTTTAATGTAAAGTTGTTTTTATTTATAACTCGGTATAGAAACATTGCTTTTATGTTATAATAAAAATAGTCTTCGAAGTCACTGTTAATATCATATTGTTCTTGTTAAAGGATATGTGTGTGTTTGTTTGCGTGTTTGTGAGTATATATATATAGATATATATGTGTGTGTGTATATATATGTGTATACATACATACATACATACATACATATATATATGATAGACCGTTAGCTCCTACACGCATTTTTTTCTCTCCTTGTTTCTCTCTTTGTTTCTTTTCTGTGTATCTTTCTGTCAAAGAGCGCAGGCTCGAAACGTAAAAGACCTGTTCTGTTTCTATTCCTGAGCGCCATACTAATACATTTGTTTGTTTGTACTCCACCTGCCTTCGTCTTGTGTTTATTTTCGTAAACCTTCCCGTTATATATATATATATAATATATATATATATATATATATAATATATATATATATATATATAAGTAGTAAATCTGTTATGTGTACATATGTATGAATATATAGCTGTGTAAATTGT
>NC_043011.1:33548258-33555758 GCF_006345805.1 Octopus sinensis | reverse complement strand
GTATGTATTCTAATGCAAATAGTTGCATATCTAGACATGTTCATATATGTATGTATGTATGCATGCCTGCAGGTATGTATGTACGTATGCATGCATGTATGTATATAGACACGTACAGAGAAAGGGAAGTGAAGTAGAGGGGAATCTGTTCGCTTGGAACTTCGTTCATCAAAAGCAATATCCTCGAACCGATGATGAAATCCATTTATTTCAAGAACACAACAAATCGAGGTCTGTGAAGTTCATGTTCATACCTGCTTCCACAGAATAATTAATTGCTTCGACAATTAAGGGAAGTAGTTCCAAACAAGAATTGAGATTAGTTCCCTAATTCATCTCGTATCCTACAACAATCAAACTACAAACACACACACAAGCAAGAATAAATATGTATGTATATATGTATGCATGTGTATATGTATGCATGTGTTTGTTGTATGTGTATATATATATATATATATGTATGTATGTGTGTTTGTATGTATGTATGTATGTATGTATATATGTGTGCATATATATATATATATATATATAATATATGGTTGGTTGGCACTCCGTCGGTTACGGCGACGAGTGTTCCAGTTGATCCGATCAATCAACGGAACAGCTAGCTCGTGAAATTAACGTGCAAGTAGCTGAGCACTCCACAGACACGTGTACCCTTGACATTGTTCTCGGGGGGAGATTCAGCGTGACACAGACAGTGACAAGGCTGGCCCTTTGAAATACAGGTGCAACAGAAACAGGAAGATAGAGTTAGAGAAAGTTGTGGTGAAAGGGTACAACAAGGTTCGCCACCACCCCTGCCGAAGACTCGTGGAGATTTAGGTGTTTTCGTACAATAAACACTCACAACGCCCGGTCTGGGAATCGAAACCGCGATCCTACGACCGCGAGTACTCTTCTTTGATAAAGCGGGTTAACCTAAAACGTCAGTCTACTAATTTCCCTTGCTTCGGCTTGTGGCCTAGTGGTTAGGCTGTTGCATTTACGATTATTAGATCATGAGTTCGATTCTGAGACCGGGCAGTGCGTTGTGTTCTTGAGCAAAACATTTTATTTCACATTACTCCAGTTCTCCTTTCGATCGGAGGTGGGGATGGGGGGGGGGTAATGTTAGCGTGCTCGCTTAGCCAGCGGGGTGGCGTCGTTCGAAGTTTAAAACGAAGCGAAGCGTATTGTGACCAGCAATGTGTAACAACAGCTGATAATCTGGTCGATCACATGATCACGTGATGCGTGTGTGCTTGTGTGTGTGGTGTGTGTGCGTGTGTGTGCGTGTGTGCGTGTGTGTTATTTTGGTCGAGTCAGCTTCGCAGGGTCACCAGGCAAGTTGTGGTCCAACTTGCCTGAAGATCCTTGTACCTTTAGGTGAAACTCAGAGTGGCAAGAGGCTGACTCGACCAAAATAAATGTTTTATTAATTCTTACCAATGTATTGAGTATTTTTATATTCGACAGTTGTATATAAGCATTCATATGTATCTCTCTCCCTCTCTCTCTCTCCTTTATATATATATATATATATATATATATATATATATATATATATATATATATATATATATATATATATATACCAATTAAGGACTGAACACGAAAAGTGGACAGTCAACATGCTAGATATAGACGTCAAATCGCCATTCACCACAAAAGATTATGTTCTCAGATCAAACTCAGCAGAAAACCATACCAATAAACAAGTGAAAAATATACGAAATAAAATAATTACCCATGTACTAAAAAGTTTAGACTGTTATTTTCCGCAAGGAAAACTGCAGCCATCATCAGCATGGTCCGTTATAAATGCAATTTGCTGGACTAGATGCAAACACGATACCGAAATATCGCGTGCATGGAGTTCAGCCTATTACATTTGAATATATCTTTCAAATGCCTTACTTTGCGCGTTGAGGCCCGAGAAAACTAGCCTGCAGCTAATAATTAGCAGCAGTCAATTATCGGTTAGAGACATATTTATTTATATAAAATTAATTAAGGGTAGAAATTGATATTTATCAATAATATATATATATATATATATATGCACAAACAGAGAGAGAGATCGAAAAAGTGAGGAAATGAAAGTGAAAGATCATCAGCTGGCTAAACATTAATGGTTACACATATACATACTTACATATGTGCTGTGTGTGTGTGTACGTATGCATGTGTTTGCGCGTGAGCGGGCGCGCGCGCGTGTGTGTGCGGGCGCGCGCGTGTGTGTGCGTGCGCGCGTATTTGTGTGTGTCTGTGTGTACGTACATCTTCGCAAGAAAACATTCTCAATGTTGCCGAGTGGGAATTCATTTCGGGCGCATTATACATACCGATAACACACACACACACACACACACACGCACACGCACACGCACTCTCTCTCTCTCTCTCTCTCTCGCTCTCTCTTACGTATGTGAGCGTGTATATGTGTGTGTGTGTGTGTGTGTATACATACAGACATTATATATATATACATATATATATACATACACACACACAAAATATGTATGTATATATCTATGTATGTACCTATGGCTACCTCCGCACACATATTTACACTATCTATCTATCTATTTATTTATCTATCTATGTATCTATCTATCTAGCTAGCTAGTTATCTGTATACATACATACACATATACCTACATACATACCTACACACATACATACACATACATACATACACACATACATATATACACATACACACATACCTACACACATACATACACACATACATACACATATACACACATACATACATACATACAGATATACATACATACATTCATACAGGTATGTGTGCATACACGCATGCACACATACAAAAACGCATTTGATGACTCCTACGTATTTGATTACAAATGAACAGACACATGTACTCTCATTTTTTCTCTCTCTCTCTCTCTCTCTCACATAGAAAACGCCCACTTACACCTACCACACATACATGCACCTGCCTATAAACACACACACTCTCCCTCTCTCTCTCTCGCTCTCTCTCACACTCTCTCTCACACACACACACACACACACACACAGAAATGAATTAGAGAATTATCAACAGATGAAACACTTAATTAAGCTTCATTAACGTCATGAAATATTTATTTCTCTCATAAACACAAATTCTTAATATATGTGGGAGTTGGTGCGGAGAACTGGGCTCAGAATTGTTGGAGTACCGTCGGACAATTGCATCGCAGTTTTTGAACCGACTTAGTGCGTTCTGTATTCGAATCCCGCTGAAGTCATCTTTGTGTTATTTTCTTTTGGGATCGGTAAAATAAATTACCATTTAAATACTGACCCCTCTCCTCAATAGACTGATTTTATGGCCTTGTGTTAATATTAGTAACAATTCATGGTGCTGGGTTGGCGAAATCGTTAGGAGTGGCTGTGTGGTAAGTAGCTTGCTTACCAACCACATGGTTCCGGGTTCAGTCCCACAGCGTGGCACTTTGGGCAAGTGTCTTCTACTATAGCCTCGGGTCGACCAAAGCCTTGTGAGTGGATTTGGTAGACGGAAACTGAATGAAGCCCGTCGTATATATGTGTGTGTGTGTTTGTGTGTCTGTGTTTGTACCCCCAACATCACTTATCAACCGATGCTGGTGTGTTTACGTCTCCGTAACTTAGCGGTTCGGCAAAAGAGACCGACAGAATAAGTACTAGGCTTACAAAGAATAAGTCCTGGGGTCGATTTGCTCGACTAAAGGCGGTGCCCCAGCATGGCCGCAATCAAATGACTGAAATAAGAAAAAGAGTAAAAAAGACCATCGACTTGTGCGATATTTCAGTGATTCCCAAAGTGGACGGTACTACCCCTTTGGGGGCAGTGGAAAGAGCCAAGGGGTGCGTTGAAGTAAAGTGGGGTCCGATAATGGGGGGGGTGGCCAAATGGGGTAATGAACGTAAAATAAACAACCAAAATATTGGGTTAATTAGATTACGTTTTTATTTGTGAAATACAGTTGTTTTGAATTTACTGTAGAAAGTGTTCTGTGTTTGTGGTGGTGAGTGATGGGGTGACGCTAAGAACGAGACCTTGGTGTCAAGGGAGCAGCGGCCTAAAAAAGTTTGGGAATCACTGCAATATTTGTTTCGGATCTTCAGGTTCTGAGATCAAATCCTACCATAGTCTGTTTGTTCTGAATCTTTACGTAATTGTTCCGGCTTTTGTTTTTACTTTCAGCATTTAATTTCCGTCGAGGTCATCGTAGCTTTTCATCCTTCCGGAGTTGTTAAGATAAAATACCGACCAAGTTCTGAGGTCGACTTAATTGACGAACTTCTTCACCCCAGATTTCTGGCCTTGTGCCTAAGTTAAAAGCAAGTATTATTTATTATATTTGGCTCATCATCAAAACAACCACCTAATGTGAGATAATGTTTAGTTTTCTTTTTATAAATACCTTAATATTATTGATTTCTAAGTCTGGCACCAAGCCATAAATTACGTGTAGAGACTGACTACAGCTGATGTAAGTAACCGCACCCTGGTTCTCCTATTCATCTACCTCCCTCCCTCCTTCTCTCCCTCTCTCCCTCTCAGAACTTCACTGGTACTTTATTTTATCGATTCCGAAATTAAAAAAAAAATTAACGAAATCCCAATCTGGCGGTATTTGAACACAGAACGGAATGGGCCAGAGCAACATACTGCAATTGATTTTCTCAGATATTCTAGCAGTTCAGCCAATCTACCATGCTGGCAGAAATAACATTAATTTTTTCGTCTGCCGTTACGTTCTGAGTTCAAATTCCGCTGAGGTCGACTTTGCCTTTCATCCTTTCGAGGTCGATAAATTAAGTACCAGTTACGCACTGGAGTCGATGTAATCGACTTAATCCCTTTTTCTGTCCTTGTTTGTCCCCTCTATGTTTAGCCCCTTGTGGGCAATAAAGGAATAAGAAATAGCATTAATTTAAAATAGACACAAAACCCCTACGTTGATTTAGTATAGGCGCAAGACGCCATGTTGATTTAAGATGGGTACAAGATCCTGTGTTAATCTACGATAAGCACAAGATTCCATGATTATTTTAGACAGGCAGATAATCACATATTTTGGTGGATTGAGCCTTCGATTACATGGACCTCAATGTGCGATCGCTACTTTATTTTATTAACTCCCCGACCCCTGAAAGTATGAAAGGCAACGACAACCTTGAAAGAATTTCACCTCAAGACGTAAGATTGTTTTCACGACGCTCTGCCGATTCTGTTTATCCACTGCACTGGAGAAATTAACGATGAGAAAACAACAACCACAATAATGACAACACCAACAATAACAATAACAACGACAAAAAAAAATGACAAGAAGCGGAATACAATTAATTTTTGATATTAGGCCAACTTGATTGATTTTGCTTCTTCATTACGGTGTGACGTAATAAAGATAACAAGTTAACGAGCGAGCCCCAACGCAGTTGTTCAATTTGCTTGAAATAGCAGCCAAATTTCCTTCATCCCCCCCCCAAAAACCCAACGTTTTCTTAGAAAAGAAAGGCACATTGGATTATTTAGCCCCGAGTACACTGTGCCTAAAGTAAAACACGGGATGGTCACAGCTGAAACACCTTTGATCATTCGTTGGTCGGCTGCTCGATTAGGAATGATCTGGAAGCTGAACAACAACGAAAACAGCTACAACAATAACAACAAAAACAATGATATTAACTTATTGGTGAAACACGAGCGTAAGGTGATTTCTTGGAATTTCTTGGGATGTTTTCTAGAAAAGTCGATTTCTCTAAATTGAATAGCATCATATATTGAATTTTATATGTAATTAACGGGAGTATGTATTTAACTGAATTACCAAAGTAGGCAATTAATTACGAGAATTCAATATGTTGTAATTAGTAACATATTGTGGCTGTATTACACATGAATTACACAGATTATATAAAAACAATATTGAAATGCTATAATGTTGCAAGCTGGCAGAATCGCTAGCACGCCACGCAAAATGCATAGCGGTATTCCGTCCACCTTTACGTTCTTAGTTCAAACTCTGCCGAGGTCGACCATTTTAATTTTTATCTTTTCGGGGTTGATAAATTAAGCACCAGTTGCGTACTGGGGTCGATCTAATCGACTGGCCACCACCCCCAAAATTTCGAGCCTTGTGTCTTGAGTAGAAAAGCATATTGACATGTTATAATGTTGCAAGCTGGCAGAATCGTTAGCACGCCGGGCAAAAAGCGTAGCGGCATTTCCTCAGCCTTTACGTTCTGAGTTCAAACTCCGCCGAGGTCGACTTTGCTTTTTATCCTTTCGAGGTCGATAAAATAAGAGCCAGATCAATACTGAGGTTAATTTAATCAAATAGCCCCCTCCTCCCGGAATTTCTGGCCTTGTGCCAAAGCTTGAAATCACTATTAAAACGTTCTAAGGCTGCAACGAATCAGAATCATTAGAACGCCGGGCAAAATTCATAGCGGTATTTCGTCCGTCCTTACGTTCTGAGTTCAAACACCGCAGACGTCGACTTTGCCTTTCAACTTTTCGGGAGTCAATAAAATAAATACGAGTTGAATACCGAGGTCGATGTAATCGACTAGCCCGACCTTGCTAGCTTTGTATCAGAATTTCAGATCAATATCAACACGTTCTGCTTTTTTATTTTTTAAATTTACAATATGTTTTCTGTACAAGGCGACGAGCTGGCAGAAACGTTAGCGCACCGGGCGAAATGCGTAGCTGTATTTCGTCTGCCGGTACGTTCTGAGTTCAAATTCCGCCGAGGTCGACTTTGCCTTTCATCCTTCCGGGGTCGATAAATTAAGTACCAGTCACGCACTGGGGTCGATGTAATCGACTTAATCCGTTTGTCTGTCCTTGTTTGTCCCCTCTGTGTTTAGCCCCTTGTGGGCAGTAAAGAAATAGGTATTTCGTCTGCCGTTACGTTCTGAGTTCAAATTCCGCCGAGGTCGACTTTGCCTTTCATCCTTTCGAGGGTCGATAAATTAAGTACCAATTACACACTGTGGTCGATGTAATCGACTTAATCCGTTTGTCTGTCCTTGTTTGTCCCCCCTGTGTGTAACCCCTTGCGGGCAGTAAAGAAATAAGAAACGTTAGCACGCCCGGCGAAATGTTTAGCGGGATTTCAACTGTCTTTATGTTCTGAGTTCAAATTCCATCGAGGTTGACTTTGCCTTTCTTTCTTTCGGGTCGATAAATTAAGTACCAGTTGCATACTGGGGTATTTCTAATCGACTTACCCCTCCCCCAAAATTTCGGGCCTTGTGCCTAGAGTAGAAAAGAATACGTTTTCTGTACACATTCATGGATAAGCATTGGCATGAGGTTCGTTTGGCATAATACTTCTTTGAGAGTTGGGTCCGTTGTCTTTAAGATAAGTACAAGATCCTATTTTAAAAGCGGCACAAAGCGCCATGCACAAAGCCATGTTGGATTATATATATATAATATATATAATATATATATATATATATATGTCTTCTTTCAGGTTCTATTTGTTTCAG
>NC_043011.1:33540777-33548158 GCF_006345805.1 Octopus sinensis | reverse complement strand
CTCTTATCTATCTATCTATCTATCTATCTATCTATCTATCTATCTATCAATCTGTGTGCGTGGTATGTGTGAATGTGTGTATTTGTACATGTGTGTATGTGTAGGTACATATATATATATATAGATATATATACACACACACACCTACACACATATACCGTATATATACGCACGCACATGCACGCACGCACACAGACACATGCACACGCATAAACACACACGCACACACGCACAAAAATTCACGCACACAGACTCACGCACACACAGACACACACTACGCACGCGCGCGCGCACACACACACACATGATTTTCGCAAACATAGACAACAAATCATTAACCCTCTGTTTCTCTATGTTTATTTTCTCGTGTTCCTTTCTGTCGAAGAGCACAGGCTCGAAACCGTAAAGGACCTTCTCACCCTCCCGTGCGTTTAAACTATACACCTGTTTGTGTTTACACACCTGTCTTCGTCTTTGTTTTTTCGTAAATTCCAAATATATATATATTATATATATATATATATATATATATATATAATATATATATATATATATATATATATATATATATAATATATACATATATAGCACACAGCACAAAGTCACTACACTGACTAAGGTGCAAATCAGCACCAGCATTGCTAGAAAATTTGTGTGTTTATACATGTGTGTGTGTGTGTGTGTGTGTGTACATACATACATATATACATATATATGGGAGTGAAAGAGAGAGAGAAGGGGAGGGAGAGAGTAAGGAAGAGGGAAATGGGGAAAAGAGGTCGTAGTGCACCTTTCGCAGCTGAATGTTATAGGTGAATATGCAGCCGACGAAATCTGGCACATATATACTGCGTGCACATCAATTGGTGCACGGCGTGAAACACATAAACATGTATGTACACACACGTCTGCTGGTGCTTGTAACGAAAGAGTCTATTTTTGTAGATTAGGTGTGTATCTACTTTCTCTTTCTTTCCCTGTAAATCCCTTTGCTCCCTCTTCCACCCTCTCTTTTTCTCTCTCTTTCATATATATGAATGTGAGTGTGTGTTTGTGCGCGCGCGCTAGTAGGTGTTAGTGGAGGCGCAATGGCCCAGTGGTTAGGGCAGCGGACTCGCGGTCATAGGATCGCGGTTTCGATTCCCAGACCGGGCGTTGTGAGTGTTTATTGAGCGAAAACACCTAAAGCTCCACGAGGCTCCGGCAGGGGATGGTGGTGATCCATGCTGTACTCTTTCACCACAACTTTCTCTCACTCTTACTTCCTGTTTCTGTTGTACCTGTATTTCAAGGGCCGGCCTTGTCACTCTCTGTGTCACGCTGAATATCCCCGAGAACTTACGTTAAGAGTACACGTGTCTGTGGAGTGCTCAGCCACTTACACGTTAATTTCACGAGCAGGTGTTCCGTTGATTCGGATCAACCGGAACCCTCATCGTCGTAACCGACGGAGTGCTTCCAGTAGGTGTTAAGGCGCGTGCGTGTGTAAGGTGTGTAGCTTAATGTTTAGAGTATTCGGCTCACGATCGCAAGGTGTGGGTTCCAATCCCGGCATCGCGTGGTGTCCTTTTAGCAAGACACAAGACACCTCATTTTACGCCCCCCCCCAGTCCACTCAGCTCTATTTCAAAGGGCCAGCTGTGTTAAACTCTGTGTCGCTCTAAATCTCCCTGAGAACTACGTTCAGTGTACGCGTGTCTGTGGAGTGCACTTCCGCTCGCACGTTAATTTCACGAGCGTGCTGTTCCGTTGATCGGATCAACTGGAGCACTCGTCGTCGTAACCGATGGAGTGCCACGATATTTTAGTGTAACATCAGTTTGTCGTTGTAGAACATACCCAATGTCAGTTGTGTTGTTACTTTATATTATTAATGATAATATATTATTAATGATATTATTATTATTATTGAGTGAGAGAGCAGTGCATGCCATCAAAGTGACACTGGGGTAAAATATACGAAGCCCAATATACCCATCATGACTACCCGTCTGATAAAGGTACACCAGGCACATGCATCACAACCATATGTGCGCGACATGGTGATCTCATATCAAGATAAACAGCACATGACCTTGCAGGTGGGGCCCAGTTAGAATTTTCTTCAGGTCGAGTAGCCCATCCCACTCAAAAGGTCCCTGAATAAGGGTTGTTTAAGGATGTTGAAAGAACCACCCATGTTTCCAGAGGTGAATTATTCAAACCCCAAAGAATCCTCTCAACACATGGCTATGATGCTCCCCCCACTTACTTCTGCTCGTGATCAGAGATGCACGTATTGTCAGCCACTAAGGGACATGCTCAACTGGTTATGGTCAAACAACTGACAAGCAAATCTGTGGTATTGAGCAGAATATTTGCTGTAGCCCATCTTTTATACCAAGACAAAACAATGTACATGAAAACACTTCCAATCAGTTAAGATCAGAAGCCATGAGAGCCACTGCCTGGTACTGCATCAGGGCATATTATTATTATTATTATTCTTATTATTATTATTATTATTATTATTATTATTATTATTATTATTATTATTATTCAGTAGTTTTATTTTTATAACGTGCTTTCACTTCACTACCGAGCGCAGCTCTGTGTGCCTTGGGTATGTGCTGTGATTTGTTGTGATGCTCTGATGGTTATTGTATGGAAAGTGTTCTGCGTAGGATGTGTGCAGTGCCTAGTAGTGCAATTTTCTCTATGTTTATTGTTATTATTATTATTATCATTGTTATTATTGTTATTATTATTATTATTATTATTATTATTATTTCTTTTTATCACTGGTTTCGTTGGAACTCGTGGGGTCTTGCGTGCGTAGCGGGCTTGCTGCCTACACCTTACGGTATTATACTAGCTGTTCTTTTCAACTATCTATTACTCTCCTGATTGTTCTGGCCGTGCCAAGGAGGCAAACATTTTGTAACAATTCTATTTGGCACTCTATACCGTTTTCCTTTATATTGCACCTGATCCGTTCTGATATTGTCCCCAAGGATTCAACAATAATTGGCACTATCTTCTCATTCTTCATTATCCATAGCCGGGCTTTTTTTTGTACTGAAGAGGGTTGTATATATCTATTTTTTTTCTTCCTTTTTGACTATTCGAGAGTCAAAGGGGTACGCAACATTAACTGTATATATTTCTTTACTACCCACAAGGGGCTAAACACAGAGGGGACAAACAAGGACAGACAAAGCGATTAAGTCGATTCCATCGACCCCAGTGCGTAACTGGTACTTAATCTATCGACCCCAGTGCGTAACTGGTACTTAATTTATCGACCCCGAAAGGATGAAAGGCAAAGTCGACCTTGGCGGAATTTGAACTCAGAACGTAACGGCAGACGAAATACGGCTACGCATTTCGCCCGGCGTGCTACCGTTTCTGCCAGCTCGCCGCATAGCACATGTGGTGCATCTGTCCATTACCACCAGGTCCGGTCTGTTATGCTCTAGCATTCGATCTGTTTGGATTGGGAAATCCCTGCGGATTTTGCAAGTCTCCGACTCCGCCATTAGAGCAACATCTGAATCCGTACATATCCTGATATTCAGTATTTGGGGCTGAATTTGGATTCCTTAATTCACATATTTCAGATGATTAATGGTATCTGGGCATTAAAGATCGGCATCAAGGCCTTCTTGAAATATGATGGGTTAGCAGTTGGAGAGAGGGCGACGAAGAGAAGAAATCCATACCTATGTCTTTTTTTTTACCTTCTTGCTACCGAGCAGCTGGCCAATCAAAAGAGTAAATTCTAAGAGGTAATCAGATAGAGAAAAACACACACACATACACGTATACATACACATATACATACATACATACATACATACATACATACATACATACATACATACATTGATGTGTACGAGTTTTCAGAAGGGTAGAGGTTCAGTTGAAAAAAGGGCTGCTAATTTCCACAACCACATAAACTCTCTCTCCCTCTCTCCCATATTCTCTCTCTCCCTCCCTCTCTCCTACTATCTTTCTCTCCATATATATATATATATATATATATATATACAGGACAGGCTTCGGCTTTGGTTGGACCGGTGCTATAGTAAAAGACACTTACCCAAAGTGTCACGCAGTGGGACTGAACTCGGAACCATGTGATTGGGAATATACATAAATACATACATGTGTTTGTGTTTGTGTGTGTGTGTGCATGTGTGTGCGTATGTACATTAATAGATAGGTAGGTAGGTAGGTAGGTAGATAGATAGATAGAATAATAGATAGATAAATAGATAGATAGATAGATAGATAGATAGATAGATAGATAGATAGATAGATAGATAGATAGATAGACAGATAGACAGACAGACAGATAGATGCATGTCATAGAACTCGTTAACATGTTCAGGTTGTATGTTATAAATAGTATTAAATTATATTAAATTCAACGTATTTTTTAAAATATAAAACTAATAATATATTTAATATATTTTATATATAAATGATATATAACTGAAAACTTGTAAAAATTTTATAAGGTTTTATTGCAAAATTTTCAAAATATATGAAGATGTTGAATATGACGTATTTAATTTTACTTGTATTGACTTTTACGCTGCTCATCATATAAATTATAGCATTCTGCTCAATATGCATTTAAATATGGAATAATATGAAACTATAATTGAAACTATAAATTGAAGATTTATAGAAATATACTGTAGGCTGTTTAATATGATGATCACGCTTTTTAAGTAACCACTGTAAAATATTGACTTTTATCAGGAAAACAGAAAATCAAATTTTTCATTCTTGTTCCTCTACAATGAAATGAATTGTGAAGAATAAGAAAGCCAACATACTTTAATAAAATCAGATAATCTTCTGTTGACTATGTGCTTGAAAATGTGCATCGTTTCTTCATTAACAACGAGGATATTAGGATAATAGTCTCATTCATTGCTGTGCAGCATAAGATGGGAGAGTCTCTCTTCTCATTACTTATTTCTTTATTGCCCACAAGGGGTTAAACATAGAGGGGACAAACAGGGACAGACAAACGGATTAAGGCGATTACATCGACCCCAGTGCGTAACTGGTATTTAATTTATCAACCCCGAAAAGATGAAAAGCAAAGTCGACCTCGGCGGAATTTGAACTCAGAACGTAGTGGTAAACGAAATACCGCTAAGCATTTCGCTCGATGTGCTAATGTTTCTGCCAGCTCGTCGCCTTCTCATTACTGCCCCTGCTGTTTATACTTAATTTGCTCGAGTTTGGAAAAGAAGAACTTCTCAGTTTCTGGTGTTATTGGTAAAGTTGCATAAATTTTCAGGAGCTCATATATAATTCATACAACGGAGGGCAGATCAGGGAGTCCTCTTCTCAACTCTGGTTCTGCAGTTTGTATTTAACTAACTTGAGCTTCGTAAAAGAAGAGCACTACACATTTGCCGCTGTTATTGGTCCAATTGCAAAGATTTTAAGCAACTCATACATAACTGATACAAATGAGGACGGATCTCAGATAATTTTTTAATAGTGATTGGAATAAATGAAAAACCCTTAAATCTGTCAAAAGTTCGTCATAGATTTCTTTAAGTTTTGAAGTCATACAACTTTTAGAGAGAGTTTAGACCCTGAACTTTACTCCACATTGTCAAATTTCCATCTGTCTTTCACTTAAGTGCACAGTCAGGTGATATAGAACCTCGTTTCACGTCTTATCTACATCCATTCTTCTAAAATCACCTAATTTCTTGATCATGTGTATCCAGAAATACATAATATGCTTTCGCACAATAAAATTCCTCCAAATTCTCTGAAGGTTCATCTGTTATTGCAAGCAACAGAGTTATATTTGAACCTCGCTATCACGTCATTTAATTAATTAATTAATTATTTTTTGTCTTCGCTGACCAGGCGTTTCCTCTGTAATCCCAACAGATGCATCTTACGCCATTTGAGTTACATTCTGTTATATTAATTTGAATTGATGTTCAGCCCTCGGCTCATTAAGCCTCTTCAGTACTCTATCAGTGATTGTATATGCAGTTTGTAAATCAAGGTGCTGTAACTGAAAAATATTAGATGCAGTCGCTACCTCCATGACTATTAGTATTGCAATTCCAAGGCAAAGAGGAGACTCAAGGATGATATTATGTTTATGTAACAGTATTACTGTAGCTTCACTTACTGGATCTGGTGAATTACTTTCACTTACCTTGATCAGATATTGTACCAAAGTCTTTGGCGTCCTCAGAGCAGCTTTTCTGTAGGCCCATTTTGTATAAAAGATTTTTTTTCAGATTCATGAGAAGGGAACCCAGTAGGTCAATGGAGAAGTAAGCATATTGCTTACTTGACATTGAAATGAAATTGTATAACATTTTTATTATATCCAAGAAGGGGGTAAAATAGTGAGTTGGTTTCGTGCCTTTTACAGACACAAGGATCAGTGTACATGATACCAAAGATTTAACCTTTTTCCTCGTGAAGAGTCCTTGATTGAAGACCCATGTGCACTCTACTTATATTAGCAGCTCTACCATAGTTCTAAGTCCTCATGCTTTCTCTTTGTAACCCATTTCCTTCAAAGATACGGCTAAAATATAGCGTAGCTAAAGGTGTGTGAGAAGAGGCGGTCATCTATGGGGGATATTTAGAAGGGCAGCGCTTTATATATGTATTGTGTTGCGTTTTTCGCGGTAGGGAGGAAACTCAAGGATCATCCCTAGTTCTAACACTAACCCTAACACTAACCCTCTAGTTACGCTACTGAACCGTTCTCTCTAGTTCTTCTCTACATCATGCGCTCCCATATTTCTTTTTCATATAACCCTTCTGTCTGAATTCGTACACTGCTTAAACATTCGTCCTTCTATTTGTTGATAAACTTCACTATGGAAGACGGAAAGTAAGAAGAAAACCGTGTTAAAATAGCAAGTATAATAAATGACGCCTTGTAAATTAGCATAAATATCAATCAATTTCAAGACGCTTCTAATAATATTTCAACCATTCATTTTTCTTCTTTTTTTTCTCTCTCAGTTTCCCAACTCTTCATACAATTGTGATACACTTTTGACCTTATGGCTAGTTCTTGTTCTATTTGTCAGATATAAAGTGTGTTCTCAACGGATTAAATGTATTCCTAGGTAATGATAATGTCGAGGAAGCAATATTATTTCCTTTATTTCCAAGGGGGAAATATATTAACACATTGTAGTCACTTTTAGGTGGAAACACTGATTTCTTGTAAAAATAATAAATCTATTCAAACTGGCTACTACAGTACACGTATTTCAGAGATTGACTTGTTTTGTTGTTCACAAAAGACATGAAAGACAAATTCTTACATTCTTCTCTTTTGTATGATAACATGATTTTGTTATATAGACACAAAGCCAGGGCAGGA
>NC_043011.1:33520777-33535777 GCF_006345805.1 Octopus sinensis | reverse complement strand
GAATTGAAAGGAAACTTCTCAGTAAAATGAAATAAAATAAGTGGACTGGAAAGAAAGATTTCGGCCATATTGCGATATAACTGAATGCAACCAGGAGAAAGAAATACAGAACGAATTATAAAGGTAAGTCATCAAGTATATAGCTTACGCAAATAAGTATGTTGTAAACACATCGTTGTAAAGGAGTTGTTCCCCTGTATCGAATCACAACAGCAATTAGCATATTCATGTTCGAATCTGCCACAACGTATTAAGAATAAATGTGGAAGTCGTCATCGCAACCACCTTAAAATGTCACTAAACCTGAAGGAAACCAGAATAATAGAACAGTTCCGAATATACTAATACAAGAAATGGTAACGTTATACAGGAGACCGACAAAAACTATTGAAGATGAAATTTATACAGTAAACTAGTTTACTATTACACGGACAAAATTTTGTTGCCAAGAGTGAAGGCGCCATCTAGGGAATAGAAACTATAGGCCGATACGTTTGTTTAAACACTACGTATCAGATTTCCAGGAGCTGTTTAAACCAATTTCTCCGAGACCATTGCGTGTCTAACAAAGTAATAATTTATGAATAAACAGGTGGAAACAATACAGTCTGAAGATGGGTTGAATAACGTTTAATTAATAAAGCTACGCTGTCTCAGTAACTTTGCGATCACTGCGTTTTCATTATAAAAAGGTCTTTAACTCTATTCCTCTCTAACGGCTACTAGAATGTTGCTTTTGGTAAAAAAAAAAATTGGTCTATTTCTTTTACTATCTGAATGGTTCACAAACACCTATTTTTTTTATAATCTTCATACTAGAAAATGAAGTAAAACGTTTAAACTTAATGTAAAACGTTTACAGCTCTCTCTCTCTCTCTCCCTCTATCTCTCTCTCTCTCTCTCTCTCTCTCTCTCTCTCTCTCTCTCCCTCTCTCTCTCCTCTTGTGTGCATGTGTGTATGAGTGAGTGTACGTGCATGTGTCTGTGTAGGTATGTGAGTTAGTGCATGTGTCTGTGTTAGAGAGTGAGTGTACGTGCATGTGTGTGTGAGTGAGTGTACTTGCATGAGTATGTGTCTGAGTGAGTTTACGTACATGTGTGGGTGTGAGTGAGTGTATGTGCATGAGTGTATGTGTGTGAGTGTATGTGTATGTGTGTGAGAGCATGTCTGCGCACACGCTTTTTATTACCAAAGGTACTTACTGTAATTTCCTTTTCTAAAACCCATTGATCATATATAATAGTCTACAACATTAAAAACTGTAAAAGTATTTCAGTACGACGAAATATAATTAGGAAATCTATCGTATACATTTGTAACAGTAATGTCGGTGCCAATATTTAGGACTCTAGCTTTCGCAAAAACTGTAATTTATTCAAACCGTCTCGAAAGGAAGAATACTAGGCTAAACGTCAGTGAATCTAGCCAATATTTTTAGAGTATCGCATAGTATTACATCGCCAGCACTTTTTAAACACCAATCAAGCACCACTTTTAATCTATGTCGCCTTTGGTAACAATTTAAAGGCCTATACTACTGCTATTCCGTTGGTTACGAAGATATGGTTTCTAGTTGATCCGATCGATGGAACAGCCTACTCGGGAAATTAACGAGTAAGTGGCTGAGCAGTCCACAGACACGCGTACCCTTAACGTAGTTCTCGGGGAGATTCAGCATGACAAAATGTGACAAGATCGGCCCTTTGAATTGCAGCTAAACTCTTTTTTTTTACCAAATGAGTAGACTGAAGCAATGTGAAATAAAGTGTCTTGCTCAAGGACTCAAAGTACAGCCAGGAATCGAACTCACAACGTTACGATCATGAGCTTATTAACCTAACCACAAAGCCACGCGACTTACCCTTTATTAAAGGCCTACACTAGAATGATTCACAGTTACATTTCTGAGGACTAGGTTGATTTAACAACAATATATTCAGTTGAGGTGATGATGATGACAATGATGATGATGATGACGATGATGATGATGACAGATTCTTCGTATCCGATGATCATTAGGAAGAGGTTGACACGCCCTCGAGTGTCCGTGTAAACTGATCCTTTACGCTGCAGGGTTTTTTTTTCCTGCCTCCGCTTAGCTGTTTAAAAGTGAGAGCCCGACCGCACAATTCGATCTCACTCTTTAGACTTGAAGGTCTGACTGCAGTGACTCAGTGGGCTAAAATAGCTCTGGTGACCAGTAAGGCGTAGGCCTTTACCTAGGTTGGGGAGCTCCATCTACCCTGGAGTTACCGGGATGGTGTCAAAGAAAGCACCGGATTGCATGAAAGACTCCACTCATCGACTAGCTGTCAAGATTCACTACCCAAACTTTTCCCTTTTCCAAGGTAATCACAAAGCAGGTGATATACGGATGGATTTACCCACAACGAATGATTATACGAATGGACTTAACAACAGCAACAACAACAGCGTGTTCAACTGATGACGGATAAATTTACATTAATAACAAAATTTTCTGCTGATACGCGGATGGAATTCAGCCAGGGAAGATGTTTACTTTTATTAGACGGGAGACGGAAAATTGCTTTCCAAGCCGAATATATGCACGCCAATAACCTCTCTACTTTCTCCTTGTTCCAGACAATGTGAACTATAAATACCTTGGTATTACTGAAAATGTAGTTTATAATGGGGATGTTGAGAAAATTAGAGTGACAAAAGAGTAATACATCAGGCTTTAACAAAAAAATGTATGTCAGTCGGAGCTTTCCTCTTACGAGACAATATCCTATAATGCACTTTCAGAACCAGTGTTGGTATTGACTATATTGACAGGCTCTTTTTCTTTCTCTATCTCTCTTACTCCTTCCTTCCTTCTTGTTTCGCTTTCTCTTACTCACTCCCTCTCTCTACCTGTCTTTGCTTCTGCCTCTGTCTCTGTGTATGTGTTTCTCTCTCTCTCTCTCTCTTCATCCCCACTCTGTCCCTAGTTGTCTCTGTCTGTCACTCTCTCTCTTTAACTCTCTCTCTCTCCAAACGTCTCTCTCTCTCTCTCTCCAAACGTCTCTCTCTCTCTCTCTTCAAACGTCTCTCTCTCTCTCTCTCTCTCTCTCTCTCTCTGAAAAAGAATAGATAAGAAGTGATTCGCAACCTTTTAAATGAGATGTATCACGGGCAAATAGTTGAGATGCAGCATGGTCACGACATCCAGAGTTCGGTTCTACAGTGTGACGTTTCGGACAAGTGTCTTTTATCATAGCCTCAACTTGAGTCATGCTCTGAGAGTAAAAATAGGGTTAACGTAAACGGTGGAAGCTCAGTGAAAGGGTTATACACCTCTAATTTAAAGATCTAGCCTTGTCACACATACTGTGTCATACTGAATCCTCGTGAAAATTACGTTAAATATACATGTTTGTGGAATAATCTGCCATTTAGACACTAATTCAATTACCTCGTAATCCAGATGATGGAACAACTGAACACTCATCGTCGAAATCGACGGAGGTGCGATCAATTATTTTACATGAATGGACTATGTAGTAAAGAAGCTCGTTTTGTAAAACCACGTGATTTCGGGCACCTTGGGCAACTGTCTTCTACTATGGTCTTGAGGGTGAATTTGGTAAACGGAAGCTGTATGGGGCCCATCATGTATATATACATGTAATAATGTATGTATATATGTGTATGCGTATGTATGTATATATGTATGTAAGTGTGCCTCTGTGTGTGTGTGTATGTATGTATGTAGTATGTATGTATGTATGTATGTATGTATGTATGTATGTATGTATGTAAGGTGATGCTCCAGCATGGCCGCAATCAAGTGACTGAAACAAGTATAAGTGTCATCTTTTCTGTCGAAGAGCGTAGGCTCGAAACGTCAAAGACTTTTCCATTCTTCGCAAGCGTTGAACTAATATGTCTGCTCGTTGTTCCTTCATCTGTCTGCGTCTTTTGTTTCTCTAAATTTGAACAACACACACACATATAAACAGTCCACTATGTATTACAACACTTGCGATAAATTTGAAGTACTTACACTACAGATGTTAAGGCAGCGCACGCAATAATAATAATAATAATAATAATAATAATAATAATAATAATAATAATAATCCTTTCTGTTATAGGCAAATTTTGGGGGAGGAGATAAGTCAATCACATCGACCCAGTACTTGATTGGTACTTATTTTAACGACCTCGAAAGGATGAAAAGTAAGTCAACCTATGCGGAATTTGAACTCAGAGCACGAAGAAGGACGAAATATCGATACGCACTTTGCCCGGCGTGCTAATGATTCTGCCAGCTAAAACAAATGTAAGTATGTTTTGTTACTCACCCCATAGACAGTAGATGAAAGATACAAAGTACATTAACTACTCCTCAGGGGACAAGAAATCCTTCATTCTTGCAGCGCTGACAAAGAGAGCTTAAAACAACTTTCTTTTTGCATCAAATGTAAACTAGGATTTAGTAGTAACGGTAACGGGATCGGTTCGAAATTCCGATAATATATATGGTAAGCACCCGAAAAGGCCCGGAGGATACAAATGCAGAAATGTTGTTGCTATAATAACCATCATAGCTCGAATAAATCCGTGTAAAGAGAGGTTAGTGATGCTTTCACAGAATACTGTTTTCTCATATGTTGTAACTGATTTTCGCATGAATCTTTCTGTCTGTTGGTGAGTGTTAGCGCGTATACTTGTGTGTTTGTGTGTATGTGTATGTGTGTGTAAACTCTGAATTAAAACAAGTGTTCAATATATAGAAAGAGAGATAATTCAGACACATTATAACAAGACACAGCGAGGGACATAGAGGTGCTTCACCCTCTCTCACAATCGAAGAAAGTTAGAATTAGAAAGATAATCTGATTTAATTCTCCATCCAATTTAGATGTTTCCATTAACGTAGCTAGAAGCTTCTTGGCGTTAATTAGACATCATGTATCAAGAATCCATAGATATCATAAACTCGTTAATTACCACAACGTCAATGTTACCTATTCATGCACATGGAATGTTGCTTTCACTTTTACACATTTCATTAAAAACAAATGCACGCCTATACAGTCTTCATCCCACACTCCAGCCTGTAACTGTCGAAATCTCATCAACTGCCCACTGAGAGGATTCTATCTCTCAATGGCTGTGATCTATAGAATTATTTATACACCATCCGATGGTACCAGGGGACACTACACGAGCATCACACTCAATGTTGTCGAGTGTATGTGTGTGTGTGCTTATATGTTCTTGTATGTGTGTTTGCATATATGTTCATGTGTGTGTGTGTGTGTGTGTGTGTGTGTGTGTGTGTGTGTGTGTGTGTGTGTGTGTATGCTTGTTCTTCACCGATTCACAACCACTTGACAACTTAGCAGTTTTGCAAAAGTCAACGACAGAATAAATACCACGCACAAAAAATAAGGGGTTGATTGGTTCAGCTAAACCCTTCAAGGCGATGTCCCAGCATTGCCGCAATCCAATGACTGAGATAACTAAAAAACAAAAGAAATAATATATATATATATATAATATATATATATATATTATATATATATATATATATATGTCCCGTCTGAAAGTTCGTCAGGAACGTAATCACATAACCTGACTTATTGTTCTTAGATAAAGCCAATTGATTCTAAGTCTTCACACTTTGAGTTCTTTCGTGGTTTCTTTAACTTGCTATGAGCTGGTAATTTCTGTAATGTGTGTGTGTGAGCTTGTGTGCACGCATGTGTGTGCGTATGTTTATGTGCGTGTGTGTGCATATATGGAGTACTGTTTCGTTGGCTGAAAGATCGGCAAAAAACTATTCAGTCCGACGAGAGATAGGTATCATTTAATGAATACAGGAGTTATACATGAACAACTTTAAGTTTCATGCTCATATTGTGCTGTAATCAAGCACTTCTGCAATATTGAAGCATGAAACTTGAAGTAGATCATATATTAAATGATTTAATCATTTATGTATGTATGTATGTATGTATGTATGTATGTATGTATGTATGTATGTATGTATGTATGCATGTATTTATGTATGTATGCATAGGTTTCTCAGTGGCAGACGTCCAGCATATACATACATACATGTATATGTGTGTGTATGTATGTATGTATGTATGTATGTATGTATGCATGCATGCATGCATGTATATATGTATGTATGTATGTATGTATGTATGTATGTATGTATGTATGTATGTGTGCATGCATGTATGTATGTATGTATGCATGTATGTATGCATGCATGCATGTATGTATGTATGTATGTATGTATGTATGTATGTATGTATGTATGTATGTATGTATGTATGTATGTGTGCATGTAATGCCTGATGTCGAATGGTCATAGTAAAATGAAGCAGATGCAGCATACGTATTTTGTGAGTGTGTGTTTGATTGCGTGTATGTGTGTGTGTACGTGTATAGGTGCGCGGCCGTTGCCACGTAGAAGCACTCAGCACACTCTGTAAATTGGTTGGCGTTAGGGAGAGCATCCAGCCATAGAAACCATGCTAAATCAGACTAGAGCCCGGTGCAGCTCTCCAGCTTTCCAACACTAGTCAAAAAGTCTAACCCATGCCAGCATGGACAATGGACGTTAAAGGACAATGATGACGATGATATTCGGGGTCTAATCCGGACTGTTGCCACAGTGACGAAGTTAGAGCACGCAGAGAGAAGCTGCTTGGCAAAAAGGACCTTTAACTCTGTTGTGCACGGGAATTAAGTTTTAACGTTCTACTTCGTTTCCATTGTTTACAGCAGTGTTTGAAGGAAGGTGTGTAGTGTGTGATCGTTGCATTGACCGTGACAGAGAAAGTTTCCATGGTGATACCTACTCAGAGACCTATGCAAAGTTGTGGAAAGTGTACTGAGTGGGGTGTATGAGCCGCACACAAGTGTACGAGTGATTCAGATGTTTCCAAGATGGCCAAAAAAATGCCGATATTGACGAACGTTCTGGGCGATCTGCAACCAGCAGAATTGAAGAAATTGCAGATGTGCATGCAGCTGTAAGGGGAAAATCGTCGACTCATCCGTAAGTTATCAGAGGATGTGCAGATTAGTTATGGTTCAGTCCAGTCCATTATCACTGAAGATTTGGGTATGAGACGTGTGTCTGATAAGTTTGCGCCAAATCTGCTTTCAGTTGGCCAAAAAGACACTCGGAATTCAGTAGCACAAAATCTCCTTGATTGTGTCGAAAACGAAAACTTTTTGAAAACTTTGCGTAGGCCTCTGAGCAGGTATCGCCAAGCTTTTGGCAAAATTTAATGTAGATTCTCTGCTCAACGTCCTCTGTCATAGTCAATGCGACGATCACACGCTACATACCTTCCTGTCAAGCACTGATGTAAACAGCGAAAGGGAGCTAGAACGTTAAAACTTAGTGCGCATACACAACAGAGTTCAAGGTCAATCTATGCTGAGCAGTTCTACTTTGCGTGCTTTAGCTTCGTTACTATGGCAACAGTCAGGATACTTACTGATCAGACCACATTTATACATTTGTGTGTGTGTGTGCGTATGTTGTGTGTGTGTGGGTGTGTATGCGCGTGTGTGTGCATTAAAGTGCCAACCGGAACTAAAAGCCAATGAGCAATACATCGAATGTTTAACATTTATACATACATACATACATATATATATTTATATACATATATATACACACACACAAACATACAGACACACACATACATATATGTACAAGTATGTATGCATATGTGTATGTGTGTATGTATGTATGTATGTATGTATGTATGTATGTATGTATGTATATATATATATATGTAATGTCTGATATCGAATGCTCATAGTAAAATGAAGCAGATGCAGCGTACGTATTTTGTGAGTGTGTGTGTGTTTGATTTTATGTACGTGTGTGTGCACGAGCATGCGTGTGCGCGTATGAAGACTAATATATCAAAACGAATGTATACATGGGTATATGCTAATAATAGGTGTGAAGATAGAACAGAAGTTATTCATTATTAAATTATGAATGCCAAGGGGGAAAATACGACATCGAAAAGGACAATGGCTCGTCATGGGGTGGGATTGAGATGGCGGCAGTGATGATGATGATGCTGGTGATGATGATGATGATGATGATGATGATGATGATGATGATGATGATGATGATGACCAAAACGATGACAACGACGACGATGACGATGATCATGACGAATTTGTGGCTAATTACAATGATGGAATGATATTTAGAAGCATATGTACGTATCTATGTAAATATGTGCCTTATTTCTTATATATGCATGTGTGTGTATATGTATATATGAATTTATGTTCATGTAGGTATATATATATATACATACATTTGTGTGTATGTATGTATATTTATTTATATATGCATATATATATACATATATATATGCATGTATATATGTATGCATGGATATATATATGTATGTATATATGTGTATATATATATGTATATATGTATATATATGTATATATATATATATATATGCATAAATATATATATATTATGTACATACATACATACATAATCGGTTACGACGACGAGGGTTCCAGTTGATCCGATCAACGGAACAGCCTGTTCATGAAATTAACGTGCAAGTGGCTGAGCACTCCACAGACACGTGTACCCTTAATGTAGTTCGCGGGGAGATTCAGCGGCACAACAGAAACAAGAAGAAAGTGTGAGAGAAATTTGTGGTGAAAGAGTACAGCAGGATTGGCCACCACCCACTGCCGGAGCTTCGTGGAGCTTTAGGTATTTTCGCTCATTAAACACTCACGATTCCCGTCTGGGAATCGAAACCGCGATCCTACGACCGCACGTCCGCTGCCCTAACCACTGGTCCATTGCGCCTCCACACATACATAATACATACATGCATACATACATACAACACAGAAGATATCACCCACATCATAAGCAGTTGTCCGAAAATGTATTCACAGAATTATCTACCCGATGAGACATGATGTTACTAAGACATGGAAGAATAATCCAAAGGACAAACAAATAAAAACCCACAGTATGGTAGAATCCAAATCCACTCATAATAAAAAGGAGTGCTGGTGGAATGTCCCAGTGAAGACCTCAATAATGATTTGGGATATAGAAAAGAAACTGTGCACAATTGTGGAAATTAGCTGCCCAGCGGATGTTAACATAAAGCTGAAGATCAGTGAAAAGGAGAACACCTATGCTGAACTATTGAGAAATCTGCAGTTACTCTATCCAGATTACAAGTTCAGGTTTATTACTGTAAATATTGGGGCCCTGGGATATGAAATCTTGAGAAATTAGGCTTCTCAAAACCAGAAAATAGAAAACTAATTCGAAGGCTACAGATCCAGTCTATCACTGGAACTGTAAAAATCTGTAAAACTTTCCAGAAGTTTATCATTTAAATATATATGAGCAAGTCTAGATATGCAACTATATGCATGAGAATACATACATAAAGCAAAACATACAAATCTGCATACATACATACATACATACATACATACATACATACATACATACTACATACATACATACATACATCTATGTATCAACCTTGAATCTAGGTTAGAAACCGGCTCTTTCTCTATTGGTAAGAAATCTTGAAATAAAACTGAACAATGACATACATATATACTGATACAGTCACTTTTGTGACCTCTATTAATTTTGCCTTTCGGTTCTAATTGCTAATAAGCCACCCTTCTAATTTGCTGTGTACACTTTCACTGTTTGGAAAATCAGCATTGGATTTAAACGGTGTTTCCTATAAGATTAACAAGGGAAGTTGAGTTTAACCCTAGGCGTCAAGAGCCGCTGATGAGAATTAAGGTGTTCTACACCAAAATTCGAAATTGCAATACCGCTATGTACTCTCGGGACTTACCTCCCTTTGACAGTCGTTAATTTAGTGCTTTAGAGTTAATTTAACTCTTATTTTAGCATAAGCGGTACTGGTCAGCACCCTCTGTCACAACGGGTGTAATTACTTAGGCATCCTGGAAACAGACCAAATGAAAGAGATGTTATCAAAGGAATATAAGCGGAGACTGAAATTGGTGTTAAAGTTAAGATACTGGTTGTCGGCACATGGGCCGATGCCACTATAAGGTATATCGCTGGTGTGATAGATTGGAAAAGTGATGAACTTAGAAGCTTGATAAGAAAAATCAGGAAAATCATGACACTACAAGGGTCTCGCTGTTCTCCCCAAATGTGACGTGGACAGGTTGTATCTATCGTGACAGAGAGGGGAAAAGGTCTCGTTAGCTGTGAATTGTGTGTGAAATCTGAGGAAACTAATCTGGCATGGTATGTAAAGAATACAAAGGAGAGATTGGTGGCCGGAGTAAGAAAGATAAAAGTCCTAAGCCGTGATGAAGGACAGGAAAGGAAGAAATTAAACAAGACAGACAAAATGACACCTTGAATGGAGGGAAAGATATCAAAATGATCAATTCTTGTAGAGAATGCCTGAGACAGTTGACAATGATCAGAGAATGAACTAGAAAAATGACTTGAAAGTTGAAATTGAAACCCTTGTCTTCTCAGCCTAAGAACAGGCGCAGAGAAAGAACTAGACCAAGTTCAATATTGACAAGTCAGTGACTTCCCCACTTTGGAGGTTGCATGGTAAGAAAGATGGAACGACAAACCCCATTATTAGTGAATGTAAGATGCTTGCACAGAAAGAGTATAAAAGAAGGCACGGCAACCTGGCCAGTTTGGTTCATTGGAAGCTCTATCATGAGCATGACCTGAGCAGAGGTTAGAAACGTTATGAGCACCAGCCGGAAAGGGTTGCTGAAAATGAACAATATAAAATCTTGTGACCACCTTATTGTGACTAGAAAACTTTACATTGTTGTTGTAGAAAAGAAGAACAAAGCAGTTATTGCGGTTATTTCTTCACCGTGGGACTACAGGGTGAATGAGAAAGAGGAAGTTGAGAAATATCAGGAGCTAAAGAAGGAAATCAGGAAATTATGGAGAATCAGACACTTAGATGTGGTACCTATTGTACTTGGTGAACTGGGAGCGATTAGTAAAAGATTGGATGCATGGCGCCAGAAGTTGGGAATTACCATCAGGATGGGATTGTTACAGAAAACAGGTTTGTTAAGAACAGCAAGGATTCTAAGGAGGGTGTCAGAAAGTTGGAGAAGGAGTGACTAGAAGACCTTTGGGCATTGACTACGGCTCGCTCTTTTGGTATAGTGTCCGTATAACGTCTACCAGAACAAAAACGCCTGGGATGATGATGATGATGATGATGATGATGATAATAATAATGCCCTGGTGCAGTACCAGACACTTGCTCTAATGGCTTTTGATCTTAATTGATTGGAAGTGTTATCATGTATATGTTCTGTTTTGGTATAAAAGATGGGCTACTGCAAATATTCTATTCAATATCACAGATTTGTTTGTTAGTTGCTTGACCGTAAACAGTTGAGTAGCGGCTAACGATATGTGCATCTCTGATCACGAGCAGAAGTAGTGAGGTTGTATCATATTCATATGTTGAGAGGAATTCTTTGGGGTTTGAATAATTAACCTCTGGAAGCATGGGTATTTTGTTCAATACCCTTAAACAACCCTTATTCATGGACCTATTGGGCGGGATGGGCTACTCGACCTGAAGAAAATTCTAACTGGGCCTCCTTCTGTAAGGTCATGCGTTGTTTGTCTTGATATGAGATACCATGTCGCACACATGTGCTTGTAATGCATGCGCCTGGTGTACCCTTATCGGGCTTCATATATTTTACCTCAATGTCACTTTGATGGCATGCGCTGCTCCGTCACTCAATAATAATAATAATAATAATAATAATAATAATAATAATAATAATAATAATAATAATAATAATCCTTTCTACTATAAGCACAAGACCTGAAATTTCGGGGGAAGGGGCTAGTCGATTACATCGGCCCCAGTACTCAACTGGTACTTAATTTATCGACCCCGAAAGGATGAAAGGCCAAGTCAACCTCGAGAGAATTTGAACTCAGAAAGTGAAGACGAACGAAAAGCCGCTAAACATTTCGCCAGGCGTGCCAGTGATTCTGCTAGCTCACCGTCTTAATAATAATAACAACAACAACAACAACAATAATAATAATATTAATAATAATAATAATAATAATAATAATAATAAATAATAATAATAATAATAATAATAATAGTAAGTTAATCTTATCGATTTGAACTCAGAATAAATACCGCAATGCATTTTAATCGACGCTAAAGCAACTATGCCACTCCACCGCCTTATTAATTCTACCGTTTCCACCGTGATCGACTTTATCCTTCATCCTTACAGAGTCGATAAAATATGTACCAGTTGTGAAATGCGGTCGATGTAATCAACTTACCCCCTCCCCCGAAATTTCAAGCCTTGTGTCTATAGCAGAAAGGATTATTATTATTATTATTGAGTGAGAGAGCAGTGCATGCCATCAAAGTGACACTGGGGTACAACTATGTGAAGCCCAGTATACCCATCATGACTACCCGTCTGATAAGGGTACACCAGGCATATGCATCACAACCATATGTGCGCGACATGGTGATCTCATAACAAGATAAATAGCGCATGACCTTGCGGTTGGGGCCCAGTTAGAATTTTCTTCTGGTTGGGTAACCCATCCCACTCAAAAGGTCCCTGCTTAATGGTTGTTTAAGGATGTTGGATGAAACACCCATGTTTCCAGAGGTGAATCATTCAAACCCCAAAGAATCCCTCTCAACACATGGCTATGATGCTCCCCCACTACTTCTACTCGTGATCAGAGATGCACATATCGTCAGCCACTAAGGGACATGCTCAACTGGTTACGGTCAAATAACTGACAAGCAAATCTGTGGTATTGAGCAGAATATTTGCTTTAGCCCATCTTTTATACCAAGACAAAACAATGTACATGATAACACTTCCAGTCAGTTAAGATCAGAAGCCATGAGAGCCGCTGCCTGGTACTGCATCAGGGCATTTATTATTATTATTATTATTATTATTAGAGTAAAGACTCCCTTTTGTCATGAATGACCATGGGATGCACCTAGAAAGTTCCCCTCCGAGGAACAAGTCCAAGCAAGGTTGTGTTTTTTTTATGGCAGACCAGCAGTCACCCATGCATACCAGCTCCCTCTCTCTCCACGCCACCGATTTTATCCAAGGGTAAGACAAAGGCTGATACAGCTTGGCACCAGTGATGTCACAACTCATTTCTATAACCGAGTGAACTGGAGCAACATGAAATGAAGTGTCTTGCTCAAGAACACAACACACAGCCCAGTCCAGGAATCAGACTCACTACCACGTGAGTGTGAGCTTGACGCTCTAACCACTGAACCATGGACGATGCGTCTATTATTATTATTATTATTATTATTATTAGGAATTAGTCTATCAAATCAATCTCCGTACATAGACCCAGTAATCCCATTATCATCATTTATTGTCGTATATTTTACGTTTCTTTCCCCAATGCGTAAATTATAAATCTGTATCACAATAATTATTGTAAATATTATTCTGCTTGTCATAATGTGTTCGTATGTTACGCTTTCAACAACCTTAACTATGGAAACACTATTACGGACCCAATCGAAATTTTTAACATAGTGAAACTATAGTGTGAAGGACCCCTCTCTCTCTCTCTCTCTCTCTCTCTCTCTCTCTCTCTTTCTCCACATATATATACATGCATGCATACATACACACACACATATACACATACACATACATATATACACATACATATATACATATATATACATACATGTATACATATACATACATACATACAACAATACATACATACATACATACATACATACATACATACATACATATGGACAAACATTGCAGTAACTGGCCTACTGACAATGTGTATACATTAAGTATGATACATACATCGCTATTTTAATTAAATACTGTCTCAGTCGCGTATACCTGATTTTTAATCAGGCGAGCGGCTATTCGCAACGTCGGTGTTTTATTCATTGTTTTCCTTATATCAGAGACTTCGAATTCTCGATTGAGAATGAGGCTGGCTGCGAATATGCGTCAATGAAGAGGTCCCAAAAGGCCGAAATGCATCTGGTGCTCTAGCTGGTCGCAGCTGGAATATATTCTTGTCTCTCTTTTATATTTATGGTGGGGTGTTTTTTTCATACAGCGTGTCCATAAGTGATGTTATCACTGGGAAAATACTGCAGTAACTGGCCTATCAATAGTGTATATACATTAAGTATAATAATAGATGGCTCTCTTTCCCCCTCTCTCTCTCTCTCTAAATATATATGTATGTGTGTGTGTGTGTGCATGTGTGTGTATGTATACATACAAACACACACACACGTAAATATAAATATATTGGCCTGGTTTCAAACACTATTAATCGTGGCTCTTCTACTACAGCTAGTAGTAGTAGTATAGTAGTATAGTAGTAGTAGTAGTAGTAGTAGTAGTGGTGGTGGTGGTGGTGGTGGTGGTGAGATGAAGGCGCATGGTTCAGTGGTTAGAGTGTTGGGCTCACAATCACGTGTTAGTGAGTTCCTTTCCCCGGACCGGGCTGTATGTTGTGTTCTTGAGCAAGACACTTTACTTCACGTTGCTCCAGATCACTCATCTGTAGAAATGAGTTGCGACGTCACTTGTGCCAAGCTGTATCGGACTTTGCCTTTCCCTTGGAAAATATCAATGGCGTGGAGAAGGGAGGCTGGTATGCATGGGCGACTGCTGGTCTTCCATAAACAACCTTGTCCAGACTTGTGCTTTGGAGAGAAACTTTCTAGGTGCAATCCTATGGTCATTCATGACCGAAGGGGTTTCTTTAACCTTTTTAGTAGTAGTAGTGAAATTTTGGTGTGAAAAGGGTTAGCCGATTAAATCAGCCTTGAATTTTGATATCTTAAGGCACAAGAAAAAGGGATTTTATTTTCTTTTGTGTGTGTGTGGAGAGAGAGAGAGAGAGAGGGAGAGAGAGAGAGAGAGAGAGAGAG
>NC_043011.1:33483277-33513277 GCF_006345805.1 Octopus sinensis | reverse complement strand
TATGTATGTATGTGTCTGTATGTGTGTCTGTCTGTCTGTCTGTCTGTCTGTCTGTCTGTCTGTATGTATGTATGTATGTATGTACGTACGTACGTACGTACATATGTATGTATGTATGTATGTGTGTATGTATGTATGTATGCATGCATGCATGCATGCATGTATGTAGGTATGTATAAGACGGGCTTCTTTCAGTTTCCGTCTTCCAAGTCCACTCACAAAGCAAGTCTACTCACAAGGCTTGGTCAGGCCGGAGATATAGTGGATGACATTTGCCCAAGTTACCATGCGGTTGGAAGGCAAACTTTTTACCACGCAGTCATGCTTTATTTAAAGTATAAGATTTCAAATAATAAGTATGGATTGAAGATTACAGAGTGATTGAAACCTTAACCTGCGACGGACTGGCATCCCTCCAAGGGGTCGGAATTTAAAATATCGTGAAACAACAACAAGATTCGGCATAGCGAGTTTAAAGTTCATCACAGGCCTAAGGTTAAGCCTCAGAGTTAAGTCTTCGGATCAGCCTCTGGTCTGACGATTATCTCTCTTCCTTCCACCTGTATCAGGGCCTGAAAAGGTCTTTGAGCACTGTTACCCTTTCTTATCTAAAAACAACAATAAACAAACAACGGGCAATTTTGCGAAGCCATTAGAGTTAGAGCATTATACAGAATGCTTCGTGGTTTTTGTACTGACGCTCTACACTCTGAGTTCAAATTTTTGCCGAGGTCAACCGTTCCTTTCATATTTTCGGAGTCCATTCTGTTGTAGGTATTCGGGGAAGGTTCCTGCTTTGTGTATATTTTCCTCGTTCCTACTCACCTGTTTCAGTGGCGTTGCTTTCCCTCCAGAGTAAAAGATAAAAACAAAAACAACCGTTAATGAGGGTATGTTGTGGTGCGGTTACTTTATTACTCTTCCTTTTTGATCAGTTCCAGGAGACTAGCAATCATCATCGTCATCATCATCATCATTAGCAGCGGCAGCAGCTGCATTGCAGTTTATTATTATTATTATTATTATTATTATTATTATTGAGTGAGAGAGCAGTGCATGCCATCAAAGTGACACTGGGGTAAAATATACGAAGCCCAGTATACCCATCATGACTACCCGTCTGATAAGGGTACACTAGGCACATGCATCACAACCATATGTGCGCGACATGGTGATCTCATATCAAGATAAACAGCACATGACCTTGCAGGTGGAGCCCAGTTAGAATTTTCTTCAGATCGAGTAACCCATCCCGCTCAAAAAGTCCCTGAATAAGGGTTGTTTAAGGACGTTGAACGAAACACCCATGTTTCCAGAGGTGAATTATTCAAACCCCAAAGAATCCTTCTCAACACATGGCTATGATGCTCCCCCACTACTTCTGCTCGTGATCAGAGATGCACATATCGTCAGCCACTAAGGGACATGCTCAACTGGTTAATGGTCAAACAACTGACAAGCAAATCTGTGGTATTGAGCAGAATATTTGCTGTAGCCCATCTTTTATACCAAGACAAAACAATGTACATGATATCATTATTATTATTATTATTATTATTATTATTATTATTATTATTATTATTATTACTAGAGTAAAGATTATTTGCCCACATAACATGGCAGTCCTGATTTAGGACGAGTGTTACTGTAATTTAGCGCCAGGAGACATCGTCTCCAGCTGGCTATACGACACGATCTGTGTCCTTATCTTTTCAAACAAGAACATTTAGCACCCCCACTCAGCTCAAAACAATATCTGTGTATCACAATTTCCAGGTTATTTCCCTTCATCAGCACAGAATAATTTTTCCGCTAAAGGTGGTGCTGCCAAATTCCTGTCCGAAATATATAGTTTTCAAAGTGACAACTAGTCACTGATCTATAAAATAAAAAATTACTATTTGTAAATCTCTCAACGAAAGATATTCAGCAACAGTACTCTAAAGTAAAGATTATTATCTCTCGTTAAGAGATTTACAAATAGTAATTTTCTATTATTATTATTATTTTCAAATTCCACCGAGGTCGATTTACCTTTTATCCTTTCGTGGTCCATGAAATAAGTCCCAGTGAAACACTGGGGTCGATATAATCATCTAGTCCCCTCCCCCAAAATTTCAGGCCTGGTGCCTATAGTAGAAAGGATTATTATTATTATTATTATCATCATCATCATTATCATCATCATTATCATTATCATTATCATTATTATTATTATTATTATTGCCTTTGCACAGCTTCTAATGCTGGAGATGTACTATGGTGTCAGCTGTTCACTACCAGTGAACTAAGGTAACACCTCTTATTTTTCGAGCACCTTCCAGAGTATTCGAGCGGTTCCAAGCAGTGCTGTTTTCTGCAAGTGCTCCACTCTTATTGCAGCCCCTATTTGTTCCACGTACTTCTCGAGATTTTTGCTCACTGTTGCCAGGACTCCGACAATTATTGGTACTATTGCTACCTTTTTCATCGACCACAACTGCTTAACTTCCCAAGCTAACTTGTCATATCTCTCGACTTTTCTTTCTTCCTTATCGCATACCTTGTCAGCTGGGCATGCTATATCCAGCATAGTTTGTTTTCTTTCTCATTTAAGACTATGTCCAGCTTCCTATTCCCTATCTCATAATCGCACTGAATCATAAAATCTCATAGGATCTTTGCATTTCTATTTTCGACGATGCCTTCAGGTTTATGGTCGTACCAAGTTTTTGTCCTGTGAAGTCCATACTTGTTGCAAAGTGTCCAATGATAAAACTTCCAATCAGTTAATATCAGAAACCACGGGAGTCACTGCCTGGTACTGAATCAAGGCATTTATTTGTTTATTTATTATTATTATAATTATTATTATTATTATTATTATTATTATTATCTTTCATTTTTGTTTCCATTTTTCCGAGTGTCTTCTCAACACCTAGGGCAAAGAAACTCATTGGTAGTCATGTGAAAGAAAATGAAGGGGAAGAAAGACAGAGAAAAAAGAAAACAAAGAAAATACAGGAGAAAAAGGAAAGAAAATTCATAGTGACAATGCTCTTCTTAATACGTTTGACGTACCAGTTAAGACAATCTTTTGCACTTCCGGCAAGGATGGTAAGCCAAGGTCATCCTCCAGTAATTTTCAATTCCTTTTTTTGACCATTCCTGGTGCTCCTACAATCACTGGAATTGTAACCGTTTTGAGTTGCCACATTTTTTTTCGATTTCAATCAGCAAATCTTTATATTTGTTTGAGCTTATCAAATTCTTTTGCCTAGATATTATGAAAACAAGGTATGCTCATGTCAATCAGTAAACAGATGTTATTGCTTTGGTCTTTCATAACAATATCTGGTTTATCAGCTTTGATGGTCCGGTCTGTATGTACAGGAAAGTCCCAAACAATCATGATACTTTCTCCCTCAGTTACAGCCTTAGAGCGGTACTTGCACCATTTGTCAGCAGTTTTGATTTTATAATGCCGGCATAATATCTAGTTACAGCCTCAGAGCGGTGTTTGTACCAATTGTAATATAATACCGACATAATATCCAATTGGCAAACTATGTCAATTATACTTCGGCGGGCTGCGGCGACTCTCGACAGAGGAGTCGGATCGTTATGAACGGCCGATCACAGTTGCTAAAATAAGGGGAGCCATGGCTGGCTGCAAGAGGAGCAGATCGCCAGGTTTAGATGTTCTGCTCTACGAGCTGTACGCAAGTATGCCAGGGCTGCTCGGCGACTTCTTGGCAGACGTCTACCTGAACTGGCAACAGAACGGAAGAATTCCCGCCGCTGTTAGCCGAGATGTGGTTACTCTGCTGGGAAAGAACCCAGACAAGAGAGATAGCGCAGATAACTTCCGTCCCATAACTCTGCTTAAGACAGAGTTAAAGATTTTGGCCAAGGTGTTAGTGAAGAGGTTGGTGCTTGTCGTCGGTGGATTGATTGGCGAGGCACATCCACGACAACCTCCACCTCATGCGATACATCATAGAGGGTGTGGCTAGGAAACCTGGCACGGGTGGGGCCCTGATCAATTTAGATTAATCGAAAGCTTTTGACGGGGTCCACCATCGATATCTGGCTGCAGTCCTCAGAACGTCCGGCTTTGGGCCGGTTTTCATGGGTTGGATCCCGACAATTTACGGCGGCATCTCCTCTGTGGCCAAGGCCAATTGTCACCTATCGGAATCGTTTAGTATTCTGCGCTCGGTTGCCTGCTCTCGCCTCTTCTGTATGTGTTGAGCTTAGAGCCACTCCTACGGAAAATTGAGGCGTTGAGCGGTTTCCTGCGAGAGCTAGGATGCGAAAGAAGCGGGTCGGCGTAATCAGACGACGTCACTGTTGCCGTGTCGGACGCCTTGCTCATCAAGGCGATCGGCCGCGCTCTAAAGGAATATGAAGCAGAGACAGGAGCGGAGATTAGCCTGGACAAATCACTTAGCCTGCAACTGGGCACCTGGAGAAGCAGGTCTATGCCGTCCAGCAGCATCGTAGGACGCAGGACAGACGGACCGGTTAAGCTATTCGGGGTCTGGTTCGGTTCAGACCTCTAGGTGGACAATAACTGGGACGAGGTGATGATCAAGACAGCCAGGCTTACCCAGAAATGAGCTGAGAGGAAACTGTTCTTGAAATGGCGAATACGTACATCGCATTCATCATCTATCACTGTGTGATCGTTGTGCCTTGTTCCTTGTCACGCCTCATGTACTCTTTCGCTTTCTGTAGAAGAGGCGCGTTCCTCTTGTCCGGTGGTCCATCTGCTGAGCAGGGGGCTGGGCATGCCGTGATTGCGAAGGCACAGGTATACGCTGAGGCTATGACATCTCCAGCGTTTCCTTGACGGTAATCAGGTGTGGTTGCCCTTCGTCAGGCGCGCTTTTCCTCAACTCGCTTCTTGAACGGAACTGAAACCCTGGGTCAAGCAGGGATCGAAGGAGGGCGAGTGGCACCTTGAGTGCCGACAAGCCCTCTTAGTCCTCTACCAGCCGGGCAATGCGGTCAGTGGAAATTCTACCTTGTCGTTCTATTGGAGGTTAGTGGGGGATAGGTTCGACGACGTCCTTGGGGCTTCGATGAGGAATAACTAGCCGGTCTTTTCCGGAAGGCTTTCGGGTCGGGGCCTAATGACAATTTCCAGAAATCCCTGGCCTGGCAGTGCTATCGAGGAACATTGCCGGTTCGCGATAAACTCTTCAGGCACAGAAGTACTATTAGTCGGAACTACCCGAGATGTGCGTGGAGCGATGAAACCTTTTTGCACGCACTCGTCTAGTGCCCGACAATTTCTGACGTGTAGGTTTATGTCGAGCACTTGCGGTCGTGTGTCGCACGGATCCAGCTATCAGCCGAGACTATTGTTAAGATTGCCCTGCCTGCTTCCTTTGGTCGGGAAGGAAGCGTTTTCATCTACCTGCTGGGCATGGCGAAAGAGGTTGTGTAGTGGACTAGACTGAAAGGGCTAAAGACGGGCTGTTTTCAACCGAATCTCTGATCAACTTTTTCAGGTTGCACTTGAAGAGGCAGATCAGAGTGGAGAGGGAGGTGCTCCCTTCTATCAATAGCAAATTTATTGAAAGATAAGAATGGTGGATAAGAATGGTGAGCATGGTTCGGTGAACGGGCCAGCTCTGAGCATGCGCTTCTAAGTGGAGTAAGAGAGAGAGGAAACACTTGCCTAAGTGATCAGGAAAACCGTGATTTTCTGTGGGGTTTGCGCGGTTTTCCCTTGAAAGTCCCCTCCTATTGGGCAATTGTAATTTTTCAATGTTATTGTTTTATATATTTACACGTTTGTGATCCGTTTGTGATTTGTATTTGCATCCCTATGTGTTCTATGTAGACCTATGAGGCCAATAAAAAAAACATTATTATTATTATTATTATTATTATTATTATTCAAATTCCGCGTGTTCGACTGTGCCCTTCACCCTTTCGGGGTTGATAAATTAAGTACCAGTTACAAACCGGGATCGATCTAATCGACTAGTTCTCTTCTCCAAATTTCAGGCCTTATGCCTATAGTAGAAAGGATTATTATTATTATTATTATTATTATTATTCAGCCGAGGCCTACTTTGCCTTTCATTCTATCGGGGATCAATAAAGTAAGAACCAGTTGATCACTGAGGCAGATGTAATCGACTTACCCCGCCGCCCCCGAAATTGCTGGCCTTGTGCCAAAATTTTAAATCATTATTATTAAGGGCCTCGAACATCTGTGCGACGAGTGTAAAAGAGATGTCAGTGATTGCCACAGAACCCTATACAAAGGTAAGATGTTCATGTACAGTTAACAGCGAGTGCCTAGTGGAAGGTCGATGCAACATTGACGTCTATGAAATAACACATATACAGAAATATGTTGGAATAACGGAGGATCCCCTTAAGGCCAGGATAAATTATCACAGATCCATTTTTATGATCCCAGTTATATATAGCGATTAAAACAAGCGGGAATGCCATATAGAATTAACTGGAAGCTACTGGAACAACCCTAGTCGTACGTACCTCAACGGAAGCAAACGGTGCAAGCTTTTGTTTGGATGAGATGACAATGATCCTAAAATTTTGCAAGATCCGGATGCCTTATTGAATTCAAGAACTGGAATTTTTAGCTAATGCCCTTGTGACACAAAATTCTCTTCGGAAACGTGATTTTCTCCGTTTGTGGACTAGAGAAACCGTTCAAAGGAAAGTAACTCTTTCCCTCTCAGAATGGGGTTTCTTCGTTTCGTTTTTTTTTTTTGTTTTGTTTTGTTTTTTTATCACCAAACTGACCAAGATTGCATTTTCACCTCCATTAATAAAATGTTTATGGGCTTCAGCCATGTATATATATATATATATATAAACCTTTACATAAATAAATAACGTGAAATACACGAAGGGACGAACATAAGAGACAGACGGGTCATTCAAAGCTTTCGTTCTTCAGTCAGAAACCGATTCCTCATCGCAGATTTTGGCTGTTATTGCTACGCACAATAGCAGGTGTGAAACCAATGATAATTTTCTGACTGGTTATAAGCCATAACAAAGGATATACTACTCAGCACAAAAGCTATAACTACACAAAATTTCTTTTTTAGAATGTGCTTTTTTTTCGACAACTGGCTGATTTTATATGCACATATATATGCGTACGCTCGTGCCCCGCTCCAAACACACATTGGTTACGCAATCTTCGATTTTTTTTTTTTCTATCATAAAGGGTCCTTAGGCCAGTATTTACATACCGTTATCAATAGCTTTATTTACTTCGAGTTCTACAGTGAAATACACACTATACATGCATGATTACATACATACGTACGTACGTATATATATGTACGTGATATGCATGTGTGTGCGTGTGCGTGTATGTGTTCTGAATGCTGAGTATTTCAGGAAGTCTAAGCAGCGAATATCTTTATCTATTTATTTGTTTATGTATTTTGCTTCTTTATCTGTTCTCTTTTTTTTTTCTTGTTTTCTTTCGGGGAACTTCGTGGGAAGCTTATCGGTTTAATTTTCCATGACACTTGCTGTTCGCTAATAAGAAATTTGATATCAGGCGTTGCTACGAGACGAAGTACTAGAGATACACTAATAGCTGTTTTATTGGGCAAAGAGGAGAAAGGATGTGATAGATGGCATGTGTTCATGGCTATGTGATTAAGACGCTCACTTTGTAAACGTTTGCCTTCGGGTTCGATCCCATAACGAGGTAACATATGCAAGAATCTTCTACCATATTCTCATGTTGACCGATTTTTTTAAGGATGGAATTTGTACGAAAGCATGTTCAATATATTATATATACATACATACACAGATTCACATGTATTTGACTATACATGTATGAATGTATATGTGTGAGTGTGTGTGTGTGAATGTGTGTATGCATTTATATATGCATATATAGATATAGATATATACGTCACGTCTGTATACACGCGTATATATACACGTATATATATATGTATATATATATATATATATATATATATATATATATATGAATAAATGAAAGAATGGAGTCGAACGAAGATTTTAACAAAATTCCTTTACTCTCAACACATGTTTCGAAGACTGCATACTCTTAATTCCGAAGGAATAAAGGGTGCATTATGCCGTCTTCTCATCAGGAAAGACAAGGAACCTCTATCAGCCTCAAGACGAACAAAATCTTTTTGATGACTGCCTACATGGTGTCCACAGTGATATATACATACATACATACATACATATATATATATATATATATATATATTATATATATATATATATATATATATGAATAAATGAAAGAATGGAGTCGAACGAAGATTTTAACAAAATTCCTTTACTCTCAACACATGTTTCGAAGACTGCATACTCTTAATTCCGAAGGAATAAAGGGTGCATTATGCCGTCTTCTCATCAGGAAAGACAAGGAACCTCTATCAGCCTCAAGACGAACAAAATCTTTTTGATGACTGCCTACATGGTGTCCACAGTGATATATACATACATACATACATATATATATATATAATATATATATATATATATATATATATATATATATATATATATATCTGTGTGTATGTATGTATTTGTGTGTGTATTTGTTCAGTGGTGTGTACCGACTTAAACTGTAAGCATCGGTGATAAAACTGAAAAACCGATGTTCCTGAAACGAAGTCCCTTGCGAAATTTACTTCTTTTTATTTTTACTACCGGGTTAAATAATCTTACCTGGTTAAACAATTTCAGTTTTTTAATAGGTGCTTTGTTTTCCAGTATCCGTTGGGGTTCTTAGAAGTATACAATATTGTAAGATTCTCAACCAAGAGCTAAAATTAATAAATTTCAGAAAATATCATTATAGCTTATATTTTCCTTAAAAAGTTGTGCTTTCTATGCAAAATTTCAGCTGTGGAACTTTAGATCTACTATTTTGGATATACAGACACTCATTTATTTTTATAACCTTTTTTCAAATTTCGGCACAATACCAGTAATTCTGGGGAGAAGGGGAAGTCGATTACGTAGACTCCTAGTTCCCAACTGGTACTTTTTTTATCGATCCCGAAAGGATAAAAGGCGAAGTCGAATTCGGCGACATTTGAACTCAGAACGTAAAGACAGACGAAATATTGCTAAGCATTTTTGCTCGGCGCGACAACGATTCTGCCAGCTCACCGCTTTATTCATGTTTACAAATTGGTTTCAAATTTTGCTACAAGGCCAGCAATTTCGGAGTAGAGGTAAGTCGATTACATCGGCCCCAGTGCTCAGCTGTGCTTATTTATCAACCCCGAAGGATGAAAGGCGAAGGCGACTTCGGTAGCATTTGAAATCAGAACGTAAAGACAGAGAAAATGACGCAAAGCATTTTGCCCGGTGCGGTAACTATTCTGCCAGCTCCAGACGATATTCATTTTAAATATTAAGAGAGAAGGAAGTTGCTATGACAGAAACAGTGGACCGTAGGACTACACGTTACCTAAGGCGGCGATCTGGCACAATCGTTAGCATGCTGGACGAAATGCTTAGCAGTATTTTGCCCGTCGCTACGATCTGAGTTCAAATTCCGCCGAGGTCGACTTTGCCTTTCATTCTTTCGGGATCGATAAATTAAGTACCCGTTACGCACTGGGGTCGATGTAATCGACTTAATCCGTTTGTCTCTCCTTGTTTGTCCCCTCTATATTTAGCCTCTTGTGGGCAATAAAGAAATAAGAAACATTGAACGGTTGGACTATGCGTTACCTAGAGCGGCGAGCTGGCAGAAACGTTAGCACGCCGGGCGAAATTCTTAGCAGTATTTCGTCTGTCGTTACGTTCTGAGTTCAAATTCCGCCGAGGTCGACTTTGCCTTTCATTCTTTCGGGGTCGATTGAATAAGTACTAGTTACACACAAGGGTCGATATAATCGACTTAATCCGTTTGTCTGTCCTTGGTTATCCCCTCTGTGTTTAGCCCCTTGTGGGTAGTAAAGAAATAGAAATAGGCATTTCGCCCGTCGCTACGATCTGAGTTCAAATTCCGCCGAGGTCGACTTTGCCTTTCATCCTTTCGGGGTCGATTAAATAAGTACCAGTTTCGCACTGGGGTCGATGTAATCGATTAACCTCCCCCCACTCCAGATGTCATGCCTTGTGATTATAGTAGAAAGGACTATGCGTTAGCTGTGTGTATTATCAATGGGAGAATCCATATAATATATTATGGAATGTAACGGAGGAGTGGTTGTGTGGTTGAGAAGTTTATTTTGCAACCACGTGATTTCGAGTTGAGACCCACTGCGTGGCACCTTGGACGGTTGTCTTCTACTATAGCCCCGGGCTGACTAGTGCCTTGTGAGTGAATTTGGTAGGCGGAAAGCGTGAGCCATATGCGCACGTGCGCGTGTCTTTGTGTTTTCTCCAGCATCACAATGCTTGATAACCAGTATTGGTTTGTTTACGTTCCTGTAATCTAGCGAAGGCGATACCTCTACATGACCACAGTTCAATGACTAAAACAAATAAAAAATGCAAAAATAAAATTAATAACTTTTTTTAACGAACGATGTGTGATTCGAACTCTTATACTTGTTTTTAAAAATAACAGTAAGAAAATAAATAAAAGAACATAATACAGTGGTATTGTTTTTTTTTTTGATTAATTAATTAGCTTTTGTGTAGCGAGGTGTGACATCTCCCAGTGTCTACTAGAAGCCGACTGCAGTAATAATTTTCTTCATCAGGCTAATTATATCAAGATAGATAATTCATTCTGAATTAAATAGGTTTAACGTTGCTAGTAAACACCTGATACCTGATCGGCAAGAAATGTGCCATCGACAAGTGACGGAAATGGAACCTGGCAGACGATCGTTCGGCATATATGTGAGGAAAATGGAGGCGAACGGACAGTTTCATAATTCGAATGTGGTAAGTATGGTGTTTGGTTTTCGAATCTTTACCTTTTGACCTACAGATTTAAAAAATAATTTTTTGTAACTAAACACTTTCAAACTTCGGACACTGGTAGAATGTGTCATATAAAACATGTTTTATATGATACTGATACTGATTTTTATCGACCCCCACCCCACGAAAGGATGAAAAGCAAAGTCGACTGCGGCTTAAATTGAACTCGGGACACAAAGACGGACGAAAGAAAACTCCGAATGATCCGTCCTTATTTTTTTATTTTTGTATCGTCTGTCTGGATGTTTTGCGTTCTTGTCCCATTTTTGGTATTCCATTTTTATATAAATATAGCGGCGTACGTACACTTTGGTCTCTTATATATATAATATATGTATATATATACAATGTGAGTTTGGGGTGTATCTCATATCGTTTGATAAGCGGTGTTAGTTCGTTTACGTTCTGTGGTTTAGCGCTTTGGCGAAAAAATCGACAGGATACGTACCAGGCCCAAAATGTAAGTACCTGGATCAATTTGTTCAACTATAAACCTTTCAATGTGGTGCTTCAGCATGGCCGAGATCCAACGACAGAAATTTTAGAAAAATAAAGAGAAAAAGATCTTTGTAGGAAGCATTGCAGAGGTGGGGGGGTTCTTTCGGTACTTGTATCGCAGAGTGGTCCCGGTTTGCGCACACGCGCGCGCGAATCGGGGACGTGCGATACAAGTATATATCGTATACACGTATATATCGATACAAGTATATATTGTATATATCGTGCATGCGCCAGTCAGCTCGTAGGATCGACTGGCTACGTCTGGCTAGCACGGACGCGCGTCTGCGCGTCTGCGCAAACCGGGACCACTCTGCGATACAAGTACCGGTTCTTTCTACAATTGGTTTCCAGGTAATTGACTTGTCAACAGAGCAAACAATCAACGAAATTGAATTGTTTTAGTTATAGCCAACAGTTTAGCTCTAAGTTATCCTTGATAGAACAAACATAAGATTAAATCTATTTCAGCTGTGACTGTCGTATAATATTTTTCCCTGACAGTGTAGATAAGGACACATTATTCAATGTCTTACCAACCACATGGTTCCGGGTTCAGTTCCACTGCGTGACACCTTGAGCAAGTATCTTCTACTATAGTCTCGGGCCGACCAAAGCCTTGTGAGTTGATTTGGTAGACGGAAACTGAAAGAAGCCCATCGTATATATGTATGTATGTGTGTGTGTACATGTTTGTGTGTCTGTGTTTGTCCCCCCAACATCGCTTGACAACCGATGGTGGTGTGTTTACGTACCTGTAACTTAGCAGTTCTGCAAAAGAGACCGATAGAATAAGTACTAGTCTTAGAAACAATAAGTCCTGGGGTCGATTTGCTCAACTGAAGGCGGTGCTCCAGCATGGCCACAGTCATGTTAAAACAAGTAAAAGAGTAAAGAGTAAAACGAAAAAAAAAGTATCATGACTTGAGGCTGATTTGACTCCCATTTCTAAAGGTCGCCAAGCAAACATGTAAACGCTTTGTATAAAGTGTATTTAAAGATATTAAACCTTATTAAACTTTAGGTAAAATTTAACACAAAGCATAAATTATGTTTACAAAGCAGGTGTTCGTTTTTGTTTTTTTTCTTCTTTTTATGCCGATTTCCATCTTGCTGAAGCTTGATAAAATAGTATCTACCGTTTTAGTAAGGTCGTATAATTGATAATTGATTGTACTCTCCCCTAAAATGTGTGTACATTCTTGTATCTGTTTTGCGTTTAAAGAGATGCATGGACCCTGTAGAAACGGCTTCAAATTTTGATACAAGGCCAACAATTTTAGGGAGTTGATAAGTCGATTACATCGATCTCCAGTACTCAACTGATAATTTATCGACCCCGAAAGAATGAAAGGCGAAATTTGAATTAAGAAGCATTTTGTCTGACGTACTTAACGCATTTAATTCTGTAAGACTAAAACTTATTAAGAGACTGACTTTGGACAAATAGCAGGTTTGTTTTCTCTACCTTTCTCAACCAGAACTAATCATTTAGATTATTTCTTCGTCGTTATAGCTCGCTACATCAACTAAACCAGTTCTCAATTTATTTCTACTGCTACTTATTTCTATGAGAAAAATATGTTTTCCTTTCAAATACATTCAGCTAATTAAAACCTTTTCTTCTTTGAACATGCGGTGTCAGGATTAAGGCAGATTACATACAATGTACGTAAACGAATGCAATACTCGCTCTAACGGTTTTCCTGCTGTATAAATGCGGGATACAAACGATGTAATTTCCCTGTACAATAACACGAATCGGACGGATGAGCGTAGAGAATGATGGAAATTACGGAAAATGAGATTATTCACAGGATACTGGACGATCAAAATCTGGCTTTGACACAAGTTGTCAATGCCTGCTTTTAATGTGAAAATTAATGTGTTGAAAGCGGCTGCTGTGCAATACTTTGAACGAAAGTCTTTAATAATTTTGAATGCAATCAATATGAGGAATCTTCTAATAAGTGAAGGTGTTCATAATGAATTTCACTTCATTTTTAATGATCACTTGGGAAGGGAGCTGTCGAAAATTTCCCCTTCTAATAACTGCATAGCTTGTTGTATTGACTTTTTCTCAAAAATAGGTTTCCAAAAACCTTACTAATTGTTCTCTAATGGTTATCATCGCTTTTTTTACATGTTTCCCTCATTGGGCTACAGCCATGCTGGGATATCGTCTTGATGGGTTTTAGTCAATCAGGTCAACGCTAGTACTTTGAGAAAGCCTGATACTTATTATATAGGTGTCTTTTGCCGAACCGCTAAATTAAGGAGAGCATAAACATGAACCAACACTGGTTGTGAAGCGTAGGGGAAGAATGCCGCACACATAAATAAGACAGGCTTCTGCACAGTTTCTGTGTACCATATTTACTCACAAGACATTGGTCTGCTCGGGGCTGTTATAGAGGACGCTTGCTCAAGTGTGCGACCCATGCAGTGGTACTGAAACCAAAACGACGAGGTCGCAAAGCGAATTTATTAAATTCACAGCCATACATACGCTTTTGTATATTTTTACTGTATTTCTTTCCTCGTATCTTTCCATATAATTAGGGAAAATAGTTTCGGCAGGACACAAATATGTTGTTTTCCTTAATATTCCACATTTAAAAATTTCTAAGAGCCGTTATTATTTGTTTCATACCAGCCTTTGGTAAGACTTCTACCCCCATCCAAACCACGCTTAAAAAATTTTCTTTTTTCGACACAAACCCCGCCCCCTTTCGGCTTCGGGGAATACGAATCTGTAAAAAAAATTGGCAAAAATCGACATATCTACGTTATCACCACCCCCCATTTCCTTCATTTTAAACCTTTCTTTAGAATTTTTTTTTTTTTTTCAAAATATGCGGGAAAATAATGATTCTGAAAACAATTTCCAAAAACTATATAAAATTTTTTTAAAGAATTTTTTCTTTACTAAATATGCGAAAAAATACGGACATCAGGATTCGGACAAAAATTTCAAAACATTTCTGTACTTACGGTTTTAGGGTTAGTGTTGCGGAAAAAGTCAAAATTGAAGAAGTTGGGGGGAGGGGGGGAATTTTCACAATACCTATTTCTTTACTAACCACAAGGGGCTAAACACAGAGAGGACAAACAAGGACAGACAAACGGATTAAGTCGATTTAATCGACCCCGAAAGGATGAAAGGCAAAGTCGACCTCGGCGGAATTTGAACTCACAACGTAACGCAGACGAAATACCGGTAAGCATTTCGCCCGGCGTGCTAACGTTTCTGCCAGCTCGCTGCCTTAAATAAAATACTTTTCTACCCTAGGCACAAAGCTCGAAATTTTGGGGGAGGGGGTGGCTCAGTCGATTAGATCGACAGTAGTACGCAAATGGTACTTAATTTATCGACCCCGAAAGGATGAAAGGCAAAGTCGAGCTCAGCGGAATTTGAACTCAGAACGTAAAGACTGTCTATATTAGAAGTAATTATTTCAGCAAACGAAGGTCAAAGAGTTAAAAATACTATAGAAAAAAAAAAAACTGGAAAGAAAATTTCAGAATCTTCGCAACAGAGAACATCTTTTTTACACAAAATATTGGTTTCAGATTTTGACACAAGGTTATTTCGTGATTAGCCGATTACATCAACCCGGCGCTCAACTGGCACTTATTTTATGGACTCCGAAAGGATCAAAGGCAAAATTGATCTCGGAGGAATTTCATCTCAGAAAGACGGACGAAATGCCGCCAAGCATTTTGTCCAGAATTCTAACGATTCTACCAGCTCGCCGCTTTACACAAAACATTAATGTTTATAAAATAGTGTATTACAGATCCATTTTCAGTCGATTTTACCAATCGATTTTGCACACGAGTTAGAGGACCTAATCACGGCGCTCGCCAAAAGGCTAGGAAAGACTTCCGCCCGTCCCCTCTCCCCATTTTCTCCCTAATTTGTTTATTTAAAAAAATTTTTTTGCCAAAAACTCCTGTTTTCGGATACCAAAAATTGACCCCAGTGCCTAACTGGTACTTATTTAACCGACCCCGAAAGGATGAAAGGCAAAGTCGACCTCGGCGGAATTTGAACTCAGAACGTAGCGGCAGACGAAATACCTATTTCTTTACTACCCACAAGGGGCTAAACACAAAGAGGACAAACAAGGACTGATAAACGGATTAAGTCGATTACATCGAACCCAGTGCATAACTGGTACTTATTTAATCGACCTCGAAAGGATGAAAGGCAAAGTCGACCACGGCAGAATTTGAACTCAGAACGTAGCGGCAGACGAAATACCTATTTCTTTACTACCCACAAGGGGCTAAACACAAAGAGGACAAACAAGGACTGATAAACGGATTAAGTCGATTACATCGAACCCAGTGCATAACTGGTACTTATTTAATCGACCTCGAAAGGATGAAGGGCAAAGTCGACCACGGCAGAATTTGAACTCAGAACGTAGCGACAGACGAAATACCGTTAAGCATTTTGTCCGAGGCGTAAGCAATTCTGACCTCGCCGTCTATTGATAATAATTATTATTTGTCACAAGGGCGCGAAGAGATTCAATAAAATACAACGTTCATTGGACAAATGGTTTAGAAAAATGTGTAGGATGAAACAGACAAGTTGTATAATGACGAGGGAAGAGGTGGAAGACGTTGTCCAATGGAGGACTGGTCAAGTTAAAAATTTATAAAAACTCAATTACATAGAATGAAGGAAAATATGTAATAAAAAAACTGCACATTTAATTTTTAAAAAAACGAAAATTAAATCAGGAAACACTTAATGTTCTCTCCCACATATAGTTATGTCTAGTCTCTACGCTCCATGTCACTACACATCCACGAGCAGTCTTGGTGCAGTATCCTCGTGTATGCAAAGATACTCGTTGACATTTTCTATGTGGGTTGTGGTAAGAAACAACTCCCGTCTTTAGCATCCGTTTCTTTTAGTTCATTAAAAGCATCATTAATCTTTCTTTTTAACTAACATCCTGTGTTTTGAGTAACTTCTTTATGATTCTGATTGCATATTCATAATTAATACGTGCCTGCAACCCACGCTGCACCACAAATGTATGATTCTTCTTATCAGATCCAGGTTCAATTTTTATAAAAAAGGTGAAATACAAATCATCGTCGTCCGTTATCGTTGTTGTCCTCAGAAGGTTACTCTTTTTATTTAGTTGCTATTTTCTGTTTAGGTTCTCTCTTCCTTTTGAGGGAAAGCTTTTCTTTTCTTCATTGCGTGCTCCCCGGAATCTTTTATCCATAACTTCACTTTCCCCTCGTCTCAAGAGGATGGATTGGTGATGCAGCTGCTGTTTAGTATTGTAGTGACTGGACTTTACTGCTGTCCTTTCTGTCGTAAGCCACTTCCTCCACCATCTCTCCTTACTGTCACTACAGGGCGTAGCCAGAGGAAAGGGACTCTGGGCTTCTGTTCTGGGACCTAATATCAGGCGATCTCATCGGCTGATTCCTGAGTTTCTACCAGCGGTGCTGTTCAAAATTCTGCTTAGTTGATTTTTTTTTACCCAGAAAAGGCTCAAGTGACTCTTATTGCCACAAAGTATAACAGCTGAGCCTGCTCTCCTGTACGATCACTGTCATCGCTTTAGCTTTTTGTCCGCTCTTAAATTAATCCCTCGAGCAAGAAGACAGTTTACTAATGCATCGTTGCCATAGTTTCTCTTAAACTTGTTCAAATTTAGAGACTCTATTTAAAGCAAAACGAAGAAAGTAATTTTTCCTTCCCCTTTCTAGATAAGGCTTGCGTGTTTGTGGAGGTTAAATTCATGTTTTACTTTCTGCGACCATATCAAGAGAGAACTTCAGTATGGCTCAGTAGTTTTGAGAGGTCAGAATTATTTAAAGCTCATGTTGACTCGCCTAACTAGATGTAATTTTTCGTGATCTCCGCACTAACTTCCTTCCATCCATTTTGTCCCACAAGGGTGAAATAAACGCCAGATATCAACTTCGCTACAAACACCCTTTACTGTCACCTTCCTTGACCCATACATTAGGGTATTAGCCGACGAAGGAATGTTGTTCATATTACTTATTTCTTTATTGTCCACAAGGGGCTAAACATAGAGGGGACAAACAAGGACAAACAGTGATTAAGTCGATTACATCGACCCCAGTACATAACTGGTACTTAATTTATCGACCCCGAAATTATGAAAGGCAAAGTCAACCTCGGCGGAATTTGAACTCAGAACGTAACGGCAGGCGAAATACCTATTTCTTTACTACCAACAAGGGGCTACACACAGAGAGGACAAACAAGGATAGACAAACGGATTAAGTCGATTATATCGACCCCAGTGCGTAACTGGTACTTATTTAATCGACCCCGAAAGGATGAAAAGCAAAGTCGACTTCGGCGGAATTTCAACTCACAACGTAACGGTAGACGAAATACCGCTATGCATTTCGCTCGGCGTGCTAACGTTTCTGCCAGCTCGCCGCCTTGGACATATTACTTCTATCAACCCATTTGTGCATATTACCCCTATCAACCGTTTTGCCTCGGCCTCGTACTTGCAATGCAACTGGATTGATCCGAAGGATTTTTTTCTGTCAATAGATGCAATATTGCCCCCTGCTCATCTCCTGTAGTACCATAGACAATGACCCTGCTGAGAATTATATTTACAGGACTGATGATAATATACATCTCATTCGACGAGTTCACATGGATAGATCTGTTCAAGAAATAATGATAAGCGCAGAAGTTAAATAACCTGGCGATGCGGCAGTGGATTAAATAAGGCGTAATTTGACCTGAACTGACACGAGTCGATCATATTAAAGTTTGTTCTATTGCTTCTTGTGCATAACTGCTCAATTGTCCTTCAATTTGCTTCTTTGGGGGATTATTGAACCCTTCTCTACTTTTAGCAAGGTATAAGTATGTTAGTTTTCTCTTTGTCTGCTCGCAAATTCTGCATGCAACGAGACAGAAAGGTTACTAACAAAGAATATTGTAATTCCTCCTGGGCCTGAACCCTGTCCAAATTTAGATATTTTCCGTTTGAATCAATATAAGCGATAATATAGTTACCATAAATGTTTTCGCTGGATAAGGCTTATGTATGTATGGGAACGCTACTGTATGATTTTGTTATTATCATGCAAGGCATCAGTCACCTTTGGTGTTTGAAAAGTCATTTTTTTCTTTTTGAAATGTCTTTGTATTATGACGAGTCGTTTGTATTCGTGTTAGATTTTCCTTGCTTATCGCTTGTAAAAACATTTTGATTTTCCTTTGAGTGGGACGTATTATCATTGTTGTGGTTTTGTCTGGCCGCCACGTTGTTAAGATACGACAAAAACTAGAGGAAAATCAAGCCGAACCAAAATGTTTTAATAAAGTGTTTTGTTGCCCCCAGACAGGCAGAAAAAATTAATAAATATTTCCGTTATGTTATCGTCATGAAATAAGAGTACAAACTTTACCAACTCTTTAAAACACGTTTAGTAATTCAAAACTGCAGCGCCGAGGTGAACATTTCTAACTCGAACAGAAACCACCACTACTACGTAAAATAATGGTTTCCAATTTTGGTCAAAGCCAGCAATTTTTAAAGGACAGGGAAGTCGATTACACCGATCTCAGTGCTCAACTGGTACTCATTTTCTCGACCCCGAAAGAATGATAAAGGGCGAAGTCAACTTCGGTGGCAATTGAACTTGACAACGTAAACAACTGGAAGAAAAGTCGTTAGACATTTGTTCTAAAAGCTACAATCCTGTCATTTCAGTCTTAATGATTTCTTTAATAACAATGAAAAGCCTGAAATTTTGGGGGAGGAGAGCAGTCGATTACGTCGACCTCAGGACTTAATTTATCGACCTCCCTAAAGGATGAAAGGTAAAGTCGACCTCGGCAGAATTTGAATTTAGAACATAAAGACGAACGAAACGCCGTTAAGCATTTTGTCCAGCGTGCTAACGATTCTGCCAGCTCGTCGCTTTCTTAAATAGTAATAATAATAATAATAAAGGTACGAAGCCTGAAATTTGGTGGGAGGGGATTAGTCGATTACATCGACCCCGGTGTTCAACTGGTATTTACTTTATCGACTCCGAAAGGATGAAAGGCAAAGTCGACCTCGGCGGAATTTGAACTCAGATCGTAGCGACAGACGAAATACCTATTTCTTTACTAACCACAATGGGCTGAACACAGAGAGGACAAACAAGGACAGACAAACGGATTAAGTCGATTGTATCGACCCCAGTGCCTAACTGGTACTTATTTAATCGACCCCGAAAGGATGAAAGGCAAAGTCGACCTCGGCGGAATTTGAACTCAGAACGTAGCGGCAGACGAAATACGGCTACGCATTTCGCCCGGCGTGCTAACGATTCTGCCCGCTCGCCGCGTTTATTATAATAATAATAATAATAATAATAATAATAATGGTTTCAAACTTTGACACGGGGCTTAGTAGTTTTTGAGGACCTGGGGAAGTCGATTACATCAACCCCAGTGCTTAATTGATACTTGTTTTATCCCTACAAATTAATATTCTCTTTGTTAACCAGTAAAGATTGGTAAAAACATTGAGGACGGTACAGGACGATTACATAAAGGATCAAGTAAAAAGGAAAATAACAGAACAAAATTTCATTGAATAATTACCCAAATGGGGTGGGGAGTTTCCGAGAATTACTTGTGGAGACCCCACAAGAACCACAGTCACCCCAACAACCAAAGTATGTCTCCTCTTCCATTTGTCTTCTAATCTATTAGCGCATGCTCAGAGCAAGCCTCTTCATTCGGACCATGCTTGCAACTCTCATCCACCTTTCAATATATTACCTGAAAGGTAACACTTCCTTCTTCACCATCACTTTCCCTTTCAAATGAGACTTGAAATGGTTTTGGTCAAAGAGGCCAGTATCTCTTTTGAAACCTTCCAATTTCATCCATCACACAACCTCTTTCACCAAAACCACCAGACAGATGAAGGACGTTTGTTCTCTCACGCCAAAAGAAGGCCACACGCGTGACATCAGGTGTTCGAGGTAACTCATGAAGTCACCGAACGAGCGCATGCAGAACAGCTTTGTTGTACAGCACATATTTCGGACAGGTCTGGCTGAAGGTACTTCCGTGCCTGTAAAGTTCTACAGACAGAATCTTTTACTTTCGAAATACTTGGTTAAATGTGAAATGTTCATGAATATGTTCTACAGAATATCGCAAAAATTAGGGCTTCAACGATTGTGTTATAAAATAAGTGATATGGTCATCACACACACACGCAAGTCCATTTGTTGGGCTACTTTGGATTATGCTGAAAAATCAATTTCGTATAGAAATTTTACTTCTGCATCGATGATTTATTTAATATTTTTCTTAGGTTTAGGTATCGTCTGCTTTGGCACGTACCGGGCTTTCGTGTGAATTTGATGTGGGTGACATTAATAAACGCTTTTTAAAACTGTTCTGACACTAGATATACATCCTCCCACTTCATCACTTGATCTGTTCAGTTGTCGTGTATATCATGTGATATACATAAGCGTTAACGGTATGAACTGAGTCAAAAGTAAAAATGTTCCCTCAATCAAAATTATGCCACGAACAAATAGTTAATGTCAACAGCAAGGAAAACACCGATATTCAAATCGGTAAACAACTTAATGAGAGCTTGCTGTGAGTCTAATCATAGGTGACAACTCCAGACATGATTCGATCTAATTAGACCTCCTCAGCGAAGCATAGTTTTACTCTTGTATATCAGTCTTTAGAATAACTGAAAGCAGCTGATGCCACGACATTCATCTCGCAAAGTCAGCTCTATGAACACGACTCTTTGTCCTGCCCCATTATGGGCGTCCACTTCTCTAGTTATCTACAGCTTCTTCCAATCATTACCATCTTTAGTCCAGTTAAAAAATGCAATCGAGATTTTAAATTTCTACTAAGAAATCTATTTTATATCACTGAGTAAATTTGAAGTGTTTCATCCCAAATCATGTCGCAAATCATGTGATCACTCAACACTCTTGTTTCTCCCACCTCTCCCCACCCTTGTCACTACATCAAATCTAAAAAGCTCTTAAACAAACTGAAAAATGCAGCAGAAGATTTGATTTGGTTTTTCTCAAACGAGAAAAACTTCGACCAAGATCACAGAAGTTAACAGAAGAGACAGATGGTTATGTGCAGACCCTTCTGAAGTTCCAAGTGTTATGTATACAAAATTTCCTGCAACTGTCATGGTTTTAGGGGTTGTCAGCAATGAAGGACATGTGATGCCTCCTTACTTTTTTACACAAGGCCTTAGAATTAACTCTGCCGCCTACATTGAGGTCCTGGAAATAATTAAGCGCTGGATAGACTGTGTATGCAATGCAAGGCCATATGTGTTTCAGCAAGACTCTGCACTATCACACATGGCTCTCGTAGCAGGAGTGGATGGCTGAAAATTTTCATGATCACATAACCCCTACCATTTGGCTTCCTAATTCCCCAGATCTCAATCCACTGGACTATCACATGTGGAGGCGTTGTTGAGAGAGTGGTCAATGAATACGCCCATAACACCAAAGATACTTTGAAAGCTGCCATAGTCAGAGTAATGTCCAAAATGAACCAGGACCATTTGATTTGAGCATGTAGATGATTTAGATCTCATAGAAGCAGTCGTTGAAGCTCTATTGAATAACATTATAGAAAAGGTTTATTCTTATCCTCATAGCATTTCTTGGTAAATAAAGTTATGTTATTACATCTGTTTTTTTTTTATAAACGTAAATCTGTCCTTAAATATCTTACGCACCCTGTATATAAGATTTCATTGAAAATAATCATCTCTTTCCGAGTAGCAAATCTCACTCTCTGCCTCTACCACTGTATATACAGCTTCTTGTAAGACCACTTCGTGTAATCTTCAGGGATTAGATACCGTAATTTGACGATATATAAGACGCATGATTTCTCCACCGAAACAACAAATATCTTGAAAAATCACCCGGCTCCTATATGCGAAATTAGGCCTCCTGTAAGCTAATATTATGTGCTTCAATACACTAATAACATTTTTTTTCTTAAATATGTACTGCTGAAATTAGGTTCCCCTAATATACCTCTGCGTCTTTTATGCCATTAAATACAGTAATTTAAAATAACATTATGTAATACGATTTTTGTCCCTGGGTAGCAACTGTTATTTTTTGTTTGCTTACCCCTAGAAAGTATTAAAAATGGCTAATATTTCCTTCCACCTTTGCTTTTGTTACATTTATTAAAGAATCCCTCTCAACATATGGCTATGATGCTCCCCACTACTTCTACTCTTGATCAGAGATGCACATATCGTTAGCCACATACATGGACGGTTAAGGTCAAGCAAATGACGAGAAAATCTGGTATTGAGCAGAATATTTGCTATAACCATATTTCTGCTTCAGGAACTCTGCGCTGAATCTGTCTGAAATGTTATGAAAATAGGTCAGTTTCAAAGCATTGATGACCAGATCACAGAAGCAAAGTTTGAAGGGAATAGTAGTCATTTCCTTTGATTTCTAGATAGAAGCAAATAGGAGATAACACTTACTGACCAAATACAACAAAAAATCAAATTGTTATACAGTGTAATGGCATGGAAGTTTTTTTTTTTTTTTACTAGAAACGTCGTCTTTGTGAAGAACGCGTGATACCCTTTTTAAACTAAAATTATAATTCTGCTAACTACCACTGATAGAATTTGAAGTTGTGTGTTCACTTCAGTATAATAAAACCATGTAACAGTTTGTTGATAGTGAAAATATGTTGATGCTATTGATAATCTACTTACTGTTCAAATGATATTTCAGTTATGTGTTTTATTCTTTTAAAATATTCACACCAAATTCTCGTATCTCTCTCACGCCCAATTTTACTCACAACCACACCCAAGCATCCATAAATTACAAGATTATTTCACTCCTGTGTTATGGCTTCACTACAGAACGACAACCAGCATCTGTCGGGCTTGTCAGTCGAATCCCGTAAAGTAATTACAATTTTCTGGGAGGCGGGGTTCTCTCTCACTACCTTTATTATGTTGGCATAAAGTTCTGAAATTTTGGGGAAAGGGCATAGTCAATCCTATCGGTCTCAGTGCTTACCTACTATTTATTTATTTTACCAAGAATGAAAGGCAAAGTCAACCTCAGCAGCATTTGACCTCAGAACATAGAAAGCTGGAGGAAATGCAGCTAAATATTTTCTCCAACACACAGAGGATTCTGCCCGCTCACCGCTTTTTAATTTTGCTTTTCCTGCATATAACAATCTAAATGATAATAGTGACATCTTTTGCAAGCCTAACATCATTGATATTCCAACGATCATCAAATTTCTTTAGGCTGCTATAATTGTTTTTAATTCACCTATTTATACCTTTTGAATAACGATTATACAGGCGCAGGAGTGGCTGTGTGGTAAGTAGCTTTCTCACCTTCGTCTGAGTTAGACGTGTTTTTTGGAGCTGCTTCAGATGTCACGTGTTAACGTGAAATATTGAACTTTTGACTCGACTGCAGGTAGGCGTTTTGTATTTTTGGGAGTTTAGTGAAGTTTTATTGCTTGCATTTGATGTTTTTTTAGCATTGAATATTTTTTAGCAGATAATAAAACTCCACTTTGCTCGAGATATAATTTTTCTGCCTGTTGTCGAGTGTAAAGAAAATTGTATTTTTAAAGCGGCGTAGTCCGTCTGCAAAAATAGTTTTTGAAATTGTCTTTGTGTTATCCACGGGAATTACCAAGGAGTACCAAGGATTATTTTACCAAGGTGTTTTACCAACTGTGCATTTGGCCTGGAATACAATTTTTTGGCCGAAAAAAGTGAAAACAAAAAAAGAAAAAATTATTTCCTTTGCCTGGATTTGAACTCTCTTTCTCCGTCTATCATTTATTTTTAAAAAAGAACTTTTTTTTGAACTGTTATTTCCAATTTTATTTCTTCCCTTCTGTTGCATTTTTCATTCTCCTTTCTGTGTCTTATTTTAGTTAATCACATTTTGAACTGTTTTTTCTTACGTTATGGCAAAGAAATTCACTGTGTGGGAATTGACACCTCCCAAAAAATATTTGAATGACCTCGAGGTCCATTGAGGGCAAGGAAATCTTGTTTCTCCCCAGTTACAGGGGAGAAAAATTGACAAGACTATGGGTCTGCCGCCTGCCACCCGGCATTGAACCCGAGTGGATAGAAGACTCTATCCGCCGGGGTCTGGGTGACAGGGACGCAAAGATCCTGAATGTCAATATACAGTCTGCGGCTGATTGGGAGGGGTCTAAGGCTACCTTAACCCTATGGACCCAGTCAGCCAAAAGTCTGGTTTTGCCAGACTTTTTGAGAATGGCCGGGTCCAAGTATCCGGTGATATTTGAGGGACGCCCCCCCCCCAAGTGTCACCTGTGTTTGGAGACCGGCCACATCAAGAAGAGCTGCCCCAGGGACCAGAGTAGGATCCTGGAGCGGCTGATATTGGAGCCTCTCCCTGCCTCTTCAATGGAGGGAGAGAAGCAAAGTGAGGAGGGGGAAAAATCCTCCTCCAAAAGAAAGAGAAAGGCGGGGAGCAATGGCGACACACCAAAGGACCCGAAAGCTGCGGGAGAGAACCCGGTGCGCACAGCTCCGGAACCTCAGCCTCCCGTGGCCCAGGGCCAGAAGAAAAAGAAAAAAAAGAGAAACGGAGCGTCGCAGGCGGACTGCTACACGCAGACGACGGTTCCCGAGTATCCCGGGTCCTCTCAGGCGGGTGTGCCGCCTGAGGGACAATTTGTAGAAGACTGCGTGCTCCTCTTTTTTAGGGGAGAAGCGGTGGAAAACACCGCACGCAAAGTGAAAAAGAGAGGACGCTGGTAGGGGCTCCGGCCCTGCACGGAAGACCCCGAGTGGCCTTCGCAGCTAGCTGCGGAGGTCGTGGGAATTTCTGATCTACGCAGGATCATGAGTCGGGAAGGATCCCGGCAGACTCCTTCAAGTATATACTTCTGGACACCGGCCTGACCAGCGAGTATTGCCTCAATGAGGCAAGAGCAATGGTCGCCGGGTCACTTAGGCGGTGTAACATCTTTGTAATATGTGGAAGAGGAGGTTCGTTGCCTCCTCTAAAATATGTAATTTGATATCATGTGAACATTTTGTAACATTTTGAAGAGGAGGTTTATTGCCTCCTCTAAAATTTGTAATTTGTAATCATTGTATTAAATGTAATTATTGAACATTGTTTTAGAGAAGCAAAAGTCGGCGGGCGCTTTCTGACTTCTCCCATCACCATCTTCATCCACCACCACCATCATCCATTAATGTCTTTGTCCAGCCCGTAGCTACTCTGTGTGCTGCCCTAGTGGCAAATTATTGAAATAAAGTAGCTTGCTAACCAACCACATGGTTCTGGGTTCAGTTCCACTGCGTGGCATCTTGGGCAAGTGTCTTCTGCTATAGCCCCGGCCGACCAATGCCTTGTGAGTGGATTTGGTAGACGGAAACTGAAAGAAGCCTGCCGTATATATATATATATGTGTATGTAGGTGTGTGTGTTTGTCCCCCTAGCATTGTTTACGTCCCCGTAACTTAGCGGTTCGGCAAAAGAGACCGATAGAATAAGTACTGGGCTTACAAAGAATAAGTCCCGGGGTCGATTTGCTCGACTAAAGGCGGTGCTCCAGCATGGCCGCAGTCAAATGACTGAAACAAGTAAAAGAGTAAAAGAGTATATACCATAGAGAAGACTACGACTTTTGGTAATCACGATGCCTTTATAGTATATCATAAGAAACGATACTCTTCAGCTGCTTCTTATTGCTATAAGTTTGTATAGATTCAAAAATGTCTATTTAATCCTTTTCCTAATGAAAGTATTCAAGTTAGTTTGTCCTAAACGGCCATGCTTCTTTCCAGACGTTTAATTAGTCCTTGTTTCATACACTCTTACTAATATAAAGCTTTAAAGTCACAAGTTACTCTAGCGGTTGAAAAAGAAATGGGAAATCTGTATCGTACATGAATGCATGGACACCAAGGAAACATGTCCTGCGTATCGTATGTGATATACAGGACAGGGCATTTGAATTTATAATGCATGTACAACTTTTGTATTAATCAATATCTATAAAGATGAAATGCGAAAAAGTTGTTTGATTTCTTGGTTATTTGTCTCATTTTGGGATGTGAGGTAGATGGGGTCGGATTGGCGCCAAAATTTACACTGGGGGCAAAATGGGGTGGGTAATGGTGTGAGGAGGGTTGCAAGTCGCTCGGGTGAGGAATATGGGAAAGGCAAAGAAGACAACACGCACAAAACAACAACACCATCAAAACCCGAGCGAAGCACGGGTCAAAATAGCTAGTCTTTAGGATATTCTTTTTCTCTGCTGTAATGTTTACTCATTAGAATCCTTAAAACGTCGGATGTCTCGCAGTATTTTTTTTTGTTCTCCATGTTCTGTGTTCGAATCCTGCCGTGGTTTTCTTGGATGGTAGACTTATATTATCTAGTTTAACACCATCACCACCTAGTCCTTGGGTGTGTTCTGTTGCACGCTTCAGGTCAGATCTCTAATTTTAGTATACTTTCTCCCTCTCCCTCCTACCATCCTCGCAGGCCCTTAAAAATATCATGCACCTCCCCGTGACTAAACGATAAAAAAAACTTTTCGTTTTATTTTACAAGGGCGAAAAGGTGGTGAACTGGCAGAATCATTGGCACACCAGACCGTCAGACAGTTAATCTGTATTTCGTTCGTCTTCACGTTCCGAGATCGACTTTTTATCCTTTCGGGGTCGATAAAATAAATAACAGTTGGGCACTGGGGTCGATATTATCGAATAGCCGTCTCCCCTAAAATTTCAGGCTTTGTACCTATAGTAGAAGGGATTATACAAGGGGACCCGCATAGTACAAATAGTAGAAACGAGTTTATCTTGAAATTTCCCTGCAGATTCTGAAGCTCTCAGATGAACCAAATAAAGATAACTTCTGCATAGTCGCTCGACAACGTGATCGTATTCCCTATTTTTATTAAGAAACTCTAACGTTTCTCTTAATCCACCTTACTCATTATCTATTTGTCTGTCTGTCTATCACTTTGCTTGCGTGCGTGCTTGTCTGTAATTTAATACAGCCAAACCGGTGCATCATGGGAAAATACTCTGAAAGTAAGTTACCCCTGAAATACGAATACAAACGGAATAAAACAACTTTCGCGTGAATCGGATCACGGATTCCAAAGACACGCGATTTTGGGGGGTACCTTCATAAATAACCAAAACGGCGCATAATGGGAAAATACTCCGAAAGTAACATAACTTTGAAATGGCACTATATAATACTGTGAAAATTGTTTCCATTAATTTTATGTTTGTTATATAACAATTCCTTTTGAATTTTTGTAGAAGTGTGCACATAAGCCATAATTAAATGCTGTTAATGGAGATCAAGTTTATCCCAGAAGTTCTGTTTCTATTAGATGCTGTAAATAATCAATAAGACCTTAAACATGAACTTGTAAACCTGACCTATGATGACAAGAACGAATTGAAATATTTAATTGAATCATCATAAAATTAACTTTCATTTCAATGCAATGTTGAAATCAGCTTCAATATTTTATAACCTGAACTGTCAGTGACCCAACGAGTTACGGGTAGTCTAGTTATTAATATTAATATTAAAAAAGCGGCGAGCTGGCAGAAACGTTAACACGCCGGGCGAAATGTTTAGCGGTATTTCGCCCGTCGCTACGTTCTGAGTTCAGATTCCGCCAGGGTCGGCTTTGCCTTTCATTTTTTCGGGGGGTGATGAATTAAGTACCAGTTACGCATTGGGGTCGATGTAATCGACTCAATCCCTTTATCTGTCCTTATTTGTCCCCTCTATGTTTAGCCCCTTGTGGGTAATAAAGAAATAGGTATTTCGTCTGCCGTTACGTTCTGAGTTCAAATTCCGCCGAGGTTGTCTTTGCCTTTCATCCTTTCGGGGTCGATAAATTAAGTACCAATGAAACACTGGGGTTGAGGTGATCGACTAGCCCCTCACCCAAATTCAGGCTTTGTGCCTATAGTAGAAAGGGTTATTAATATTAATAGCAAGGCAGCTAGCTGACAGAGTAGTTAACACATCAGACAAAATGCTTAGCGACATCTCACACGGCTCTCTATGACCTAAGCTTAAATATCTCCGAGATTAACTTTGCTTGTCATCCTTTCGGGGTCGATATAATAAAGTGCCAATCAAGTACTGTTCTCGATCTAATCGACTTCCCACCACCAACCAAAATTGCTGCCACTGTGCCAGCAATTTGAAACCCTTATTAATTTTATTGATGCCTGTCTGCTACTGATGGAGGATGTCACCAAAAATACTCTTCAAATTTCGAGCAAATCTCCTGGTACCCTTACAAGATATGATTTCAAGATTTCTAGAATTACCTAATTCTGTCTCTGTAGCTAATTGTGTCAAATGATTCTATTGTTGTTCTCGCTTTCCTTTTAAACTAAAGCCAGTTATATTTAAGAAAGTGGGATAAACTGTTGTGACCATTTCATCTGTTTTAGAATATCAGGGACACCAACATTGTTCAATGTATCAATCTTTATTCATGACAAACAGGCTATTATTTGATTGAGATTAACAATTTTTGGCAGATCGAATTAACCACAGGCTCTTTCTCACCCCATCTCTCCCTCTCGCTCTCTTTCTCTCCCTCTCTCACTCCCTCTCTCTCCCTCTCTCACTCCCTCTCTCTCCCTCTCTCACTCCCTCTCTCTCCCTCTCTCACTCCTTCTCTCTCCCTCTCTCACTCCTTTTCTCTCCCTCTCACTCTATCTCCCTCCTTATCTCACTTCGTCTCTCTCTCTCTCTTCTCTTGCCCGTCTCCCTCTTGCCCGTCTCCCTCTTGCCCGTCTCCCTCTTGCCCGTCTCCCTCTTGCCCGTCTCCCTCTTGCCCGTCTCCCTCTCACCCCGTCTCCCTCTCACCCCGTCTCTCTCTCTCTCTCTCACCCCATCTCTCTCTCTCTCTCACCCCATCTCTCCTCTCTCACCCCATCTCTCTCTCTCTCACCCCATCTCTCTCTCTCTCACCCCATCTCTCTCTCTCTCTCACCCCATCTCTTTCTCTCACCCCGTCTCTCTCTCTCACCCCGTCTCTCTCTCTCGCCCGTCTCTCTCTCTCGCCCTCGCCCCGTCTCTCTCTCTCTCTCTCTCTCTCCCTCGCCCGTCTCTCTCTCTCTCTCTCCCTCGCCCCGTCTCTCTCTCTCGCCCCGTCTCTCTCTCTCGCCCCGTCTCTCTCTCTCCGTCTCTCTCTCTCGCCCCGTCTCTCTCTCTCCGTCTCTCTCCGTCTCTCTCCGTCTCTCTCCGTCTCTCTCCGTCTCTCTCCGTCTCTCTCCGTCTCTCTCTCTCTCTCTCTCTCTCTCGCCCGTCTCTCTCTCTCTCTCTCTCGCCCGTCTCGCTCTCTCTCTCTATGGCATGCAGAGTGCTATCAGGCAGGCATGCAGAGTGCTATCAGGCACTCGTGCTTCTCTCCCAGTCGGGCAACGCCGGTGGCGGGGCTACTACCGCGTTCTTCTA
>NC_043011.1:33425777-33478277 GCF_006345805.1 Octopus sinensis | reverse complement strand
AAGACAACACCCTTCCAATCTTAGCAAATTAAAAGCATATTCTTCTTCGGGCGAATTCCTGCTTTGGAGGTTGTTTGTGACTCACCGCGCTTTCTTCGTGATCGTTTGCGCTTCATATTGTTATAGCCGATCCATTTTTTTTGTCCCCTGTCACCATTCTTGTAAAAAAAAAAATGGACCCCTTTCGTCATGTTTCTGCAACAAATTGCAGATGGGAATCCATTGAGCGATAATAGCCTCATTCAATTGATGTGGGGCCCAAGCATCGAGCCTGTTGACGCAACCAAATTGATGTAGATAGTCTTCAACGCTCAATTTGGATATTTGGGGAATATCTGTGACCATCTTGTTCATATAACGAGGGTTGGTGTCGCTGTTAATCTCATTAGGGCAGCCAGAGCGAAGTGTGTCTTGAATAGAAAAATTTTCCAATCGAAATCTTGAAAACCACATCCTCTCATTACGCAGCACATGTCTTCCAGCAGATTTCCGCTGCCTTCTTGCATTTTTTAAAATAAAGAAGCATGACGCGTCGATAATTTCGTTTTGGCTCTGCGTTTTCAGGGTGATCCCAAGCACACAAACTACAACCCGTCAGATCACAAGTTTGCATCAAACTACGTTGAAGTATCATTGAAGTTTGTAATCAGTGCTTGAATTTTAGTGTCGTTCAAGGAAAGTAAGGTGGAGCGAGGTGCATCTTGAACAGAAAATGTTTCCAATCGAAATCTTGAAAACCACTTCTGGCATGTACGTTCTGTAACCACAGCATTTTTCCCCAGTTTAACACAAACTTTTATTGCATCGTGAGCTTCCAAATTTTCTTCACGTCCCGACTGCATTCTGCAAACTCGCCAGTATTTAATAAAATAAGTTCAAAGTGCTGGTGCAGCCGTCTCCTTCAATCTGGAATAACAAAAATTGACAAGTTAGCCTATTAGATGTGTAGTAGTGATACACGAAAATTACAATAATTGAGAACAGCTTCTCTTTTAATTAATTTCTTGGTAATTTTTTTTGTTCCAATAATGTTAATCATCTGTAGTATATGAATTATGTGGCTGTTTCTTCCCACTAAGAACCCGACTTCAGACACGTTTCAATCTTGAAGGTTCTGTACATATTCTGCTCCTCCAGTTATAATAGTTATATAAAGCTAAAAGAGTATTTTGTTTAGTGGATTTGTAAACTCTTCATCAGTCACCAACAAATGCCTCCTTTCTCCCCCATTTATCTAACATGTGGGAAGCTGATTGCCACAATATAATACTTTTTATTTTGTGGTCCCCAGTACCATAACACACTTTTATATTTAATCCCTTCTATATTTAATTTCCATAAATATTTCCTCGATCCATAACAATCAATGCGTTTTTCAAGAGGATAGCTCGTTGCTACAATAAAGTATATTTGTATTTTGCGGATAATAATAGCAAATCGGCTGTCATATGATTTCGTTGCTGCTTTGTTTAATTTCCATAAATATTTTCTTGATTCTCGATAATGCGCTTGTCTTTATTGGTTGTTACATTTTCTTTTACTTTATATTGTTTAAGCTAATACAACATACTTCATGGGAAAAGTAGTTTCTAGTACGCTGTTTCTCACGCGTGACAGTGATGCAACTAATGCGGTAAGTTTTCCATAACCTACATTTGTTTTTAGCTGAAGGTGGTTTTTATCTCTGTGCAAATGGGTGAGTACTTATTGTTAGGTAAGTCCCCACGGACTCACCGGTATGCGAAGATGCACTTATTGTCAGGTGAATGAGTCCCCCGGCCTAAGGACTAAATAGGCCTCGTGTTTCAAGAGAAAGTTCATGAAAGCATGAGATTATCAGGGTAAACTATAAAGAAACCGGCAGAAGGCAACAGGAAATCATTACTGCATCTTTCTCAAAGATCAGTTTTCAGGCTTTAGCGTAGAGGTCTACTGATCATCGCCACCTGTAAGCATAGCATAGCATAGCAGAGAAAGTGAGAGAGCAATAATTATGCAATTAGCAGCAATTTCACTTACTCGTCTCAAAGAGCTACTTGATTTTCTAAAAGTGTTATACAAAATAGACTGATTCACATACAATAGCAATAGTTATCTTTCCTTTTGTTAGGGAAAAGAGCCCAGAGTCAAGCGCCTAAAGATATGGAAAAATCCCCACCTCTGCCATTACTTTTAGGTTTCGGGAAGATTTGCATTGTTTTATTACTTGGCATTATTTTAATAATATAGTAATAATAATGAAAGTATTGTATACAGTGCTCAGGTGCATCTCAACTTGTCAAAAGTGCGTATAAAGTATATGCAGTAATGTACAAATGTCTGGAAAATGAACAGTGTATGAGTCAGATACATGCTTGCGTGTGTATGGAGGGGAGAAAAATCAGGTGTAGTGTTGGCGAATCTCAGGAAGCATGGAAGTTTTGAAGGATGCAGTGCTCCGACAACTAACAACTGATACTGGAAGTTTGTTCCATGCTTCAGCAACTCTTAGCGTGAAAAAAATATTTCCGAAAATCATGGGAGCTGTGCTGTTTACTGACTTTGTAAACATGTCCACGGGTGTTAGACAGATGGAGTTTGAAAAGGTGCTCAGAGTTATTGTTTGTAAGATGGTTAATCATTTTATGGGTGTCTACCAAGTCAGCTGCCAGACGTCGGAGTTTCAATGTATCCATCCCCTCGGAAGGAAGGCGTTCAGAATATGGCAAACAATAAATTGAGAACAATAAATTTAGTTGGTAGTCTTGTTATCTCTATTCTAGTTTTTGGTGAAGTAGAAGAGGTTAGAGAGGGTCAAGCGGTGAAGACATTATTTCGGCCGAGCTAAAGGCATCTGGAAAATGTAAAACTGCTGTCGGAGAAAAACCATTGTTCCATCGTGGGAAAAGTTCTGTTGCAGCGTTAATTTAAATTTGACTATGGTGAATCGAATCCACTTCATGCATGCAAAATCTACTACATACATACATACATATATATATATATATATATATAATACATACATACATATACATACATACATACATACATACATACATACATATATATATATATATAATATATATATATATATATATATATATATATATATGTGTGTGTTTATTCCTTGGCTTATGATATGCACGTTACTATTATCTGCGTTATGGTGAATATTTCGGTATAATCTTTCTAATGTAATTTCCTTCTTTATAACTAAATCTTGACCACTCGGCTCACAACTTAACCATGAGAACATTTCATGGATTATTGTTGTTTGTAATTAACGAGCTATGAATACCCATTATTTCGGAAAGAAGAAACGAGATGTGTAATGCTTATTGGTTTCCTCACAAGAACGTTAACATAAGGACTAAAGTTACTAATATTTTTGAATGGAAATTCACACACACTCACGTGTGTGTGTGTGTGTGTGTGTGTGTGTGTGTGTGTGGTGTGTGTGTGTGTGTGTGTGTGTGTGTGTGTGTGTGTGTGAAGAGAGAGAGAGAGAGAGAGAGAGAGAGAATCTTTTAGTAGTTGGTGAATTTGGCATCAATAAAAAAGTAGACTGAAAATATTTGCAAATATTTTCGGCATTAAGGTAATAATAACCAGATTTATCTCCCTTGCATCGACTGACCTAATAATAACGTACATGTATTGGAAAAACAAGAATAACTTCAGTTTAAGTGAAATATTAAATGAATCAAAGATTTTCGTATTTTTTTCTTTGATAGATCATTGGAAAACTTTGAAGGTGTTATTTACTTCACTAACGATCACTCTCTGTTTAAGCACAAGAGCTTCAAACCTCGGAAATATCGTAGATATATTTACGCGGTAATGCAATTAGATTTATCTCCCTTGCACTCGTAGTCTTCCACGATTTTGCCTTTGCGTAAAATGTTTCCGACACGGACCGTCCTTGAATTATCTTTTACTTGTTTCAGCCAGGTTGCGGCCATGCTGGAACAATGCTGTGAAGGGTTTAGTAAAAAAAAATCGACTCTGGCACTATTTTTTGTTTTGTTTAATAAAGTTCGATACTTATGGCATCGGTTTCTTTTGCCGAACCGCCAGTTTGAACAGGGACGTAGACAAACCAACATTGTCAAGCGGTGGTGGGAGGTCAAGCAAACGCGCGCGCGCGCACACACACGTATGTATGTATGTATATATGTGTGTGTGTATATATATATATATATATATATATATATATGCATGCATATATGTGTACAGGACGTCACCATTGGTGCAAATAACATGCAATACTAGGGATAGCGAGTGAAATACGTAAACGAGAAAAGAATGGAAAGCAGGACAAGTTAACCCAGAGGAAAGGATCCTTCATTCAACGACAAGATGAGTCTTCAAAGACCTATATTAACTTGTTCTGTTTTCCTTTTTTCTCGTTGTTACGTATTTCATGTTATTCGCACCGTTGGTGACGTCTTGTACCTATATACGTGTGTGTGTGTGTGTGTGTATGAGAATAGTTTGTTTCAAAACATTGTTGCGTGGTAACAAGCTTGCTTCCCAACCGCATGGTTCCGGGTTCAGTCTCACTGTGTGACTCCTTGGGCAAGTGTCTTCTTCTATAGCCTTGGGTTCACCAAAGCCTTGTGAGTGAATTTGGTAGACGGAAACTGAAAGACGCTTGTATGTGTATGTGTGTTTATGTATATATGTGTGTATGTATATATATATATATATATATATATATATATATATATATATATAGGCATACCTCACCTCTTGGTTCCCGAAGACACGACCTAAGTCGAATTAACTTGCATCTAGGCTAGGCTGAATTTACTTGTCCCTAGGGTAAACCGATAATAGCCATTCCCAGTTCTAGACTCATCAAGATCAGTTGCAGCTATTGCTTGCTGTAGCGTACACTTCATATAGTAGCGCTTGATGATAGCAATTATTCCCTGATCCATTCACTGCTGAAGAGACGTGGTGTTCAGAGGGAGGTGTACGACAGTAACGTTGGGGTCAAACTTTAACTTAAAATCTCATGCACAGTTACCTCCCAACATAATGGTCACACGTTCTTTTGAGACCTCGTAGCCTGCAATAGTTTTCTCCGCCATCGAAATGAATGAACGGTTTGGCAATTTTTTCCAATTCAATCCAGTTTCGTCTGCGTTAAAAATCTGTTCGGGAAGAAACTCGTTTTCTTCGTTGATTTTCTTTAATGTATTAGGGAATTCCGTTGCTGCTTATTCGTCAGCTGATGGAGTGATAACTTCTTTACTCCTTAAATTTCATGAACCATCCTTGACTTGCCTTGAACTCTACATCTTTCTCATCTGCATATTTTGTCTTCAGGTTCTCAAAGACAGCGCTTTCTCTTGAATGATTTCTTGACTAATAGTAGCACGCTGACGATTCAACCTAACAATCCAAAGAGAAAGAAGACTTTCCATTTCTTCAAAGATTTTTCCTCTTATTGGTGACAGTGTTCTTCAAACCTGAGGCGTCAGATTTGATATGTCCTAAAATCTTGTCCTTAGTATGTGCAATTTTCAATATAGTTGTCCGACTCAGCCCAAAAGATCGTGCAATCACTACCACTTTTTCACCTTTTTCATGGCGTTTTATCGTAGCTATTTCATCTTCCAGCGTTATAGCATGACGCTTAGCACTTTTACTATGGGGGCAAAGTATGAGAATGATAAAGTAACCGATAAACAGACGTAAACAAATCAGAATTCAAAACAGTCGCGGAAATTACGAGTGACAACGACGTATAACGATAGATATTGGAACTACAGTGCAATATGAGCTCCGCAGGAGCGATAAAGATAACACAGCTGATTTCGTGATTTTGTTCATAAAGCTACACTACTTTATGGTGTGTATCTTAACATTTACTGTACGTATTTTAATACGTTTTTATATGCTTTTATTTTTATTGTACAGTAACCTGATTTTATGTGCTTTTAACGATTTTCTAGTGATTTTTTACGATTCTAATATTTTTCGAAACTTTTCACCGAAAATTTTCCCCAAAAATTTACCGTAAATTTCACCTAAAAAGTTTTCGAAAATTTTCACTGAAAATTTTCCCCAAAAATTATTCGAAAATTTTCACCGAAAATGTTACGCGAAAATTTTTCGAAAATTGGCACCGCTGGCTTTCCATACTTTGTGATTTGGGCACCGCTGGCTTTCCATACTTTGTGATTTTGGCACCACTGGCCTTCCATACTTTGTGATTTTGGCACCACTGGCCTTCCATACTTTGTGATTTTGAAACCGCTGGCCTTCCATGCTTTGTGATTTTTGCACCGCAAATGTTATCCGACAATTTTCCGAAAATTTTACCCAAAAATTTACCGAAAATTTCACCTAATAAAGTTTTCGAAAATTTTCCGATAATTTCCCCCCAAAATTTGTCGAAAATTTCACCCAAAGATTTTCACCGAAATTTTTCAAAAATTTTTCGAAAATTTTCACCGAAAATTTTCCATAAAGGATTTTCGACAAATTTTTGGGGAAAATTTTCGAAAACTTTTTGGGTGAAATTTTCGAAAAATTTATGGGAAAAATTTTTGGGTAAAATTCAACTAAAAAGTGTTCGAAAATTTTCCTCGAAAATTTTACCCAAAAATTTTCCGAATAATTTCACCCAAAAATTTTGCGAAAATTTTCACCAAAAAGTTTTCGAAAATTTTCACCGGAAACTTTACCCAAAAATTTACCGAAAATTTCACCTAAAAAGTTTTCGAAAATTTTCACCGAAAATGTTACCCGAAAATTTTTCGAAAATTGGCACCACTGGCTTTCCATACTTTGTGATTTGGGCACCGCTGACCTTCCATGCTTCGTGATTTTGGCACCACTGGCCTTCCATACTTTGTGATTTTGGACCGAAAATTTCACCGAAGTTTTCGAAAATTTTCACCGAAAATTTTACCCAAAAATTTTCCGAAAATTTTCCCCCAAAATTTGTCGAAAATTTCACCCAAAGATTTTCACCGAAATTTTTCAAACATTTTTCGAAAATTTTCACCGAAAATTTTCCATAAAAGATTTTCGACAAATTTTTGGGGAAAATTTTCGAAAACTTTTTGGGTGAAATTTTCGAAAAATTTATGGGAAAAATTTTTGGGTAAAATTTCAACTAAAAAGTGTTCGAAAATTTTCCCCAAAAATTTTTCGAAAATTTTACCCAAAAATTTTCCGAATAATTTCACCCAAAAATTTTGCGAAAATTTTCACCGAAAATTTTAACCAAAAAGTTTTCGAAAATTTTCACCGGAAACTTTACCCAAAAATTTACCGAAAATTTCACCTAAAAAGTTTTCGAAAATTTTCACCGAAAATTTTACCCAAAAATTTTTCGAAAATTTTCACCGAAAATGTTACCCGAAAATTTTTCGAAAATTGGCACCGCTGGCTTTCCATACTTTGTGATTTGGGCACCGCTGACCTTCCATGCTTTGTGATTTTGCCACCGCTGGCCTTCCATACTTTGTGATTTTGGACCGAAAATTTCACCTAAGTTTTCGAAAATTTTCACCGAAAATTTTACCCAAAAATTTTCCGAAAATTTTCCCCCAAAATTTGTCGAAAATTTTACCCAAAAATTTTCTAAAAATTTTCACCGGAATTTTTCAAAAATTTTTCGAAAATTTTATCCAAAAATTTTGCGAAAATTTTACCCAAAAATTTTTCGAAAATTTTCATCGAAAATGTTACCCGAAAATTTTTCGAAAATTGGCACCGCTGTCTTTCCATACTTTGTGATTTGGGCACCGCTGTCTTTCCATACTTTGTGATTTTGGCTACACTGGCCTTCCATATTTTGTGATTTTGGCACCGCTGGCCTTCCATACTTTGTGATTTTGGCACCGAAAATTTTACACGAAATATTTTGCAAAAATTTTCACCGAAAATTTTACCCAAAAGTTTACCGAAAATTTCACCTAAGTTTTCGAAAATTTTCACCGAAAATTTTCCCCAAAAATTTTCCAAAAATTTTCACCGGAATTTTTCGAAAATTTTCCGAATAATTTAACCCAAAAATTTTGCGAAAATTTTACCCAAAAATTTTAACCAAAAAGTTTTCGAAAATTTTCACCGAAAACTTTACCCAAAAATTTACCGAAAATTTCACCTAAAAAGTTTTCGAAAATTTTCACCGAAAATTTTACCCAAAAATTTTCCGAAAATTTCCCCCGCAAAATTTGTGGAAAATTTTCACCGAAAACTTTACTCAAAAATCTACCGAAAATTTTCCCCCAAAATTTGTCGAAAATTTTACCCAAAAATTTTCCAAAAATTTTCACCGGAATTTTTCAAAAATTTTGCGAAAATTTTACCCAAAAATTTTGTGAAAATTTTCATCGAAAATTTTACCCAAAAATTTTGTGAAAATTTTCATCGAAAATTTTACCCAAAAATTTTCGGAAAATTTTAACCAAAAAGGTTTCGAAAATTTTCACCGAAAATTTTCCCCCAAAAATTTGTCGAAAATTTTCACCGAAAACTTTACCCAAAAATGTACCGAAAATTTTAACCTAAAAAGTTTTCGAAAATTTACACCGAAAATTTTACCCAAAAATTTTCCAAACATTTTCACCGAAATCTTTCAAAAATTTTTCGAAAATTTTCACTGAAAATTTTACTCCAAAATTTTCCGAATATTTTCACTGAAAATTTTCCGAATATTTTCACCGAAAATTTTACCCAAAAATTTTTTCGAAAACTTTAACCAAAAAGTTTTCGAAAATTTTCAAGGAAAACTTTACCCAAAAATTTACCGAAAGTTTCACCTTTCGAAAATTTTACCCATAAATTTTCACCGAAAATTTTTCCTAAAAATTTTCGAAAATTTCACCTAAAAAGTTTTCGAAAATTTTCACTGTAAATTTTCCCCAAAATTTTTCGAAAATTGGCACCGCTGGCTTTCCATACTTTGTGATTTGGGCACCGCTGGCCTTCCATACTTTGTGATTTCTGCACAACTGGCCTTCCATACTTTGTGATTTTGGCACCGCAAATGTTATCCGACAATTTTCCGAAAATTTTACCCAAAAATTTTACGAAAATTTTCACCGAAAATTTTAACCTAAAAAGTTTTCGAAAATTTTCACCGAAAATTTTCCCCCAAAATTTTCCAAACATTATCACCGAAATTTTTCAAAAATTTTCATTGAAAATTTTACTCCGAAAATTTTCCCCAAAAATTTTACGAAAACTTTACCCAAAAATTTACCGAAAATTTCACCTAAAAAGCTTTCGAAAATTTTACCCAAAAATTTTACTCAAAAGTTTTCCGAATAACTTCACCCAAAAATTTTGCGAAAATTTTAGGAATTCCGCTGCTGCTTATTCGTCTGCTGATGCACGTCCACTTTGGTTCTTAATGGAGTGATAACTTCTTTACTCCTTAAATTTTGTCCTTAGTATGTGCAATTTTCAATACAGTTGTCCGACTCAGCCCAAAAGATCGTGCAATCACTACCACTTTTTCACCTTTTTCATGGCGTTTTATCGTAGCTAGTTCATCTTCCAGCGTTATGACGCTTAGCACTTTTACTATGAATTTTTACTATGAATTTTCTTAGGAGCCATGGGGGCAAAGTATAGTCACAAATGAATGAGAATGATAAAGTAACCGATAAACAGACGTAAACAAATCAGAATTCAAAACAGTCGCGGAAATTATGAGTGACAACGACGTATAACGATAGATATTGGAACTACAGTGCAACATGAGCTCCGAAGGAGCGATACAGACAACACAGCTGATTTCGTGATTTTGTTTATAAAGCTACACTACTTTATGGTGTGTATCTTAACATTTACTGTACGTATTTTAATACGTTTTTATATGCTTTTATTTTTATTGTACAGTAACCTGATTTTATGTGCTTTTAACGATTTTCTAGTGAAATTTTCAGTCTGACTGAAGCATGTAAAAGAATGTGTATGTATTGCAAGAAACAACTAGATTTCTTTCTCTGACATTTTCTGTAGTTCAACTTACACAAGTGAATGTGTGATAAACAAAATCGGAATTTTGAAAGAAGTTTCTATGAAACTAGTTTTTAAACATGGAATGGCTATGGGAGTCCACCAGAGTAAAATAGGAGTCAAAGGGGTCCATAGGCAAAAAAAAAAAGTGATTGAGAACCTCTGTGGTAATCACTGGACCAACCACCTTCAACTGAAAAGAAGAGATCAGTTAAAAAAAAACAACACAACACATTAATAGTTAATGATTGTCAATCTTTATTTGCAAATAATAATAATTTCAAATTTTGGCACAAGGCCAACAATTCTGGGTGGGGGTGGCGTTTGCTAAATCGATTACATTGATCCCAGTGCTCAACTGATACTTATTTTATCATTGACCCTGAAAGGATGAAAGGCAAAGTCAACCTTGGTGGAATCTGAACTTAGAACATAAAGCTGGGAGAAACACTACTGATTCTGTCAGCTCGGCACCTTCGATGATGATAATAATAATAATAATCCTTTCTACAATAGGCACAAGGCCTGAAATTTGGGGGAGGGTGATAGATGATTACTTTGATCCCCAGTACTCAACTGGTACTTATTTTATTGACCCCTAAAGGATGAAAGGCAAAGTTGACCTTGGTGGAATTTGAGCTCAGAACATGAAGATGGATGAAATATCGCTAAGCATTTCACTAGTGTGCTACCAATTCTGCCAACTCACTAGGCCTCACCTGCAAAGTCATGCACTGGTTATTGATGAGGTCACCATATCGTGCACATATGGTTGTGATGCATGTGCCTGGTGTGCTCTTATCAGATGGGTAGTCATGATGGGTATATTGGGCTTCATATATTTTACCCAAGTGTCAATTTGATGGCATGCACTGCTCTCTCACTCAATAACAATAATAGGATAAAAATATATTACTGATTTTTAGGTCGACACAAAAAATTGGGGTTGCATTGTATTCAAGATGGAATCAAAGTAAATACTGTATATAATTCTAGATATATCATATTTCCATTTCAGAGATATGAATGAGTTACATTATAGCACTACATTGCACAATGTTTATGGCTTGTAAAGCTGAAATATTCATTTCAATATCTAATTTCACTTCAACAACAATTGAGAAATGAGTTTGGAAGTGATCGAGTGATCCATGGACCAGGGGAATTATTGAGATGTTGGTTAGCAAATGATAGAATGGATTCGTGAATGATGTACTTCATTGTGGGTGGTCAGAGGTTCAGAGGTAGTCACATGACAGAAGAGGATGTTTACTTAGCCAATGAAGATTCTCTGGTGTTTCCTAAATCTCTTCTGCATGATTCATCTCAGTTGTAAATCAACCAAACAACATTGAGGCACATTCTGAATATATGTATCTATATGCATATACATGTATGTATACACACACACACGTGTAAACATGTATGTATGTATATATATATATATACACAGGTGTGATGGGTAAATTGTCGCTATTTTATATTTTTAATTTCACGCATGTGCATTGTCTTTTTGATGTTGTCAACTACACAGTATAGTAGGGTCAGTTGGGCACTATCTGTTAGAAAAACAGCACCATGACGCAATTCACTCTGCCAAAAATTTGGAAACAACATGCTGAACTACTTGACATTCATGCCAGAAGCTCCAATACAAGCATTTCAGAATGTTTGGGTGTCATTCTGAGGACAGGGCAGAGGATTCGAAAAGAGTTAGATGAATCTAATGGTGATTACAAAGGTATGACAGCTTGGAATACTCTGATCATTCTGATAAGAAAAGAACTCTTAAGTTTGTTTGTGAGATCCAGGCCATGTTTGACAATGATCCCTCCAAGTCATTCAGGTCCATTGCCAGGGACATGAGAGTGTCAAAGTTTATTATCAGGCAGGTAATACATGAAGACATTCGGTATTCCTCATACAAGATGACAAAAAGGGCCAACTTTTATCCCAAGCCATCAAGGACAAAAAGAAAAACTGCACTACGAAGCTTTTGAACAAACCCAAGAGTCCCCTCCGACTGAACATGCTTTGGTTTTTCTCTGATGAGAAAAATTTCTGCCAGGATCAGATGGTAAGCACAGAACAACCATTGGCTAGCCATGTTCCCAAAACATGTACCAAGAGGGATAAAAATCAAACATCCAGTCAACATCATGGTGTCTGGAGTGATCACTAGTGATGGTAATGTTATGCCTCCATTCATCTTCCCACATGGCCTCAGGTTCAACATGGAGGAGGTAGTGCTACTCTGGGTTAAGAGGGTGGCTGCTGGAAGACCCTATGTCTGGCAACAGGACTCTGCACCATGACACACAAGCAGGAGAATTCAATTATGGCTGTCAGACAATTTCTGCGACCACATCACCCCTAACAGCTAACCACCTAACTCCCCAGACAGCTAACCACCTAACTCCCCAGACAGCAAACCCCTTGATTATATGAGGGTGCAGTTGAGCAAGAGACCAACAAAACTGCTTGTAACACCAAAGATGAACTGAAAGCAAGGATTATGGCAGCATTCACCAATTTAAACATGGAGACTGTCCAGAAAAGTTGCAAGAGATTTTAAAGTCATCTGGAGGCTGTGATTGAAGCCAATGACAATTTTGCTGAATAAATTAACTCTCAATTATTTCAAGATATTCTTATGTAATTCCATTAAATATATCTGTTAAAATGAGATGTCGGTGTTATTTTAGATGACAATTTATTCATCGCACCTTGTGTATCATCATATAATGTCTGCTCTCCATGCTGGGATGGGTTGGACTGTTTGACATAGGAGCTGTCCAGGTTCCAACTGCCTGTTGTGGCATAGTTTCTCCAGCTGGATGCCCTTCCTAATGTCAACCACTTTAGGGTGCAGGGTGCTTTTTATGTTCACTGTCACGGGTATGTTTATGCATCACTGACATCATCATCATCGTTCAACGTCTGCTTTCCATGCTAGTATGGGTTGGACGGTTCAACTGGGGTCTGGGAAGCCAGGAGGCTGCACCAGGCCCAGTCTGATCTGGCAGTGTTTCTACAGCTGTTTCTACATGAGTGCATTAATGCAGCACCCAGTATGGGTACCCCTTAAGTGGCACCAACACCTGAAAGACCAGCCTTTATATGTAGAAGACTGATTTTACTTAGCTTGACATGTCTTATCAAGTACAGCAAATCCCCAAGTCCCTTATCATTTCCTCAGTGTGGCCCAGCATTTGAAGATCCTTTCTCACCACTTCATCCCACGTCTTCCTATATGAGGTACACCTGCATTTTTCTAGCAGCTGGTAGTCTACACCTCCTTTAATTCAACTTGAAATTCCTGTAGCCACCAGTCTAATTCACTGCTTGACTGCAGGTGGTGTTGTGTGCACCAAGTGTTTACATGCACTTTTCACACAGCATTTGTTAGTGGTGGTACCAAAATTTCAAAATATCCTCTGCTTATTTAGCTTAAAGTTACCCTTTGCTATAGTTCCTACTGGTAAGAAAACTAAGAACATCAGTGGTAGTATCAAACATAGACACTAATCCATGTTGATGTTAGATTAAGTAGAACTGATCAGATGCTTGGGAGAGGCATAATTAATAGGTGTGTTGATGAATTATTATTATTATCTTATAATAATTCTGCTAGTCATTGTGTTACTTAACCCATTGGTAATGCTTTTGCATGATTAGAGGAAAAGCGGGAGAGAGAAGCGTTCATGACATGAGGTAGAGGGAATGTAATTGTAATGTTTTCATGTGATTAGTTGAAGCGAGAGAGAGGAAGGAGAAAAAGAGGGTAAGGTGAAGAGTGAGACAGAAAGAATGAGAAAGAAAAAGTGGGAGGAAGACGTGTCCATGATGTAAGGTGGGGGAATGTAATATTATGTGGTTAAAAGTTAGTTGAAGGTAGAGGAGGCGTTAAAAATATAATTTTAGGAGAGGGGTGATGTTCTGATAGTGAGGTTAAAGACAGAGTGAGGAGGGAGGGAGGAGGAGAAAGAGATGATGATGGTGGTGATTGGATAGTGAAAAGTGATTTTTTATTTTTAATTAAACCAAGTTTTTATATATCACCAGTCACTTAACACGTGCATAAGTGCAATTCCATGAAATATTCATGCTTATTTAGGTGGCAGATATATGCAATTTAACTAAAGGTTGTATCATATGTACGGAATTTTTTTTGTTTATGGGGAAAAGGGAAAAATAAGAGTGAATATTTTTTTTATGAGTGTGCATTGAGTCTATAAAATTGTGCATAAATTATATAAACTGTATATATAAAGTACAATATGTAATCATCATATTCCAGTTTCTTTCACTTTACAATAAGTAGCAGATGAGCAACTATCTTTCCATACAGACACAACACAGGCTATGCTTTCAGGTTTTTTTGGATAAAGTTTCAGAAATAACCCAATAGGTTTACCATTAATTCCATGAAATATTCGTGGGTCCTGCTAGTTAAGCTGGCAGAATCGTTAGCACACTGGATGAAATGCTTAATGGTATTTTGAAAGGCGGCGAGCTGGCAGAACCATTAGCATGTTGGGCGAAATGCATAGCCGTATTTCGTCTGCCATTATGTTCTGAGTTCAAATTCCGCCGAGGTCGACTTTGCCTTTCATCCTTTCGGGGTAGATAAATTAAGTACCAGTTATGCACTGGGGTCGATGTAATCAGCTTAATCCGTTTCTCTGTCCTTATTTGTCCCTTCTGTGTTTAGCCCCTTGTGGGTAGTAAAGTAATAGGTATTTCGACTGTCACTACATTCTGAGTTCAAAATCTGCAGAGGTTGATTTTACCTTTCATCCTTTCAGGGTCGCAAAGTTAAGTACCAGTGAAACACTGGGGGCAATGTAATCAACTAGTTCCCTCCCTACAAATTTCAGGCCTTGTGCCTAGAGTAGAAAGCATTATTATGTGACTAAGGATGGTTCAGCAAAATGGTTAATCAGTCAAAGCTTTGGAACCAAGAATACAGGAAAATTGGTGTGGCTGTAGGTAAATGCAAACACACACACACACACACACACATATATATTCTACTCAGATCAAATCCTATCTTTCTAGCTGAATAAATTAAGTTCAATTAAAGAATGAACAAGTGGAGGTGGAGAAGGAGGGTTAATTTTAATTATTTGTTCCCTCTCACACAATTTATAACCTTGTGCCTATTGACAGAACTGTGTTGGTGCATGTGGGATGTAAGTGAGGGAAAGTTATCTAGTTTTCCTTATCCTCGGTTCTGATTTCAAATCCCAGTAAACTCAATTTACCTTTCACTGCTCTGAGAGTTAAAAAAAAAAAAAAACTAAAAAAAAAAAACACAAAGAAAACAAACAAATAAAACCTAGTGACTTGTAAGGGATCAATATTTTTAACATTAAAATATAAAAATTCGTTATTAGCAATGGAATCTGTTTTAGTTCAAAACGGCAATCTGTAAATTGTACTTAAAGCAGATATGTCACTGAAAGCCTATTAAACTGCAGTATTTGTCTGAAAAAAAAAATTGAACTGATATTTTTGTGTTTTGATGCTTCATCTATAAGAGATATTTTTTCAAGATGAATATTGTTGTTTATCAGGCTTTGAACGATATATCTGCTTTATGCATAATATACAATTGCTGTTTTAATATGTAATTTGCAATTAAGGCCATTTGATGCCATAATTCTAACTTTAATAATGGTTTACCTCCCAACCTTTCAATTATCTGATAAAAAGACACTGACAGAGTAAATGCTGGACATTACATAATGGGTTCAGTTTTTTTCTCTCTAGGCTCTTTAGCAGAATTAAACAAAATCTATTTTTCTAATTCTATTTATTTAGCACTAAATACCGATAACTAGTTTAAGATTATGGACTAAGTAAAAATAACTATTTACTAACAATGAGCAGCAGTACTTTCATTTGAAACTTTTAATAAAAATACAATGACAATTGTAGCTTCTGGAAGCATTCATCTTGTATATAGCATAATCATTCTTAACTCTTTAGCATTCAGATTACTCTGTCAAATGCCTTGTTTATTTATTCACATTGTTTTGAATTAATCACGGATTATCTCGCAGCTTCAAGATTTGATGTGATTGTTTTTTAAACGACATTGTAGGGTGGGTGCGAGAGGCCAAATCTAGCTGGTTTGAACATAAAATGGGTAGAGCTTCTGGTTGGATATGGCTGGTTTAAATGCTGAAGGGTTAAAAGACAATACTTTTACATTATTTATGAAAAATAGTTAGAATAAGAAGAAACCCCTATTTTATATATATATATATATATATATTTGAAAGAATCACAACTGTTACAAACCCACAAGCAAAGAGCAAGGTGGTAAATCTGGAAAAATATACAAGAAAAACATACTATGGTGATACTATAGAATTATTATAAACTTAGAAATATTATTTCTAATTCTCTCTAAAGGAGACTACGGCAGCGGTACCGGATATTAATAGTTATCACCAAGTTAACATGGCAGTCCAGATAAATAGGATGAATGCTGCTGTTGATTAGCTCCAAGAGGCCATCACCTTTAGCTATGTGACACACAAACCTGTATAACCTTCGAAAAGGGGTTATAATGCTGACCTCCCCTGTTCGAAGGTTATAATGGACACAGGTTTGTGTGTCACATAGCTAGCTAGAGGTGATGGCCTCTTGGATTTAATCAACAGCAGCATTCATCCTATTTATCTGGACTGCCATGTTAGCTTGGCGATAACTATTAATATTATAAACTTATTACTATTATTATTACTAGAAAAGCATATGTAATACAGACAGACTTTGTTGAATTAAATAATATTTCTACAATACATCTGTCTTCTTCAGGTTCAAAATAAGACAAGAATAACAGAAAATGAGAAATTCAAAATTTCAGCTTGACTATCTTGCGTTCCTTCCTAGATACAAATAGACATTGTTCTGCTTGTTCATAAATAAATAAACAAGGGAAAAGAAGAAAAAACATTAAGTTCAACAAATATTGAATCTGTGTTATATATTGCACTCTTCTAATTGCGTATTTACCTTCATGGACTATTATGTCAATCTTCATTTATTATTATTATTATTAAGAAGGGCGCAATGGGGTTTATAATAGATTGTTTATTTTATGGTTTAAGCAATATTTAGACAGTTCATTTGCCTTCTACAGGTTCAAAATGTAAAATGAAAACAACTACAGAAACAAAGAAATTCAAAACACAAACGAGGGAATCCTGTGTTCCTATTCTGATAGTTTTCAATTTTGTAACTTTTTTCTCTTTTTCTTCCATTTACCAGTTACAAAATTGAAAATTATTGATGTCATCCTATCAGAATAGGAACGCAGAATTTCTTCGTTTGTATTTTGAATTTCTGTTTGTATAGTTGTTCTCATTTTACATTTTGAGCCTGAAGAAGTCAGATGAGCTGTTGAAAAATCATTAAAACCATTAAATAAACATTCTATTACAAATTGCATCACACTCTTCTAATTGTCTATTTGCCTTCATGAAGAGTTACATCAATCTTTATAAAATATTATTTCTTGTAGCTTAAAAAGCAGAATGTTCAAAATTTTCCATAACAACGTTTTTTTTCTTTGTTATAAAGATATTTCTTAAAATGGCAAGTTTTTGGACAAAAGCATAAATACAATACTTTTCATTTTTTTAAAAATCCTTTTTCATTTGGTACCATATATAAAGGATACAGTCCATAGCAGTTTTCAATTAGTCCCTCATGCAACAGACAAGTATGGTTAATGGGTAGATGAATTGGGAAGGAATGAAAGATTTAGTTATTGCAATTATTTTTTTTTTTTTTAATCTAAATTGTTACTGCTTCTAGATAATATACATTCCAGTGGGAAAAAGAAAGAAAAAGACAATTTGAGGCAAAGTGTTGATGTCAACATAGACTGATCTATTGAGGGTGGATATGGTATGTGAACACTGAATGGAATGATAAGCTGTTGGCAAGGTGAGGTGGCAGGGTGATACAAGAATTTCAATCACATCTTGTTTTCCTTTCATACAAGTAACCTGATAAATCCTTTGACTGTGAAAAGAAAAACAAAAAATAAATGCATGCTTCAGATACCCTTATTTGACACACTACATGATAACAAAAGTCTTCAATATTAAGTGACTCATAACAGCATAAGGGTTTACTTTGAGAGGGTGCAAACAATAGTAAGGTAGGGGTGGAATAAAGCTGAAGTTTGATAAATCACAGGGAATAGGAATAAAAAACAGCTACCCTAACACACACACACACACTCACATAGGTATCAAATTTTGACTTAAGGCCAGAAATTCCAGGAAGGGAGTAAGTTGATTACATTGGTTCCTAGTGCTCAACTGGTACTTATTTTATCAACCCCCTAAAAGATTGAAAAGCAAAGTGGACTTCAGCAGTATTTGAACTCAGAATGTACAGACATGAAATGCCACTAAGCATTTTGCTTGGCATGCTAACAATTTTGTCAGCTCACCCCCTTGCACACACACACATATTAACAGCTGTGAAGCTAAATCAATGACTCCAAGCAATAGCTTTGTGCTAAAGTACGTATCAACACAAAGCTTTAGGCACTTGATTCACTGATGTAGCTCCATAGTTAGACGAATACTCTTTTATGCATTGAATTTCTCCCGGTTGATAATAACAAGAGCACTCAGAGACTGCAAACCTCTGCCAAGGCAACATCAACATCTTCTCAACGATTAGCCAGAGATGAGTTTTAAAATGAGAATATCTTAAATAAACTTGACTGCTCTCACAAATGAGAATACTAAAAATGAACTTGACCACTCTCAAAAATTAAGTAAAAAAAAAAAAAAAGGGAAAAATAATCCAGAATCCTTTTCCGGTACTGGATCGATCCATTGGGATCAGCCATCTTCACAGTCATGGAATGTGAAGATGGCGGTAGAAAATTTAGTAACAGCAGTACAAGCCAAAGTTAACAAATTCACCATTCAAAATAGTTACAGCCTAAAGGGAGATAACTGAGAAAGACTTGAAAGTTAACATAAGATCGTAATCATGTAAAATAAATGGTCTTGTTTTCAGACATAGTGTATCTTTTTTTTAGAAGTAGGGTAATGAGCCATTTTGATCATGAATGACCTTAGGATTGCACCTAGAATTTACCCTCCAATGCACAAGTCCAGGCAAGGTTGTTTATGGACGACTAGCAGCCACCTGTGCATAGCAGCCTCCCCTCTTCACACCACCAATGTTATCCAAGGGAAAGGCAAAGGCCGATACAGCTTGGCACCAGTGACGTCAAAACTCATTTCTACAGCTGAGTGGACTGGAGCAATGTGAAGTACAGTGTCTTGTTCAAGAACACAACACACAGCCTGGTCTGAGAACCAAACTCACTACTTCATGGTTATGAGCTCGATGCTCTAACCACTGAGCCATGTGTCTTCACATCCTACTCTGTCTAGAATTATACTTTACTTTTTTCAAAATTTTTTCTTACTGGGTTTTGAGGAAGGGGTAGTGCCTATTACCTTTTTAAGCCATACTATTTTGGAGAGGTTGATGTCAGTAATGTTCCTCTCAAACCTTTGTAAGTTAATAGCTGTAGAAAAGGCATGAGCTGGGACGGAACTCCAGAGGGACAACGTTTTGGGTGGAAGGACTGGGGATAGTAATTAGTGTAGGGCTTGGAGTGTGGTAGAACTTGACAAAACAAAGCTAAGTGGTGTGTGCATCATGAATGCTTGAGTAGAGTATGGCATGAACCCACCCATATGCAAGGAGTAGAAGGGGGGCATTATGTATGCCTTTTATTGTTTTTCTTAAGATGCTAGACCAGAGGTTCTCAACCAGATCCATATAACCCTTGGGGGTCCATATTTTATATTTATGCGCCCTTTTCAAGCCTGGCCAGGCTCATGGGCCCGGTTTCTGGGCATATGTGTTTCCCCCTAGCTGGATGAGGTGCCAGTGCATCGCAGTGTTACTCAAGAAACAGGAAGAAAGAGTGAGAGAAAGTTGGGGCGAAAGAGTACAACAGGAGTCACCACCACCCCCTGCCAGAGCCTCGTGGAGCTTTTTTTAGGTGTTTTTTCTCAATAAACACACACAACGCCCGGTCTGGGAATCGAAACCGCGATCCTCGGACAGCAAGTCCGCTGTCCTAACCACTGGGCCATTGCACCTCCGGGGGTCCATATGAGATGTTAAAATTTATGTGCAATATAAACTGGTTATATTTCTTCAATACACAAAATATTTAAACTATTTTTTATACAATTCCTAATAATATTTAATCATAAAAATATAATAGTTTTTAGACATTGAATGACTAGAAGGGTCCCACCCACTGAGTAAAATGGGAATCATAGGTAAAAACTGGTTGAGAATCACTGTACTAGATTTGAGGGAGTTGTCTGCTATTTCAAGCAGGCTGATTAAACATGTGGAAGCTTCTTCATTGCCATGATAGGTGTGTGTATTTGAATGTGTGTGAGAAATATGTACATGAAATGAGAAAACCTACACAATCATATTTATGAAATCTATATATTCTATTCCATTCACCTATTTTTGGTCCACTGCTGAATGCAAAAGAGTCAGCACTGCATGGCCAGCTTGTCTATACTGGTTGTGGGCCTATTATCTATGTTGGCCAGTTTTGTAGGGTTACTTCTGAGACCAGGTTGACTCACCTCTAGTTGTTGGCACCTAGGTGGAATTTGAACTCGGAATGCCAAGAGCCAGGGCAGATATGGCAGAATATCTCATCCGACCTACTAACAATCTTATAAATCTGCAATTCTCATAGGCGTAGGAGTGGCTGTGTGGTAAGTAGCTTGCTTACAAACCATGTGGTTCCAGATTCAGTGCTACTGCGTGGCACCTTGGGCAAGTGTCTTCTACTATAGCCTCGGGCCGACCAAAGTCTTGAGTGGATTTGGTAGACGGAAACTGAAAAGAGGCCCGTCATATATATGTATGTATGTGTGTCTGTGTTTGTCCCCACAACATCGCTTGACAACCGATGCTGGTGTGTTTACTTGCCCATAACTTAGCGGTTCGGCAAAAAAGAGACCGATAGAATAAGTACTAGGCTTACAAAGAATAAAGGCGGTGCTCCAGCATGGCCACAGTCAAATGACTGAAACAAGTAAAAGAGTATACTTTATCAATCCTGTAGAAAGGAAAAGCAAAATTAACCTTGGCAGGATTTGAACTCAGATTATAAAGAACTGCAATAAACACTGCAAAGCGTTTCATCAACTACATTTGCATATTGCTTATTGTTCCCTTCATTTTCTTTAATTTTCTGTGCTTTGTGTTAGCACTGATTCCTCAGTCATTTTCATTGTTTTTACATCCACTTTTCCAATGCAGACTTAATTTGGATGAAACTTTTGAGGGACAGTATTTTATGGCTAGATGTTCTTAATTTTAGTTGCTTTTTATGACACAGACAGATACTGAGTAGTTATTCTAGTTAATTATACCTTAGCTGCAGGATGAGTGTCCTGTGAACCACTCAACCAAGAAGTGGTAAACAATGTTTAGTTTTCAGCTAAAATGGAGTGAATGTGTCACACTTGTTCAGCTAATATTTCTGTGTTGTAAAGTCAGGGATCTGACAAAACTATTGAAGACCTGTGATAGCAGCAATTAAGCCTTTAGCATTTAATCTAGCCCAAATATATTCTACCTGTTTTATGTTAAAACTGACCAGATCCAAACTATCACACCTACTCTACAATCTCATTCTAAAACTATAGGATCTTTACCTTTTGACCTACAGATTTAAAAAATAATTTTTCGTAGCTAAACACTTTCAAACTTTCGACACTGGTAGAATGTGTCATATAAAACATCTTGTACTCTTAGCATTTTTGAGAAAAACTTATATTTACGAAGTTATTTCACATGAAAGTTATTGTATTTCGGTAATTTCAAACAATCAATGATGTGTATTCAGCTGAATAAAATTACTGCCGTTGTTTGTCAACAACTATCGGCGGTGTATTTTTCGTTTGTCACTGTTATTTATGACATCGTTCATGCGTTTGTACTGGTTTTGAGGTTAGGTTTGTCATAAATAACAGTGACAAACGAAATATACATTGCTGGAAGTTCTTGTTGACAAACAACAGCAGTAATTCTATTCAGCTGAATACACATCATTGATTGGTTGAAATTACCGAAATATGAGAACTTTAATATGAAATAACTTTGTAAATATAAAATGCTAAGAGTAAAAGATGTTTTATGACACATTCTACCAGTATACGAAGTTTGAAAGTGTTTAGTTACAAAAAACTATTTTTTTAAATCCGTAGATCAAAATGTAAAGATCCAAACTATACAAACGCACCATTGAAATGTTGAAGCTCCAAAATAATGTGTGATTAACTTAAAGCAATGTGAGTAAATAAGCAATACATTTGACAAAGGAATTTGAATGCTAAAAGGTTAAGTTGAAGGAAAGTTTGCAAAATGTGCCAACAGCTAGATCAACATCTTCACATTAAGCTAATAATCTGTGTTAACCCTTTTGTTATCTTATTTTTGTTGAAATATACTGACATTGTTTCAGTTAATTTTGAAACTAATGAATTAAGTAAAATAATTTCACTACAAAAGCTGGAACACAAATTAACATGAAATTTTGATAGGTTTCAATTTACATTGCTTTAAAACAGTAAGTTTATATTCTACAACCAATGACTAAGGCAAGTTGATATCAAAAGACTTAAAGGGTAAAACTCCAACAAACATTAGACTTTTTATTCTTCACAGCAATGAAACTTAGAGAATTTGGTTCAACTTAATATGAACTATCAATTTTTTGTAACTGAACCCCATAGTCTACAACTATATCAACATTTTATCTGGTTATCTTGGAATACAAGATATGGCCTGATGATTAAGGTGCTAGACTTCTGGCTACATAGTCCATGAGTTCAAATTAATGTGCTATTGTGTGTACTTAAATCTGTGTCCTTCAGTTTACTTCATTAGTTATAAAAAAAAAAACCTTACTCCTATGTGTCCCCAAAGTCCATCCCCTCCTCACCGTGGTGGGAACGCTGGCAACGGGTAGTGTCAGAGCTATGCCGTTGGGAACTTCAGTTCCTGGTAGGGCCACCCAAGGCGGATTGGTCTGGCACCGAGTGGTATTAAGGCCACAACCCGGCAGACGGAGCTCTGGTGAAAATACTTGGAGTGTTTGCTTCGGCAACCGGCAGCTCCTCAGTCGTTCTGTTCTTGCGTCTGCGGACAATCTGCAGCAAACAGGATGTCTCCACATGCGGGATTGTGGGGGACCGCTTGTGAAATCCACATATTCCCACGAAACTTCTTCCATGAGTAGAAGAAGCCGACTCAACCCGCCCAGGGTGAATGTAGCCAAAAGTACAAGTAAGGAAGTTACTCCTGTCAGTGATAAGCAGAATGAAAGTCACCCAACCATAGAAATTATTTCCATTCATACAAGCATGGAAAACAAATGAACAAATAATTATTTTTACACAAAATGGTGATGAATCAATCATTTAAGCTCTGTTCTCCCATACAGTCATACAGATTAATCAGGTCTCTAATCTACTATTATTTCCTTTTATCTTAATTCTACTTCGTCATCTCACCCGTTAAGCCCCTATTTGTTAAATTTCACATAACTACTCATGAGACTTTAGTTTGGCAGGGGCTACAGTAAAAAGTACTTGCCTAAGGTGTTGTGCAGTGGGACTGAACCTGAGACCACATGGTTGGGAAGCAAGCATTTTAAGCATACAACCATACTTGTAATAGCGCATAATAAACCGATATATAATATGTTATTTCTTTTTCTAATATACAATTCCATTGTTTGTTTGTTTTACGTCTGTTTTTCCCTGTTAGCATGAGTTGGATGGAAACTTGAGACAGTATTTTATAGTCACCAACCTTTTAACTGTTTTTAAGAAACTGATTTTACATTCTACTGGTCTTTGAAAGTATGAAGCGACAAGATGTATCATAAGCAGGGAATGTAGTCAAGGCATTACCATTTTGCTCAGATGGTGACATGCAAAGACATGAAATATCGATGTTTACACAAGCACACACACTTGATAGGCTTCCATACAGTTTCTGTCTACTAATACAGCTCAGAAGGAATTAGTTGGGCCCAAAGGTTGTGGGAGATGATATTTGTTCAAGGTGTCATGCAGTGAGATAGAACTCAGTCGTGAGATTACAAAGCAATCACCATTCCTACACAACCAACCTTGTGCCTCTCTCTATATATACACACACACATACATACAGGGTGCAATGGGTAAATTATTGCTATTTTATATTTTTTATTTCGTGTTTGCACATTGTTTTTGACTTTATCAACTACATATTATCGTTGGGTCAGTTGGGCACTGTCTGTGAGAAAAACAGCACTATGACACAATTCACTCTGTCAGAAATTTGGAAATGACATGCTGTACTGCTTGGCATTAATGCCGGAAGCTTCAATATGAACATTTCAGTGTGTCAATCTGAGGACAATGCAGAGGATATGGAAAGAGTTGGCAGCTTGGAAAACCCACTCTTTTTGTTCTGATAAGAAAAGAACTCCTGAATTTGTTGGTGAGACCCAGACCACGATTAACAATGATCCCTCCAATTCAATCAGGTCCATTGCCAGGAACATGTGAGTCTGAGTTTCTTATCAGGCAGGGAGTGCATAAAGACATTCGGTATTTCTTATACAAAATGAGAAATGGCCAATTTTCATCCCAAGCCATCAAGGACAAAAAGAAAAACTGCACTACAAAGTTTTTCAACAAACTCAAACATCCCCTCCAACCGAACATGCTTTGGTTTTTCTCAGACAAGAAAAATTTCTGCCAGGATCAGATGGTGAACATACAGAACAACCATTGGCTTGCTGTATCCCCAAAACATGTACCAAGAGTGATAAAAAATCAAACATCCAGTCAACATCATGGTGTTTGGAGTGATCACTAGTGATGGCGATGTTATGCCTTCATTCATCTTCCCACACAGCTTCAGACTCAACATGGAGGCCTACATCAAGTGCCTGGAGGAGGTAGTGCTGCTCTGGATCAAGAGGGTGACTGCTGGAAGACCCTATGTCTGGCAACAGGACTCTGCACCATGACACACAAGCAGGAGAACCCAGTCATGGCTGTCAGACAATTTCTGTGACCACATCAACTCCTAACATCTGGCCACCTAACTCCCTAGACTGCAACCCCCTTGGTTATTGTGTGTGGGGAGCATTTGAGTGAGAGACCAACAAAACTGCTTATAACACCAAAGATGAACTGAAGGCAAGGATTATGGCACCATCCAACAACTTAATCAAGGAGACTGTCTAGAAGAGTTGCAGGAGATTCAGAAGGCATCTAGAGGCTGTGGTTGAAGCCAATGATGATTTTATTGAATAAATTTACTCTTTAGCATTTCAAAATATTTTTATGTAATTTTGATAAATATACCTGTTAAAATGAGTTGAAAGTGTTATTTTCATATTTGCATAATTTATTCACCTCATCCTGTATGTATATATATATATATATAGTAACCACATCACTTTACTCAAAGTAGACAGGAAGATTATATTCAATATGGAACCCTAAATTCATCAGTAACAGTCATGCATCTAACAGTAAACACTGGCACTATTATATATTGTATCATATGCATGTGTGCACATAATCATTGATGTTTTGAACATGGCCATTATGTTTTTTTTCAGACATATAGCAAATAAATTCTGTTCCTGCATGTAAAATGGTAGGTTGTGAATTAAGGGAAATTTGGCTGCTATTTTCAGCAAATCAAGTGACCATAGAAAGTTTCTTTCTTGGCTCATAGATAGCCACTTAAGTCTATTTATATATTGATTTAAAGGCATGATTAAGTTTAGTAATATACCATTTTTGGTGAGATGTTTGAAAATTGAGTCTTTGAATTTGATTATACCAGCATGGGCAACACACGTTAAATGATAAGGATTAATTCTTAATGCCTTAAAATTATCTCCCCTTTCCAGAATTGTTAACTGTTGTAGTTAGGCTTTCATTTCCCATCTAAGAGTGGAAATTTCAATGAGCTCTCTTTGCAAATGGCATTCAGTACATAGTGCCTTAACTTATTTATCCCAATAAATAACATTGGCCCGTTTGAGTTATTTCCCTTAGCTCATTTTATTTTAAATATCTGTACTTGCTAGGTATGTACCACCTCAACCAATTCTCCCCTCCCCCATTTTTTAATCTTTCCTTACTAGAATTCACTACATGTTATTGTTGTTGGACCCTAGTTCTGTAATGACCAAGCAGACATGAGTAAGACATTTCAACCCTAATCATCCTGTCTTTATAGCGATTTATCTAGGACCATAATCTCTAGGGTTTCCTTTCCTTAAGACTGTAGCATATACTATGATGGAGATTTGACTGTTATTTCTAGCCTATCAAACGACCACATATGCTCCCTTACTGGCTTGCCCACATTTCTTTCCTATACAAACCAACTATATTTATCCAACCATTGAGAACCTATAAAGGTCATAGGTCACAACCTTTACCCTAGACTAAAAATATGAGAAACGTGAGCATGGCTGTGTGGTAAGTAGTCTGCTTGCCAGCCATATGGTTTCAGGTTCACTTCCACAGCATGGCACCTTGGGCAAGGGTATTCTACTATAGCCCTAGGCCAGCCAAATCCTTGACAGTGGATTTGGCAGAGAGAAACTGAAAGAAGCCTGTCATAAACATATCTACGTTTGCCTTTGTTCTTCACCACCACTCAACAACTGGTGTTTGTTTACATCATCAGAACTTAACACTTCACTAAAAGAGAGACTGATAAAATAAGTACCAGACTTAACGAAACAAAAAAAGTACTGATATAAGGACCAGTGAATGGCTAGGAACAAAAATTATCCAAAGATGCTTGTTGTATGAAAACTTAGTAGCAAAGTAGGCTCTATTGATATTTGACGAGATGAACTAAGAATTTTTAATTAACAAAAATTCTATTCTTAGTACTGAGCTATTTGTGTTTTTTTTAATTTTTATTTTGTCAAAATTATCCATTTAGATCAGTAGTACTCTCTCATTTTGTTTTTGTTACTCACTGCAGATAAAACAAAAAGCGATTTTGTACAAGTCAGAAAAAGCAGTATCCTTCATATGAAAAATTAAAATGTAAAATAATGTTTTGATACTAAAAGTTTAGAAATATACATACATATACACACACATATATATATATATTCAATTTTGGCTAATTTCTTTGTTCATTTATCTTATCACCTGTGCTATATGAATACATGATGTTGTTCTATAGTTTTAACTGCTATATCTGGCATGGTGGTGCCTAATTGGTACCCTTAATTATAATTATATATATATATGCAGGAATGGTTGGGTGAGTAAGATGCTTACTTCATAACTATATGGCACCAAGTGTCATTTACTATATAGTCCTGGGGCAACCAGAGTGGATTCAGTAGATGGAAACTAAAAGGCCTGTTGTCTGTGTATGTCCCCCATTTAACAACTGTTGTTGCTTGAAGTCCCAGTGACTTATTGTTTTGGTAAAAAAAGAGATGAAGGGAACAAGTACCAGGCTTTAAAGCCAAGTACTGGCATTTATTTGTTTGACTAAAACTCTTCAAGATGGTGCTCCAACAAGGCCACAGTCCAATAACTGAAACAAGTAAAAGATAGAAACTTATTGCTTACCTTATTTTAATAATCATATTTATGTATGGCAAAAATTATGTCTTGAAGCACTGGTATGGATTTTCTGAAGACTTAAAATATATTTCTAAAAATCTGTGACACACCATTGCACTGCAATGCACCATTTAAGAATCCCTGATTAAATTATGAATAACACATTTCATAAAGTGCTCAAACATCCACATGGATTTACTAAATCCTTAAATACTTTTAAACAGCCATGGTGCACCTAGATATCTCTTGTGGTACACCGTTTGAGAATGACTGATTCAGGAAATGGCTTATTACATCATTAATAGTGTGATTTTAAAGCACAAAGAATCTATTAAAACCTATGAAATTAGGAACTCAAGCTTGCTTTTATCAACCTTAGATGTTGGTGAAGTTTCAACTTCATTGAACTAAAGGGTCCCTGTTTTCTCGAAGTGGTCTACATCTGTAGACATTAAGATGACGTGGGATTAAACTTGGAAAATACAACAAACTGTGTTGTAACTGAGCAAATCTATTGCTTTTACTCCGTCACATAAGAAAAATACATGTTTATAAAATAGTTTTGCAACAAAAGGATAATACTATTCATGTTTTTCATTTTTCCAAGTATGCAAGCAAACAAAAAAACGTTTAAACGTTAAATGACTACAATCTGATTTTTCACCAAAAATGAATTGAATAGCCATACAAGTGTATAACACAGTTTAAGCTTGCCAATTGACAGTAACTTATTGCGGTAAATAATATGCAGAGCCTACAGTTGTAGATATTGGTATAAAATAGGGTTAATGATAAAAATATTTCTTGGTTTATCATGTCAACTGTTGCTAGCATCCTACTTTATGGTGAAAAGCAGAGCTGACTCCATCTATATCCTTACCTTGGCAAGATTTGAATTCAAAACATAAATGGAATGGGACTAAGTATATTGGTTTTAAATCTTGGCACAAAACCAGTAATTTGTGGGGAGGGGTCAAGTCGATTACATCAACCCCAGTGATCAACTGGTACTTATTTTATTGACCCTGAAAGGATGAAAGGCAAAGTTGACCTCGGTGAAATTTGAACTCAGAACATAAGGGCGAATGAAATTCCACAAAGCATTTTGCCTGGCGTGCTAATAATTCTGTCAATTCACCTCCTTTATGGAACTAAATATATTTACAACTAAAATCAAAAGATCCTTTATATTGGAATTGAGTGATGTGGTGGTAGGAAATAATAATAATCCTTTTAACTGGAAGCACAAGGCCTCAAATTTGGGGGAAGGGATTAAGTCAATTACATCAACCCCAGTGTGTAACTAGTACTAATTTTATCAACTGCGAAAGAATGAAAGGCAAAGTCAACCTTCACTGAATCTGAACTCAGAATGTAACAGCAGACAAATTACTGCTAAGCATTTCACCTGGTGTGCTGATGATTCTGCCATCTTGCCACCTTAATAATAATAATAATCTATTTGAATTTTCTTGGTGTTTTTGACAGCATTAGCTGCAGAAGTGAAGTGATTTTATAATTGAACCAAGTTAGAGATCTGAGTCACAAGGAACTGTTATGCACTCAACAAGTACAGAATAATACTAAACTTTTTTTCTTCCTTTTACTCGTTTCAGTCATTAAAGTGTGGCCATGCTGGGGCAACACTCTGCATTCTAAGTCAAAAGGACTGACCCCAGGACTTATTCTTTTAAGTCTAGTACTTATTTTATCAGCTTCTTTTGCCAGACTGCTCACTTATGAGGGCGTAAACAAACACTGGCTGTCAATCAGTGGAGGAACACACACGCACACACCATCTGCCAAATTCACTCATAATGCAGTGGACGGACTGGAGCTATAGTAGAAGACACTTTTCCAAGGTGCCATGCAATGAGAATGAACTTAAAACCATGCAGTTACAAAGCAAGCTTCTTAACCCCAACAGCCATGCCTACAATATTAGGAAACAGTGTAGCTGACTTAAATGACAAATACTTTACCATAAAAAGTAAAGTTAACAGAAAGGACACAATACTGCAGAGCATTTGGTGCAGCAGTCAGCCATTTCTGCAATGTTGTGGTCCTTAATAAAAGTAATTTCTAACATATGCAGACGGTCAGAAATTTAGGAGAAAGGTTTCGTTGCCTAAATTGCATTTGAGGTTGATTTTGACCCATTAGCATCCATGGTCCTTCTTTTGGGACCAGAAGGATAATCTATCATATTTCTGCAACACCTGTATTTTTCTGAGATATCTTTAGTTTGTCATCAAAACTGGAGTGTCTTTCAAATACTGTAATAAATTTTTTTTATGTATTTAGTATCAGATAAAGTTGTATATAAAATATTTTTGGTAGTAAATTAAACAAAAAAAAAAATTGGGCTACCTAGGGTATAAAAAAAAAAATGAAAGACAGTTGGCCTGAATAGGATATGAACTCAAAAGATGAAGAACCAAAACAAATACTGCAAATCATTTTGTCTGACACTAATGTTTCTGCCAATCTTCAGCTGTAAAACAATAATAATCCTTCCTATTATAGGTAAAAGGGCAGCAATTTTAGGGAGCTAGTTGATAACATTAACCCTCAGTACTTTACTAGTACTTAATTTTATTGACCCCCTAAGGATGAAAGGCAGAGTTGACCCCAGAGGAATTTTTACCGAGAATGTAAAGAACCAAATAGTAATTCTAAATTTGACACAAGGCCAGGAATTTTGAGGAAAGCGGGCAAGTCGCCCACATTAATCCCAGGGCTTACCTCATCCTTATTTCATTGAGCTCAAAAGGATGAAAGGCAAAGACAACTTTGACAGAATTTGAACTCAGGACACATGGAGTTTAAAAAAAATGCCACAAAGCATTAATAATATTAATAAAAATCAATAATAATAATAATAAAAATCAATAATATTAATAAAAAAAACAACAAAAAGAAATAAAGAATATTAACAATAATTTATAGAAATAATAGTTTTTCGAAAAACAATTTCAATATTATTGTATTCTTCAATACACCAATACTTGTGTGTACGTATGTGTATGGACATAAGTATGTATGTGATTTATTAATTTATTTTCTTTGGTTAATTTTGTTATTGCTTATTTTTGTTCATTTTTTTTTGTGTAATATTTCTTACATTTTTTTTTTGTTTATTGCTTTCTCTTTTCCATCTTCTTTCTTCACTTTGTTTTGAGAAGAAGAAGATGGTGAAGTGGAGCTGCACATGTTAGATAAAAAGGGAAAAAAAAGAAGCCTAGCCTGAAGTCGTTTGGGAGGGAATAGACATGATGATAGAGATGTATGATTAATGTGCAGGTGGCTGTGTTGGTGATGGGGAAAACATGGCATACTTATGACTCCTGTATCTCTTTGTAATGTTAGAGGCTGTTGCAATCATCTGAGAAAAGATCCTTTTATAGATGCAATGTGTTAAAAAAAAAAAAACATATCAAAAGCTAGATGAAACAAAACTGCCCTAGAAGCAACTGCAAGAATGGCAGGTGCATATTTCAGCAATTTTGTAGTTTCTCAATGCTGCACACATGTCTAGCTCTGAAATATATTACATTTTTAACACACTATTTATAAAGAAATTTTTTCCCCCCAAACAACCACTGCAGCTTCTGATATTTCAACTGTATACACATGTTAAATATGTCCTGTAGATAAATATTTTAATCTTTAGCTCCTTCTACAGTATAATTTGTGTGTGTATATATTTATATATGCATACACACTTGTATATATACATATATACACACACACAAAATGTATTTGTATATACATTTCTACACACACATATCGTCTCTAAATGTTATGTATAAGCTATACACAGGTTGCTTGATTAAATTTCTCCAAGATTGCAGCAGAACTATGTGCTGACTGATGAACAAGCAGGAGGAAAAACAGTTCTCAAGGAAGCCAAACAGCACTACTTAAGTCTACTGACAATATGGCTAGAAAATATGAAGACATTTGACTGTTACCTCACTCATGGATATTTGGATCAGTGCACTTCAAAGCTTCAACTGCTGAAGTTCGACATGCTACTCACAGGTCGATGTTCTGGAGCTATATCCAGGAAATATCATTAATACTGGTCCCAATATTCTCATGGAACATAGAAATGGAGTTAGGTGAACATGGGTGTTCATATTTGGTAATCAATTCAAAAACTAAATTGTTGACCAGGCAAGGAATATAGATATCAATGGCAACAAGTGTTTTTTGGAATCAATGCTAAATACTGCAGGCATTGTTGCTTATGAATAAAACAGGAGCAAGAAAAAAATTTGTCAGCTGACTTTGGAAGGCATGGAAGTCACAGCTAGTCTCATTCAGTAACATAATGCTTTTGCAATACTAGTACGAATACCAACATTTGGCATATTACACTGAACAGCTGAAGAGATCTGCAGTTTGGACATCAATACTGAAAAAGGGAGCCACATCATACCCCTCAGACAACACCTAATGGATAATGAAGGGGGAACAGAATGTGTGTACAGAAAAATAAAACTGATAGCATCGTCAGTAAGTGAAAACTCCTGAATAAGCATTTTAAGTGTACATCTATTCCATGTTAATCATGGGCAACTGGACTAAGCTACATAGAAACTCAGTGGTGGTGGTGAGGATACTTAACATGCAACAGAAAGTTATGCACGAGTACATATCCTGTAATCCTGTAAACCTGAAAATTCCAACATTAAGATGAAGAGTTATCTCTCTTGTACGTGTGATACGAAATGCCTGATCAACAAGAGATAAAAGTTTTTTTCCAACTAAACCTCAGGGAAAAGAAATGTGGATTGTGCCATATCAGTGTGGAAGACATTGTTTATATCAGCAGCAGCTGCTCCCCAAATTTTCTGCAAAGTACCACTTTGCCATGAGACATGATGTTGTTGCCAAAACTTTAAAATACTTATCTATATATAAAGAATTGTCCTAGTGGCATTAGCAAAGACACACCAGAATCATAATGTATCCACATTTTTTAAAAATAGGGAATATTAATGAAGTATTCCAATGAAAACAGGCCTCATATTGTTCTACGAAGCTGAACAACAAGTGTCATACAGTGATATGGAGGTCAACTGGCCGGCAGGTGTGAATGCCTCAAAATAATGGAAAAAAAAAAATCACTGGTCAATTTTGTATTCGAGGTACAAATTTTCATTTGCATCTATTAACATACATGCATTGAAGTTATGTAACAAAATATTTACATAAAAGCTTGGAATGCTTGGGGCTTTCCAACAACAAAAATGGACCTGTGCCTTCCAAATCCAATTAGTACAGTGAAGACATGCATATATATTTCCTTCGAGAAACTCGAATGCAAAATCAAAAGATTTTTTTCTTCTCCTTTTGAGTCTCCATAGAAGCATAATATACACACCATCGCATGTACATGCAGGCACGCATGAATAAAAAGCAAGTGCACAATTCGTTACCAAAGAGACACATGTACAGCCATTACATGAGTCTGAGCACATTTGTGCATCAACAAATACCTACGTAGAACGGCCATACACATATACATGTATGCACGCATAAATGTATGCAGGCATGTTCACAAACCTCTGGTATTGTATTAACCCAAACAAAGAAGCTAGGTGACTTTGTTAGCAACTAGCTTGAATTGTGTAAAAGAATTTAAAATTTCAAAGAAAACATATATATATAAATATATTACATATACATACAAACATAATTATTTCAGTGTTTGTGTTTGGTCCCCTCATTTGCATAAAAGCATATCTTGAATTTAGAAAAAACTAAGTTATTTCATTCTTCACACTCATGTGAATGTTCCTGGAAGTATTCATGTAAGGTTTTTTTTTTTGGTGGGGAGCAGGAGGGGAAGGGCACTTTTTTTTTTATTTGTTTGTTTTTAAGCTGATCAAAAATATTTAATAAAAATTGGGATCAGAATATAAAGGTCTTCTTTTTTTTTTTTAGGGAAGGGATTCATTTTTGCCTTTGTTTTTAATATTATCAATTTAGGTAATTTTGCACTTTTCCCTTCAAATAACTTTGATTGTAGCATATTCTTTATATTCTGGATACCTTCCATTCAGACATATCTTCATATATATCTCACACACAAACATGTACTGTCTTTTTCTTGCTCATATAGGTACAGGTTTAATCAAAACTGCCATTGTCCGGGCAACCTCAGGGTTGATTATATCAATTGTATGGGACATATGGTTGCCACGGGAACAGACAGTTGGTGTGGATTGTTCCACTTGGATGACTTCTTCATCATCGTTATACACTATCAAGCTGGACATTACCCTTGCCTCCCCTTGGACAAGGGCAGACTCATGGCAAAAGATTTGTAATATCCATTGGTCAGCATTCTTTCGGTAAGTAATTTTCCAGTCACCTTCCTTGATTTCGGAAGGCACAGGGCCAACGTATGTTCGGACATCGACCTGAATGCCAAACCGGTGAGTATTGTGCATACGCACACTGTCCACCATCAGCTCCTTGTAGTCACGTGGTATGTAGAATGGTTCGTTGAATGACACCTTCAGTTCTTTTTGTGCTGGACACAGCGAACGAAATCGGTATGCTTTGCTGATTAGGTGGTGCATCAAAGTCCTATACTCGGGCAATTTAGAGATCTCAGAGTTCTCAATGTCATACAGTTGTGAAACCAGCATTTGTGGAAAACGAATGAAGGACATTAACTTTTGCACGTTCTCTCCATAACTATTTGGCTTTAAGGTTTCTTGGTGTTCCAGCCAATGTGTGAGAGCAAGGTACAATGTGTATTCGTTGGTGACAACTAAGCTAGAACTCTGCAACAGGTCAGTAACAAAATCATTGTCCATGGTCAACCATTCTGGAGACTTTATGATATTATCTGCATTCCATGCAATCGTCTTGGCACACTGTTCAATAAGGTCTTCCAAATGTAGGGCCTTCGCCCACGAATACCAATTCAGCGCATTCTGAACCTTAGGAGATTTCGTGTTCTCTACCATATATTTGGTACAAAGATGCTTCAGTGATGCAACATTGTATTTATCTGCAAGACAAAGAACACCAACTGCAGATTCCGGATTAATTTTGATTTCAGCAGTGTAGAGATAGCGAAGAAACCTATTGAAGACAGCCTGGCATTCGGCAGACTCATTCAGGTCAATGCTTGCAGTGCTTTTCTCTTTCCACCGACTTTCATAAAGCATTGTGCGAAATACATCACTGGACTTGGCCAAGACAAACTTATGACCAAAATAGACTTTGTTGCCAACATTCAATTTTATGTCACTGAGTGACTCCTGGTTATAAAATCGAGACACGTTGGATATGAACGTACCTTCATCTTTCAGTATAAACTCTTGGCTACCAGGAGTCACGGGTCCTTCCATCATCTGGAATAAACAATAAAAATCATGTCAGTGTTTATAGAATAAACAACAAATTTATATATATATATATATATATATATATAAAGTTTAGTCAAAATATCTTGATCATTGATTTAATAAATATTAACTCAATTAGCAGAAAAACTCAAAAACAAAAATATTATAAATATATGTGTGAAAAATAAACATTTCTTTAAGCAATTTTACATTATTATTATTATTCTGGGAGAACCTAAAGTGACTAGGTTCAAAAAGTTTATAAGGTCAGTTTTTAACCCTTAGCATTTAAACTGATCATACCCAGTTCAAATATTCGACCTGTTTTATGTTTTCAAACTGGCCTCTCACACCTAACCCACAATGTCATTCTAAAAAAAAAAAAAATCACAACCTCAAAATCTTGAAGCTATGAAATAATGCATGATTAATTTAAAACAATGTGAATAAATAGACATTACATTTGACAGAGTAATCTGAATGTTAAAGGGAAAATACAAACATGACATTGTGGTCTGGAACAACTTACTTTATCTTACCTCACCTTAAATAGGAAAAAAATAAAAGATACTTGTCTTGATTCCTGAAAGAGTAAATCATTCAATTCAGAACAGGTTTCCTCATCACTCACACAGACAGACATCAGTTTACATAAATACTGATAAGGCATAGCACATATGTGGAGGCGCAATGGCCCAGTGGTTAGGGCAGCAGACTCGCGGTTTTGATTCCCAGACAGGGCGTTTTGCGTGTTTATTGAGCGAAAACACCTAAAGCTCCACAAGGCTCCGGCAGGGGTGCGGTGGGGTGAGGGGTGCGACTCTTGTACTCTTTCACCCCAACTTTCTCTCACTCTGTCTACCTGTTTCTTATTATATTATATTTCTTATTATTATTATAACGCACATATATATATCTTTGGTTGGCTTGAGGTTATAGTAGGAGACACTTGCCCAAGGTGCCATGCAGTGGGACTGAACCCAGAACCATATGGTTGGTAAGCAAGCTACTTACTTTATATATGTTCAGTATTTACGTGTTGAAAAATATATCTTTCTACTTGTTCTAGAATACATTTCAACGCTTCAAAAACAAACTTATGTTTGTTTACAAATGACCTGATTTAGATTAGGTTTTATTGTGAGAGCATGCATGTGTAAGTGTATGCATATGAACTTGGTTGTATATACAAATACATAAATGTTAAAGTGAATGGGTATATGTATGCATATGCTGAGTCTGGCATACAGTGTGGACACTGGAAGAAGGTAAATGGGAAAAGGGTGTATCTAAGAAAACCTGGTACTGAACACTCCAACAAGTGTTCAAATGCACAAGTACCATTAGACAAGCATAGAAAGAACTGCAGCAGATCAATCATGCTGATAGAGACTTGGAACTTTATGCATCTCAGAATATGCAAGGACCTAAATGTATGGGTGTATATATATATATGAGTGTATGCATGTATACCTGAGTCCAGAGATACTAAATACAGTATGATTCTGAATTTTTTTCGTTGCCCTTTTCAAGCCTAGCCAGGCTCATGGGCCCGGTTTCCTGGCTTCTGTGGTGTATGTGTTCCCCCCAGCTGGACGGGACACCAGTCCATCGCAGCATTACTCAGGAAGAGAGAGTGAGAGAAAGTTGTGCAAAAGAGTACAACAGGGATCGCCACCACCCCCTGCCAGAGCCTTGTGGAGCTTTCAGGTGTTTTTGCTCAATAAACACACACAACGCCCGGTCTGGGAATCGAAACTGTGATCTTCCGACTGCGAGTCCGCTGCTCTAACCACTGGGTCATTGCACCTCCACATGATTCTGTATACATATATTTATTCACAATTATCAGTAATCTAGATATATATGTTTATAATGAAGAAAAACACGAGAGGAATGAGTTGAACAAAAATATTATTATTATTATTATTATTATAACAATTGAAAGGGAAAGAGTCCAATGTTTCAGAAGCGAGGCTTTCATCTAAAAGTGAAAAAAAAAAAAAGAGGAAAGGTGGTGGAGAGAAACAAATAAATGTTTAGGGGACAGATGGGTATGTGGTTCTATGGGAACAACAAGTCAGGAAGAGAGGGTAATGGCGTAGGTGGTTTCTGGGGTATGTAGAGGGGTACCAGTGTGGGAGGGAGTTGTGTGATTAGGTGTGAATGTAACAAGTGAGAGAATGGAGAAGGTGAAAAGAAAAGGTAGGAAAACCACTGAAGAAAACAGTATAGTTGGTGATAAAAACAAGTTTAAAAAAAAATAAAAACATCTGAGTTATTCCCCCTCCCTGCATGGTAGGTGTTCAAGTAGCCAAACTTCATATTTGATTCCCATAATTCTAAGGGACCTTAATTTTCAATCAGTATCAACGTTGTTTCCCTTCCGTCTCTCTCTCTCTCTCTCTCTTTCCATAAGTAATAGTTATTTCCCTTTTTTCCACTTACAGGAAAAAATGAAATAAAAATGAATTTGCTTTAAAGAAAAAAAAGCTCAATATTAAACTTCAAAAGAAAATCCTTCATAGTATATATGTGAAAGAGAGAGAGCGAGAAAGAGAGAAAATAAGCAAACAAAATATTCGACAAAAAAAATAAATAAATAAAAATACAAATTTTAAAGGCGTGTGTATATTGAGTGGACCTCACCTTAAAATACTAAACGAGTTCACTTCACCTGTAGAAACAGAAAATATACTATTGAATTGGTAACTAGGTGAATTCTGAAATATTAGTACCAGATTCGTTTAATAGGTTACTCATAACATACCTACGATCTCATGCAATTTCACAAACAATAATGGTCATTGTAATTAACCATTGGTGAGAATTCAGCATGCAGCCTTTCATCTTAAATGTGATTTAAGCGATATTAAGATTTGGAATAATAAAAAAAATATATATATAAAGGCAAACACTGCATGGGTGTGTCTATAGGAAATATATTTAATTATTTATTACTTGTTTCAGCCATTAGACTGTGGTCATACTGGGGCATCGCCTTGAGGAATTTTAATTGAACTAATTGACTCCAATATTCATTTTCTTTTTAAGCGTGGAACTTATTGCGGAACTTCAAAGTTATGGGGCTATAAACACACCAGTACTGGTTATCAAGGGGTGGGGGCAGGGACAAACACAAGCACACACACAACGGGCTTTTTTCAGTCAGTTTCCATCAACCAAATCCACTCACAAAGTTTTAATCAGCCTGAGCCTAGAGTAGAAGACACTTACTTACCCAAGGTGCCACACAGTAGGAGTGAAACTGGAACCCTGTGGTTGGGAAGCAAACTTCTTACCGCACACCTATGCCTGTGCCTATGTTTGGTAAGAAGTTTGCTTTGGCTTTAGGAGGGGCATCCAGCTGTAGAAACCATGCCAGATCAGATTGGAACCTGGTGCAGCTCCCCAGCTTACCAGTTTTCAGTCAAACCATCCAACCCATGCCAGCATGGAAAGCAAATGCTAAATGATTATATATATATATATATATGTATATATATATATATATATAGGTCCCGGGTTGAGTCGGTGTTAACCACAGTAATAAGATACTCAATACATAGCAGAGTAAATTAATTTATTTTATAGAAGGAGCTTCTACAGGACTAGAACTGTTTCATTCAATGAAATCATCAGCAAGCTTCCTGATGATTTCATTTGAATGAAACAGTTCTAGTCCCGTAGAAGCTCCTTCTATAAAATAAATATATATATATATATATATATGAGAGAGAATAGAAAGGTAATTAATAAATTATTATTTATTAATTTAAAATTTGACAAACATCCCTTACAGCTGTTTCAATTCAGGCTCTTTACTCATTTACTTGTTTCAGGCATTTGACTGTGGGCATGTTGGAGCACTGCCTTTAGTCGAACGAATCGACCCCAGGACTTATTCTTTGTAAGCCTAGTATTTATTCTATCGGTCTCTTATGCCGAACCGCTAAGTTACGGGGACGTAAACACACCAGCATTGGTTGTCAAGCGATTTTGAGGGGACAAACAGACATACACACACGCATACATATATACGATGGGCTTCTTTCAGTTTCCGTCTACCAAATCCACTCACAAAGCTTTGGGACTGAACCAGAAACTAAGTTGTTGGGAAGCAAGCCTCTTAACTGCATGGTTCATCATCATCATTTAACATCCGTTTTCCATGCTGGCATAGGTTGGACAGTTTGACTGAGGTCTGGAAAGCCAGCAGCTGCACTAGGCTCCAATCTGATCTGGCAATGTTTCTACAGCTGGATGCCCTTCCTCATGCCAACCACTCTGAGAGTATAGTGGGTGCTTTTTACGTGCCACCAGGACAGGAGCCAATCAGGCGGGCCTGGCATTGAGCACATTCGGATAGTGTTTTTTATGTTCCACCAGCACACACACACACACACATATAATATTTTGAGACCAGTGAGATCGACATGGTTATCATTGCACCTGCCTGAACATTTACAAGATAATGAGTGCAAGAATGGAATTCCAGAAGGACAATGTAAAGAGGAGAAAGGGCTAATGCATCAATTTGTTAAAAAATGTAGAGAAAAGAAACAGCACATCTGTGGATCAAAGTTTGGAGCATATTGAAGATTTGTTTACTCTATCTAGCAGGCTATGTGACCTGGTAGAGGTTTCTTCACTGTAGAAGTAAAATTTTATAGGCTATTAGCCTACATTAATTGCTTTCATTGCTTGCTACATTAGAAATATGTTTTTAAGTGTAGCTGTACCAGTTAAATAATGTGACAACAGATGGCACATATGATAGCCTAATTTCCAACTGACTCATACATTTCGTGTTTTTCATTATTGCCGTGTTGATATACTAAATACCAGTCAAGTACTAGAATTGATTTAACAAACTATTAACTCCACCAGGAGAGTGTGGTCTTGCGCCAATGTTATTAATCAATATATTACAGTTATCTATGCAATATGTTCTCTCGGCAAAACAAATTGTAATTGTTCAAATGAAAAAAAAAAACCTCTATAGTATTGCACAGGAATGCTTTTGACCATAGCTACATTTGATCAGTACACCTGGAACCAAACTACAACAATGATGTTCTGCAGTGCATCTGCTTGATGTGGGTTAAGCTATAAGAACAATTGTAATTGTATTTAGATGCACAATTGTGAATTGAAGTAGCAAGCCAGTGGTTCAAATTCCAGTAATGACACTTGTAAATATTTAACTCTCATTTGTTCAATACACCATGTTCTAAAAAGGTTTAGTGAGGGATTTCAGAGTTCACTGAGGCAAGCAGCAGGAGCAGTAAAAAAATTGTACAAAAGTTTTAATGAGATCAAAATCACTAAGGAGTGGCTGTGTGGTAAGTAGCTTGCTTACCAAACACATAGTTCCAGGTTCAGTCCCACTGTGTGGCACCTTGGGCAAGTGTCTTCTACTATAGCCTCGGGCCGACCAAAGCCATGTGAGTGGATTTGGTAGACGGAAACTGAAAGAAGCCCATCGTATATATGTATATATATATATATATATATAGTGTGTGAGTGTGTGTGTGTGTATGTTTGTGTGTCTGTGTTTGTCCCCCCAACATCTCTTGACAACTGATGCTGGTGTGTTTACGTCCCCGTAACTTAGCGGTTCAGTAAAAGAGACCGACAGAATAAGTACTAGGCTTACAAAAAATAAGTCCCAGGGTCGATTTGCTCGACTAAAGGCTGAAACAAGTAAAAGAGTAAAAGAGTATTGTTAGACCCTGCCCACTAGCGTAGCTAATGTGTGCCACCAGGGCGGTCCTTCCGATTGCTGCCCCTGGACAACTACAAAATACACATACTGCCCACAGCAGAACCAAAAGTAGTGTCCCTTTAAAAGTGGTTGAAAAGAACCATGTGGTTGAAAAGCAGGTTTCTTACCACACAGCCACACCGTATAAAACCCGTCTGTAATAAATTTTGATATATATATATACATATATATAGAAATGTAACCATATGAACAGAGACAATAATGAAAGACAACAGTGATGAGCTGAGAGAAGACAAGGGAACCTCTTTAACAGGGACAAGACAACCTCTCAAGTACAAGTGCCATAAAATGCACCCACAATTTATTAATTTTTTTTTTTACTTGATAGGCCTGGAGGAAGAGGTAGGTAGTGCCTATTTCTTTACTACCCACAAGGAGCTAAACACAGAGAGGACAGACAAACGGATTAAGTCGATTACATCGACCCCCAGTGCGTAACTGGTACTTATTTAATCGACCCCGAAAGGATGAAAGACAAAGTCAACCTCAGCGAAATTTTGAACTCAGAACGTATAGGCAGACGAAATACCGCTAAGCATTTTGCCCGGTGTGCTAACGGTTCTGCCAGCTCGCCTATGGCCTAACAGACTCTGCCTAGGCCAGAGAGTTTTATGTTAATAATGTAGTGAAGGCACATGGCCAAGTGTTTAGGGTGTTGCACTCATGGTTACCAGATCATAGGTTCAATTTCCAGATTAGGCTGTGCATTGAGTCCTTGAGTAAAACACTTCACTTCACATTGCTCTCATACTATTTCAAAAACTAGGCCCAACATTTCCTCTGCTTGTGTAAAAGGCGACTAAAAGAGGTTGAGGAAAGATTTGCACTCCACCCTTGTTAAACCCTTACTAGCAATGCCTACCAAAACAGACCCATAGGTTGGAAGGAGTAGGGAATCACTAACAGATGGTGGATGTACTATCAAAGTGCATTCCCCCATACTACTACTACTACTGCTAATGTTCCATACCTGAAGGAAAGGTATGAGCAGAGAGGGGATACCAGAGGGTCAACATTCTAGGAAGAATGGACCGAGCTAGTGATCAGTTTGGGGCTTGGGACTGAATTTGGACACAAGGATGGTGAGAAGAGGAGAAACGAGCTGGATGGGAATGCTTGCGTAAAAATAACATGAGCCCTCCCCACAAATCTGAGGAGCAGAATCCATTAGCGTAGTAAAAGCAGAGCAGAGAGAGAGAGAACACACAGCAGTGGACTAGAGGCTGGAGTGTGCCTGTGAGTGACTTTAGACCAATCAAATAAGTGACTTTTCCTGGATGTGATCTAAGATGTTTGTATGTGAAGTAGCAGCAGCAGTGCTGTTCTGGATGTGACAGCAATACTCCAGCATGGGCTTCACTTGATCTTTATAGAGTATCTGTAAGTGTTGGGGGACGAAGTATCTTTTGGCTTTGGAGAGAAGACCTAGCCATTGAGATGCAATTGTGGCTATCTTAAGGATGTGCTTTAGCCAAGAGAGATCCCCAGTAATAGTGAGACCCCACAATGTGTACACTAGCCAAAAATAAAAAAGGGTCCAAATGTAGAAAACATACTACAAATGGAACATAAGTGCAAGCGGTGGCCATCTAACTGTCTAGGAGGGCAATAACAACTGATTCCAACTGTCAGCCTGTCCATTCCATGCTAGCATAAAAAAGTGGATGCACGTGGTGGTGGTGGTGGTGGTGACGACAAAGACGATAATCATTAATTCACATGACTTATGGTATATTATGTCAATATACCACTAGTTTCCAAATCTATATGCAGAAATGGTATGATTATGGAGTTTTTTCCTAGTTGCATATTTTGGGTTCAGTCCCACTATGCAGCACACTGGTTGGCTCCTTGTGAATGGACTTGGTAGATGGAAACTGAAAGAAGCCCACTGTATGTATATATCTGTGTGTGTATGTATGTGCGTGTGTGTGTGTCTGTCTGTCTTTGTCCCTCACCACCACCTGACAATCAGTGTTGGCGTATTTATATCTCCGTAACTTAGCGGTTTGGCAAAAGAGAATAAATATCAGGCTTAAAAAGAAAATAAATACTGGGGTTGATTTGTTAGGTTAAAATATTCCTCAAGGCAGTGCCCCAGCATGGCCACAGATTAATGACCGAAACAAGTAAAAAATAAAAGATAAATATTAATTGCAACAGACTAGCAGCCTACTAGAAATAATAACTTAAGGCGGCGAGCTGGCAGAAACGTCAGCACACCGGGCGAAATGCTTAGCGATATTTCGTCTGCCGTTACGTTCTGAGTTCAAATTCTGCCAAGGTCGACTTTGCCTTTCATCCTTTCGGGGTAGATAAATTAAGTACCAGTTATGCACTGGGGTCGATGTAATCGACTTAATCCCTTTGTCTGTCCTTGTTTGTCCCCTTGTGAGCAATAAAGAAATAAGAAATAATAACTCAAATCACACCACACCATTTCAGGAAAAGAAACCCCAAATGTGACTCCAAGTTCCCTTCATATCGAAAAAAAGATGGGATGGCCATGGATGGAATGCCTTTGATTATGTCTGTTCAATTAAGCCTGACCTGGGCCCAAACAACATTCGTGACAACCACCACAAAACTATGAACCAATGAGAGAAATAGCAGTTAAATCTCTCTCTCAAATCACACCCTTTCATTTATGAGTGAAAGGACACGTTGAAAATACATAACAGGATAGTCATGCTTGGCACACTTTTGACTAAAGATTTAATATGGCTAACCTGGGGCTAAAACTCAACAACCATGCATCCGGATCTAAGCACCCAACAGGAGTCTTAACAAAAGCAATATCTACTAATCAATAAACTATTTTTAAACCCCTGCCATGATTTTCCTGCACAAACCTGTATACTGTGTCAGTGCTACTGGAGAAACATTGAACATCTCATTAAAAATGAAGCCAAGGCATTTATTTGTTGCAGTAAAAACATAAAAACTGAAAATAGAACTGAACCAAATGATAGAAAAATATATATATAAATTGAGAGAATGAGATAAAAAAAAAATCCAAGGCTATAAATAGTTTTCAGAACATTTATAAAGAAAAGATCTTACAGCTGTTAAGTTATTTCCTAACCACTTGGTTCTAAGTTCAGTCCCACTTTTATGCATCTTGTGTAAGTGTTTTTAGCTCCAGGCCAACCAAAATCTTGTGAGTGAATTTGGAAGATTGGGAACTGAAAGAAGTCTGCTGTGTGTGTGTGTGTGTGTGTGTGTGTGTGTGTGTATTTCTTTTACTCTTTTTACTTGTTTCAGTCATTTGACTGTGGCCATGCTGGAGCACCGCCTTCAGTTGAGCAAATTGACCCCCAGGACTTATTCTTTGTAAGCCTAGTACTTATTCTATCGGTCACTTTTGCCGAACTGCTAAGTTACGGGGATGTGAACACACCAGCATCGGTTATCAAGCGATGTTGGAGGGAACAAACACAGACCCACAAACATATATATACACATTTATATGACGGGCTTCTTTCAGTTTCCGTCTACCAAATCCACTCACAAGGCTTTGGTCGGCCCGAAGCTATAGTAGAAGACACTTGCCCAAGGTGCCATGCAGTGGGACTGAACCCAGAACCATGTTGTTGGTAAGCAAGCTACTTACCACACAGCCACTCCTGCACCTATATATATATATGTATGTATGTGAGTGATTTTATGTCTCCTTGTCTTGACATCATATGATTGTGGTAAACGAGTGTCACAATCATAGAGGTCATGTTCTTTGTTTCCAACCTTCCATGGGCACATGTCCCTCCATGTGGGAATATTACTTTACTCGGAAATAAGTGAGGGTTGGTGACAAGAAGAACACCTGACTGTAGAAAACTTGCTTCAACAAACTCTCTTCGCCAAGCTTGCATGACAAAGTCAACACTAAAATGATGATGATGATGATGATGATACACACGTGCACACACCCATTGTATATTCTTATTCTTCTTCTCGGTTTAGTTACAACTTTGTGGCCATGTTGGGTTTTAGTGAATCATATCAACCTCAGTATTTATTTTATTAATCTCTATTTAACTCATTAATTTGAAATTTAGGCACAAAGTCAGCAATTTTGAGAAGAAGGGATCAAGTTGATTACATCGTCCTGTATTCAATTGGTATTTATTCTATTGACCCCCAAAAGGATGAAATGCGAAGCTGACCATGGCAGAATTTGAACTCAGGACTTGAAGACAATGAATTTGAACTCAGGACATTGGAGTGCTAATGATTCTTATTTCTTTATTGCCCACAAGGGGCTAAACACAGAGGGGACAAACAAGGACAGACAAAGGGACTAAGTCGATTACATCGACCCCAGTGCATAACTGGTACTTAATTTATCGACCCCGAAAGAATGAAAGGCAAAGTCGACCTTGGCGGAATTTGAACACAGGACTTGAAGACATTGAATTTGAACTCAGGACATTGGAGTGCTAATGATTCTGCCAGTTCGCTACCTCCACCATAGTGCTCTGATAAATGGCTTTGGACTAAGAGGGCAGATCAGTAATTTACTGGGAAGCAAGCTAGGACTTGATCAACCCCAGCTTGGTTAACTAAACAAGAGGATCTGATGTTGAAAGCCATGAAATCCTCTGAGACTCCAGGAACATCACTGATGATGCATCCCCGAGTATCTGAGATGAATCTTGGAATTAAGTTAGGGCTAGGGTTACTTAAAAGGTAAGTAACAAAATTACATAATCCCCACTCCACAGCACATGTTCCAAACAGACGAAGTACAAAAAATAGCAACGTAGCCAACAGAACAAATACAAGCAACAAAGCTAAATAAATGTAGCATAGAAAAAAGTAATTCAAAAGAAATGCATTTGCATATTATATCTAATCAGTTCCACTTTGTTGTCACAATAACAATGCCTCAGGAACACAAATGTGCACCTGTCAATGCAGGAGAGACTGGCGGGAAACTGTTGAATATATGTTAATGATAATAATAACAAGAGCACTCAGAGAGCGCAAACCTCTGCCAAGGCAACACCAACGTCCTCTCAATGGTTAGCCGGAGATGATTTTTAAAATGAGAATATCTGAAATATACTTGACTGCTCTCACAAACAAGAATACTAAAAACCCGACCCCTTTCATAAGTTAAGTAAAAAAACAAGGAAAATAATCTGGAATCCTTGTCCCATACTGGATCAATACCAAAATCTAGTCAACTCGTACCAGTCCTGAGGCCAAACATCTCTGAAAATTTCATCCAAATCAATACCTCCACCTTCGCTAAGGCAAAGGTAATAATTTTTAGAAGAACTTCGTGGGAGGTTGTAGGAGTTAGTCAATTAAATTGAACCCAAGTATTTAACTGGCACAATATTTATTGAACCCAGAAAGACAGAAATTTGGCAGAAAGGGATCAGTCAAAAATGAAACAATTAGTTATATAACTCCAATACTTCACTGTAAAATACTTTATCGTATCAACTACAGAAGGCTGAGAAGCTAAGTTGACTTTAACAGAATTTGAACTCAGAATGTAAAGGGCTGTAACTAAATACTATAAAGCATTTTCTCCGATGCTCTAATAAATCTTGCAATCTACCCTCAATAATAATTCTTTCTAATTTTGGCACAGGGCCAACAATTTTGAGAGGGAGGAGTTGATAATATCAAACCCAGTGCTTAACTGGTACTTGTTTTATCAAGTGAAAAGCAAAGTTGACAATGCTGCTAAACACTTTGTTCAGTGCAGTAATGATCCTGCTTTTGTTTCCAATCTTCCTGGCTTTGGGTAAAAGAAAATACAGGAGGATCAGTTAATTATGATTTTATTTAACATTTTCTCTTCTCAGATTCACACACTTATTGCAGTGGTCCTTCAGTTTTTCTAAGCCCTGTGAAAGAATTTGAAAGGTTGGGCCTACAATCAGGCCTTTCATGATACTCTTAAAGCCAGGAACTTTTCAGCATTCTCTCATATTAACAGTTTCTAAGAAATTTGGCAAGAGGATAAATAGATTATAGTGGACCCCTAAATGCGGGACATAAACCATTATGCTGGTAGAATTGTGAGTAGGAAGAAATGCTTTGTGATATTTCTTCCAACTCTTTAGGTTTAGAGTTCAAATCCTGCCAAGGTCAATTTTACCTCTCATCCTTCCAGGAATGATAAAAAAGTACCAGTCAAATACTGGAGTTGATGGTACAGAGTAAAACTCTCCCTTCAAAAGTGCTGCATTTGTGCCTAAATAAGACATCAATATTTAGGAAGCGAAGAGTTATATGAAGAAAATTGGGTTGTCATTTCTAGCATTGCAAAAATGATCTAATATATACTTTCCTTATTTAAAAGTGTAGATGTATTTTGAGGGAGAATTAGCTACTGTTTCTTGAAGGTTGGACAAGCAAATAGCAAGGCAAATATCAGTAAAGGAAGAATATTTAATGATTAAACGAAATTTTATCGATCCCTCACGCAGTTTAACACTATACATACTTTAGACAGGCAACAAAACTGCTCCCTTTTCAAACGTTATTTGAAACGAAAACAGGCCTGCCCATAATGTAAACAGGGGTCTTGGGCAGTCGAGATTATTTATCCCTCGGCAATAATGAAAGTGAAACAGGGAAAAACTAAAAGCAGAAAGCTGTGTTATTTAAGGCCGTGAGAAATATTTAACAATTTCGACATGTGAATATCCTAAAAATATCGGCGGACGTAAAGAATACGCAAACCACCCGTTTTCAGCGTAACCCTAACCCTAACCGCTGGGTGTGCGTAATCTTTACCTTCGCCAAAATATCTGGTCTTGTCGCAAAGATCTTCATCGGAAAAGGAAAACAACACAGAACAAATAAGGTGCATGAAATAGAAAAAGTGTTTCGTGAAAGAAGAGCATTGGATGGAATAAGCCACAAAGTTAAACATAAAAAATGAAAGCAGGAAATAAAATGCAAGTTACTATAAGCTGTTCGATTTTACCGTCTTCTGACCTACTCAGGCTAACATTAGAGTTTCTTTAAATATCGGGAGATCGTTGGAAAACAACAAACAATTTCACAGCAAATATAAATTAGTGTTCTTTCGCTTATATCAGCAAATCGTATTATGATATTTTCCTTTTAAATATTCGCGCGCATTTGTGTGTGTGTGTTTATGGGGTGGTGTTGGTGGTAGAAAAAGAGTAATCTAAAGTTGTGGTTAGTTAGGAAGATTCGATTACATTGCCAGGGTCACTTCGAAATAATAGTCATTGTATTTCTGTCTAATAAAATATTAAAGTTACATTTATTTACTGTTGCTTCACTACCACATAAATGAAGGTAGAAACTGTTACAGGATTTTTTAAATTTTATTTGAGTAGTGGTGCCGGAAGAGAATAGTCGGAACGGATTAATAGGTGACCGGGGTAATTTGGGACTGCTGACACATTGCCATTGCATGTAATACACACTCAGATTTTAAAGTGAAAATAAAAAAATTATCAACATAAAAAAAGGATCGTATATATATATACACACACACACACATATATATATATATATATATATGCGATCTTTTTATGTTCTCCAAACCTACCCAAGAAGCTGCAGTAATGTGAACATCATCCATAAATTCGGGGTAGATTGTCTCATCTGATGCGGTGTCAGCAGCTGCTGCGGTTACAGATGCTGGTGTTTGGTTGTCCGTGGTTGCGGCATTCGGTGTGGCATTGGCACTGGTGCTGCCGTTGTCGTTGGCATTGGTGTTGCTGCTGGTGTCGTTGGTAGTGGTAGTGGTGGTGGCGGCGGCGGTGGTGGTGGAGGTAGTGCTGCTCCTGCTGCCACTGGTGCTGGCACCACTGCTGGTACTGGCGCTGTAGCTACTGCCACCTCCAAGCAGGGCACGAGCTTTCTCCAACGGGTTCATTTTACTAAATGACTCACCCGACTGTCTTGTTTGCCTCGTCTGTCTCGTCTGCCGTGCCTCCTTCTCTCGGTCTCTTTCTCTCAACCTGCCGCTCTCATTGTCGTCATCGTCTTTATCATTATCGCTCTTCTTCGCCTCGTTCTTAGACTGCATTTTCAAAGTCCGTTTCATGGTCGCAGCGAATTTCTGTCTCTTCCGCTCGCCGCCTTCTGTTCGTTTCGTATTGCTTCGTTTCGGAATGTTTAGCTTTTGTACCAACTTCTCTGTAATTCTTCTGCTCCTTTCTCTCTCTTCCCCAGAACGTATAACGTTTTAGTTTTTCAAAGTATTGTGTATATAGATATATTGATTAAATCACTTTATGAAACTGCGATTATTCTTCACCAGATCTATTAAAACAATTTCAATAATCTTTTTTCTTTCTTCAGTTTATATCATATATCGTAAACTCTTCGAGAACTGCTCTGCCCCGCTCTTTTGCTATTTTTTGCGCGGAAAATTTTCTCCGAAAATGCTAAATTGACCAAGGGCTTTACTTCGAGAGTAAAATATTATTTAATAGACAAAAACGTATGTCATTTGATAGATTACTATCAGGATAGAGAGAGTCAATAAGCACCGTGAAGACGCACCTAAAATTATTTAGTATAGTTTACAAAAGACTGGGTGTTGTCCGATTAATGTTGTTGCTGATGATTGTACTTCTGTTGATTTTTCTCTCTTTTGTTGTCTATAGCTGAATGTTATTAATATATGTGGTTGATAATGATACGAACTAACTTTTACCAAAGGTAGAGTTATCTCCAGCCTCAAAAAAAGGTAGCACTGTTGGTCGTAGTAATGGATATAGGTGGTGGCGAAGATTACTTCTAGAAATGCTACGAAAAAAATAACTTACACGCACATCTGTGAACACCCACGCGTAAAAATTAACTGATTTACATACGCGAATGTGTGTGAGGAAGAGAGAGACAGAAAGAGAATGTTTGGGCGTATACTCGTCTGGGTAGTGTATCAGTCAGCTTGCAGTTTGTATAACATCAATAGAAAATACTGGTTTAGGTGATATATAGAGAGAAAAAGAGGAACGGAAGACAGAGAGAGAGAGAAGCACTGAGTAAGAGTTATAGTTGAACAAAGAAAGAGAAGTAACCAATAAAATAAAAATAACGACAATCGAACTCTTTTCCGCCTTATATAAAGTATTCTTTAACACCAGGTCAACTCCGCTAGAGCAGGCCAATAATTAAAAACGTTCCAGTCATGACCACCACGTTTTGTATGTTATTGACTAATTTATCTAACGGAATTATTTAAGATGGAGGAGGAAGATTTGACTGCTATTTCTAACCGTTCAAGCAATCACGTAGAGACTAAATTACTAATCAAAATAGTAATTATTTCTAAGCTAACAACTTTGCTTTATACATATAAAATTCTAGCCTTTGGCATTGGCCTTTATAAGACAATTTGTTTCGAACTAGAATGAAGGCAGGGCCGATCTAATATTTCTTTCATTGATTATAAGGAAGTTAATTCAGCTATCTTTATTCTTGCACAAACCTAGTCATTTTATAAAGGTTTATGGTAATGTGTGTGTGTAATATAATATTTTGTGAACAATAGCGTCGTTGGTTACCGATTTTCAACAAAGCTAACCATTAACTTCGTAATTGGGAAAGTAATAAGGGTTTGAGTAAATCTGGAGGAGGTAATATTACAAGGAATTTTTGTTCAAAATCACCGGTGAATTGGATTTTCACTTATGTTTACATTTGTTACTATAATGGTCACCAAAAGCTGTATGCGCGTACTAGGACATATATGTAATGCGTAATTACATTTCCTTAAAATTTATTTTCTGCCTACCACGTTTAATATTACCACACTGGGGCACTGCCTTGAATTTTAGTCGAACGAATCGACTCCAGTACTAATTTTAAAAAAAATCTGGTACTTATTTTATCAGTCTTTTTTTTTACCGAACCACTAAGTTAACATACATCACCTGCCATCATATATGTGTGTGTGTGTGTGAGTGTGTATAATGGGCTTCCTTCAGTTTCCGTCTCCTAGATCCACTCACAAGGCTTTAATCAGCCCGAGGCTATAGTAGAAAAGAATTGCTCAGAATGCAACGCAGTGGGACTGAACCCGAAACCATGTGATTAGCAAACTTCTTACCACACAGCCATGCCTACACTTGTATAAAATTTTATTTCTTGTTTCAGTCGTTGGACCGTAACCATACTGGGGCATCACTTAAAAAGGTTTAGTCGAACAGTCGAACTCGATTTTTACTTTTTGAAGCCTAGTATCTATTCTAAAGGGCTCTTTTTGCCGAACCGTTAAGTTACGTGGGCGTAAACAAACCAACACCGGTTGTCAAGCGCTGGTGGGAGCACATCCGCAAATACGCATACACGTAGATTTTATACAGATACGACAAGCTTCTTTCAGTTTCTGTTTACCAAGTCCACTTACAAGGCTTTGGGTCAGCTTGTGGTTATAGCAGAAGCCACTTCCTGAAGGTGCCACATATTGGGACTGAATTTGGAACCATATAGTTGAAAAAATAATTTACATGTATGTATGTATGTATTCAAAATCGTTTCATGGTGTACAGTGTCAAATGCTTTTCCTAGATACACGAACTCTTGGTAGGGGTTATGTTGTTCAAAACACTTTTCTTGAATTTGTCTAGTGAATATCATATCTATTGGACTTTCGTTTAGTCTGAAGCTACACTGAGATTCTGGTAAGGTCCTATGTGATGTGGGCATTTAGCCTTGTTGCTGCTGCCAATAGATCAATGTCACACTATTTTGACAGTTCTTATGTGATCCTTTACCTTTGTACAAAGGAATGATGATAATATCTTGCCAGTCTTTAGTGAGTATTGAGGCCCACACCCAACTTCACTGTATGCACTGGGTTGATCATTTGCGCATCTCGACAGGATTTCCAGGCAAATGTATGGCAAACTGTCACAAAGCACTCAACTCAGAAAGTTATGAGGAAACAAAGATGAAGATAGGGGAATGCATACAATTTGTAGTTATGTTTTTTAAATAGAAAATCCATCAAACAATTTTTCCCAGTTAAAAGCAAAAAATTTGGAGTGGATCAAAGCTAAATTTTTGAGAAAACAAAATTGTCTGGCAACTTGAATTTCATGCACCTGCAATTTTTATGTGACAGATTGCCTGCAGGTTGCAATGATGTGAAACTCAAGTCAGGAGACAATTCTTAGGCACAGTTTTAATTAACATGCACACACACACACATGTATGGATGCATGTACATGTATGAGTGTTTGGATGTATACATATGTATAGTTGCATATACACCCAGAACCTCGTTAATAGCTTCGGAGTGAAATTTAGGATTTCTTAGTTTTCTGTGAATTGATTTTGATAAAATTTTTCCCACCTGGTTTGCACACTAAGACAACACCATTCTGCGTGTTGTCCTTTCTTTTTAATTTCAGATTCTTCAGTTTTTGGGTGAACCATGCTAATAGCTTTTGAATGAAAATAGCCCATCTAGATATTTCTTTTTTTCAGAAAATGAAGGGTAATGATACATATTAAGCATACATTGAGTAATATATTTAACAGAAAACCCTAACAATAATATAACATTTATTGACATAATGAATTATTTAGCCACATGAGTGCCATTTCAACAGATAACTTCAAAAACTATTAGTTATGGAATCTGTCAATTTCTTAATAGTAGCAGGTCGGGCTGCCTCTGTTGCAGCTTTGATGG
>NC_043011.1:33413277-33420777 GCF_006345805.1 Octopus sinensis | reverse complement strand
ACTAAGCTTACAAAGAATAAGTCCTGAAGTTGATTTGTTTGACTAAAGGCGGTGCTCCAGCATAGCCACAGTCAAATGACTGAAACAGGTAAAAGAGTTGATCAATCACAGAAATCCGTGTAAAGTGTCCCCCACCCCACTCTCTTTCCTGACCCTCTTATTCTGTTCTCTCACACTCATTACTCTATCTTTTATTCATCCTCTTTTTGTTGTGTTGCTTGAACAAAACAAGCAATGTGGAGTAGGGAGAACACTCTAATATTGCAGAGCCTGTAAACTGCACCCCATAAAATATTCAAACTGGCGAGCATTAGTAAAAGCATTCAAGCATTGAAGAAACCATGTTGAAAAGATGTGGTCCCCAACCTGCTTGAAAGGGAAGTAACTCCACATAGGAACTGACTTGGACTATTTGTTGTGATTGCATGTACACATACAGAATCAGTGTTCATTTCTAATCTTTTGTGAAAACATGTCCAGTTGTGGAGAATATTACGTTGCCTGGCATCATGCTATAGGAAATATATACCACAGCAAATTCCATCTGACTCATAACAATGATGACAATGCACACAAAGCTGAATGTTTAGTCAATATTTTCTTAAACATAAGTGTTTTTTCTAAACACTTCCTAAAAAAAAATTTTGCCCTGACCCAAGTGCAGCATGGAAAAGTAGATGCCATAATGATGACGATGATATATGTATCAAACACTCAGAAAAAAACAACATTATATCCATGTGTGTATATAAAAGATTATGCGAATTCATAAAAACGTTTTTAAAAATAAGCAATACAAAAAGCCAGTTTGTACCATACTGGCAATGAGTCAAAATTCTCTCTCTCTCACTCACACACACGTATACAAAGGTTATATAATTTATATAGGAACAACATTGTCACTAGAAATGAAAAATGAGATCTCCCAAAATTGGTCTGGTTACCAACCAACTGGTTTTTTGGATTTGTTGCAGTTCTGGTTCTCCGTCTTAAGATTTATTTATTATCATCATCATCATCATCATCATAAACTTCATGACCTGACCAGAATATGTAAATACGACTAACATTTACACTATGGAAATAAATAAACGGATATAGGTTATATCAATGCGTCATAAGATAGACCGAGTTACATATTAAGTCAGTTTAAACAAACAAATAGGTAAATAAACTAATGGAACCTACTAAATTATTTTGTTTTTGTCCTTGAATAAACAACAGTGGCTTTGGTTTTGTTTTGTTGTTGTATTATTGCATTCTTGTTTGTTAACTGGTTGGATGGATTTACTGAAGAGTAAATGTTTGTGACTGAAGACATTCCAGATCTCTTAACCCATCTAAAGACCTTCTCAATTAAGTTGCTTTTGGTTTTTAATTTTATACAAGTCAGAGAAGGAAGGGTAGCAGTACCCATGAGTTTAGTTGGTTTCTGCCTTGAATAACAAGATTGATCTGACTGATGCCCACCAAAGTAGATTTAAAGGTAAGAACAATTAAGAGCAAAACCTACAGGTAAAATAAGGAATATCAAAATTTGTAGGCAAAACAAGGAAAACCTAATTTTCTTGGAACAACAAGGAAGATCAAACTGTCAGCACAACAAGGTGGGTCCCACTGTGGATAAATCAAGAAGCTCAAACTCTGCAGGCTGAATATGATCCAAGGTTCAGATGCTTCCTCATAAGGGCTATTGACGTCTTCCATTTGCAAGATTTGGGGCTAACATTCAGTAAAATGCCACTCTGTAGTAAATGCAACCTGTTTTTAGTTGAGTGAACTGGAGCAACATGAAATGAAGTGCTTTGCCTAAAGACATACCTGTGGTGCCAGGTCCAGAAATTAAACCCACAACTTTGCAATTGTGAGTCCAACAGCCAAACCACTAGGCCAAGCCCCTTCACATCCAAATGGATGTAATAGGGTAAACTTGGCTACAGGCATTGCAGAACTGGGGCAACACAGTAAACCTATCACCCAAATTCTGAAACAGCCAGAGTTTTCCATTGAAGTCGGAGTAACATCTAATCTGCCGTTTCCTCCATTCTGCTAAGGTGTGAGTAAATGGCAACGAGTGTCTACTGCTGGAAACAACAGTAAAAAAAACCCCTAAAAACTTAAGTAATACAAATAAAAGTATTATTTTAAGAATATATATGAGTTTTGGATCTCAAGGTTATTTCATGACATTTAATTTATAAAAATTACTTTTTGAGTACTCCTTAATGAAGTTGGCAACAAAGACAGTCAGAGAAAAGATGCGATGTGACCAGTTGAAGTGAACTTGGGTGATGAAGAACCACATAACAGTATTGTTTTAAGAAGAAAAAAAACTCCTAATCAAGATACAAGAATGGCTGTGAGACTACCATGTGGTTTTGGATTCAATCCCATTGTATAGCACATTGGATAAGTGTTTTCTACTATTGCCCCAGGCTGACCAAAGCCTTGTGAGTGAATGTGTAAAATGGAAATTGAAAGAAGCCTGTCATGTGTGTAAGTGAAGATATGCATTATCTCCTTGATTTGATAGAGTGTGATAATTGTAAATGATCACCTTTAAGAGGTGTTGTTTGTTTCTAACCATCTGTTAAAACATATCTGGCTGCTGAGAGACATCATGTTACTCAGAAGCAAGTAAGATTTTGGTAATAGGAAGAGCATCCAGTAGAAGGTATTTCGCCTCAATGAATTTTGTTTGATTCTTGCAAGCATGGAAAAAAGAACGTTAAAACAATGATGATGATTGAATGATATAATCCAAAATACATTGTCTCCACCACAAGGTCCAGCCTTTGTAGCAGTGTTGTCACTTGTGCGCCTCAATGACCCTAAGATCTATGCAAGCAGAGTGCAAGCTCCTGGTAGAGACTCCCATACTGGGCAGGTCAAAAGACAGAAGCCAGATTTAATATGGACCACCATTTCCTTGAGGTGAAAATGGGTTTGTGTTGGGCCAACAGCCCTACCTAGTAAAAACAAAGTTACATAAGCATTGACAAGTGTTCAAAATGAACAAAATATGGCCTTCCCTTAGAGGAGAATATGATGTGGGAGAGCTGAAAAAGCAGGGATACAAATAGAGAGAAGTAGAAAAGACAGCTCAGAGTTGATAATAGTGGAGAAAGGTCATTGATGGCCATGCTCTATAGGGAGCAAAATGGTTGTGCAACAAAGACACACTGAAAAAAATAGTGTTACGAAGGAGAAATATTCTGATAAATAAAATTTTAAATTCTGTGCCGTGGGACTGAACTGAATACCAAAGGGTTAGGAAGCAAGCTTCTTACCACACAGACATACCTGCACCTCCATGCATATACATAAACACACATACACATACATACATTGTTTTCTAAGAATCCATGTCAGAAAAATGCAGCACTCATATATTTATCAATAGAGTGATACATATATATATAAGTCAACGTTTGCAGTATTATAGATCCATTACAGCCAATCTTATCAGCTTCATACCACCTATCTGATAACATGCTCTTCAGAGACAACAGATTGGTAAGAGGAGCTGCAATAGATATATAACTCTGTATACTTTGCTATAACTATCTATCTATCTATCTATATATATATATATATATATATATTAATTAGGGCTGCGGAATTTAAAGATTAATTAATTGTCGATTTATGTTAACGATTAAATTTTTCTTAATCGGCTTCAAATTTAATTTCTACCCATCATTAATAAATGTACCGGAAGTCAGGAAGCAATAGTAATGATAGTAAAATGGCAGCAAGACGAATCAAGTTATGAAATATAAACCTTTATCAGGTCGATTGCATGAACATTTTGGATTTAAATTGTTTACTGACGATAGTATCAAAATTCCTGATAACATTTATTGCATCCATTGCGACAAATCGTAGTCAGTCTACAGCGGCAGTGTCATCTACTTCCAAGCAGACTACTTTGAATCAGTTTTATCATTGGTCTGATCATCCAGTGAGTGTTATTGTACAACGTGATGTTAAAATCACTTGCAAACTGGATAGCTAATAATGGTAGACCAATATCGATAGTAGAAGATGGTCTTTAACAAGTATTGCATACAGCATTTCAAAATACCGAATATAAACTACCTTGCCGGCGCACTATTGATAAAATGTTGGCTGATAATTATAACAGCAAAAGAGAAAGTGTTTTAGAAGCAGTGAAAAATTCAAAGGCAATTGCGCTAACATCTGATTTTTGTACATCTTTAGGTAATGAAAGTTATTGCGGAATCACCGGCCATTGGTTTGCTGATGACTGGAATTTAATAAGTGTTATTCTTGAATGTGTGCATGTTGTTGAATGTGACTATTCTAACAATAATGTTGAGTTATATAAACAATTTGTAAAAGACTGGGATATAACAAAGAAGATTCAGGTTCTAGTAACAGACAATGCACGAAATTTAGTTTCAGCTGTTAATCAAACTGGTTTTGCTCATATTCCGTGTAAGGCTCACAGCCTGCATTTGAGCATATTGCATAGATTTAAAGCCACAGATACAGAAACATTGTTTGTTAAATGTCGCAAAATCATAGGACATTTTAAACATAGCCCTATCCACACAACTGAATTGCAGAACTGTAGTAATCCAACATTGTGTAAGCTACAGTAAGATGTTCCAACAAGATGAAACAGTACTTTTCTAATGCTGCAGAGTCTACTACAGGCCAAAGAAGCAATAACCATCTACATGTCAGACAAAGAGAAGCAATATAAAGGTCTAAAACTGTTCGATTCTGATTGGGAGAAGATTTCAAAATGCATCATTGTTTTAGACTTATTCTGTCAGGCTACGGTCCTGCTTGGTGGTGAAAAATATACGTTGTGTAGCTGTGTATTGACACTGTTATTGTCTTTGACAAAGCACATGACTGTAAATGATGATGATCCAGATTATATAGCCAGATTCAAGGCAGCATCTATTAATGGTTTCAGCAAACGTGAAGCTGACATGAACAGTATTGAAATATTACAGATTGCAACAGCACTTAATTCACGATACAAAAACTTGAAGTGTTTATCAAAAGAACAAACTTGGTTACTTATTGGACAACAAATAGCAATTGATGTTAATGATGATCAGTTGAAGACTAAGGCACAAGATGATACTGACAATATTCCAAAAAACTATATACAAACCTAATGAAAGGGGCATTAAGCTAATGAAGTCTGACTCAGACTTGGAAAAGGATGTCGACAAATGCTTCTGATGAAGTAGAGCAATATAAAATGGAGAAAACAGTTGCTGAATCAGTTGATCCACTACAATGGTGGAAACTTAATGAACATCAATATATGAAATTGGCATTTTTTGCCAAGACTGTTCTATGCATACTAGCTACCTCAATTCTGTGTGAATGATTATTTAGCTTAGCTGGTTACAGTGTTAACAAGACACACTCATTAGTTGAACCAAATACTGTTAACATGCTTGTGTGTTTGAGTAACTGGTTATGCAACAACATTTGAATGATAAAACGCCTATGCTATCTCTTCTTTTTAACTAAATTTCAATTGAAATATCATAAACTTGTCAAGAAAAGTAACTGCAGACATTTTCATGTTTTAATCGAAATTAACTATTAATTAATCATTAATTTCTCAAAAGTTAATTATTAAAATTAAATTAATCATTACCAGCCCTTATATATATTTATATATATATATATATACACACACACACACACACACACACACATATATATATATATATATATATATATGGGTACAGGCAAACGAGAGACAGAAGATGGAAGATACGAGAATTTTCATTAATCACTACAATTGTTTCAAATTACTACACAACATGCACACAAACAACTTATATCTGCATAAACACATACAGGCACACAAAGCTGAACGACATGCAGACCGGATACACTGGCTTGGGAAGAATTGCAATTCCTGAGTCACAGGTGTAGTACAATAGACTTGCATCAGCCAGAAGGCTTGTGAGTTAGCCATGCGGAAAAGTAGTTAATAATTGGATGCAATCTGAAAAAGGGATTGACATAATGTCGCCATAACTTATAAATATAATGAAAAAAATATACGCTACATGGTAATAGCATTTGCAATCGTATCCTTTATCTTCCTTCTTTCAAATATTACGTATTGTATAACACCAATACTATGACATACATACAGAGTATAATTGAAGAATAACGAGTTCTCCGCATTATATATACTCAAACACATACAAATGTCTATGTTTTAGTGAATGTATTTATGCATTTGTACAGATATAAGTTGCTTGTGTGCATGTGTAGTAATTTGAAACAATTGTAGTGATTAATGAAAATTCTCCTATCTTCCATCTTCTGTCTCTCATTTGCCTGTACCCATATATGTACGTATATATACATATATATGTTAGTATGTACATATATGTATGTATATATGCATATATTTTTATATATATATGTATGTATGTATGTATGTATGTATAAATCCTTAAATCTTTAAAAATGTTTCAGCCTGAAAGCTGCACCCATGCTGGGGCACCACCGTTGAATGTTTGAATGTGCTACACTAGTATGTGAAACCACCTCTGATATGTGGTACTTGGTCAACATGGGAGTTCGATGCCGCTGCCCGCATCTGTGTTTCCTGCTGAGAGGTAGGTTCATCTGGAACCCCTGACAAGAAGAGATCCTGTTTAGTTTTAAAGAAACTCACATCCACACCATGCAGGTCTCTCAGGCAATTAGGAAGGATATTGAAGAGCTGTAGTCCCCTAAAACCCAAGCTGTTGCAGTATCTGGTCCTGTATTTTGATGGTGATGCTGGGATCTTTGGCACCATGCAGTGGCGCCCCGTTCTGCTGTTGGGGTAACTTTCAATGCCAAAATTCGGGACAAGACCCTCCAAGATTTTCCAGATGTATATCACTGCATATCTGTCCCACCTTCACTCCAGGAAGAAGTGTTTATATACTTTCAGTCTTTCCCAGTAGCTGATATGCTGCATTGAGATGATCTTCTTAGTGTAGCTTCGTTGGGTTACTTCGAGTTCTGCTGTTAACTTTATATTATGTGGTGACCATAGTTGGGAGGAGTAGTCCAAGCAGCTGAGGACGAATGTCTTCCAAAGGACCATCAGTGTCTCCTTCTCTCTTGTTCTGAAAGTTTGGAGGATCCATCCAGCTAGCCGTCTGCATTCTATTACCAAATTGGCAATATGCACTTGGAAAGATGCATCATTGCTCATGTCAATGCCCAGGTCACACACTGATTTTGACTCAGGAATTTCAATTCTTCCCGGGCCAGTGTATCTGGTCTGCATGTCGTTCATCTTTGTGTGTATATATATATATATTTACATATTTTCATACATTTTGTATATAAATTAATATATATATATATATATATATTATATATATATTTACATATATACATATTTGCATACATTTTATATATATATATATATATATATATATATAATACATATATATTTACATATATACATATTTGCATACATTTTAT
>NC_043011.1:33354635-33413177 GCF_006345805.1 Octopus sinensis | reverse complement strand
TGTGATGCATATAGAGGATGCATGAGATGTACAAGGAAATGTAAGCAGATTGTATGATGCCTGTGTGTGAACAGCCATGCTTACACAGTAGTGAAACATGGGCTGTGGCTGCTGAGGACATGTGTAGGTTCGAAAGAAATTAAGCTAGCATGCTTTGCTAGATGTGCAATATAAGTGTACAACAGAGTGTAAATGTACGTTTGGGTGAAAGTCTTCTGTCAAGTATACATCTACTGCTTCTTCTGCACCCTTGATTTCTATTCATGTCCCCATTTTCTTAGCACTCCACACTCGTCTCTTCATCAGTCATCTCACCACCACTCCTTATCCATCACTTTTGCCACCTGTTTCATGAGGAATTACCTGCAATCAGATGTCTTCAAACATTTTCTCATCACTCTGCCTTTCTTGCACTGGGCCTGTTTGTACTCAAATTACTTTATCTTTAGTCACTTTTATATATTGCCAGTCAGCACTCACCCTCCCCAGAGCCACTCCTTATTGTCATCCATCACTTACTCTTAGCATTGTTCACTTCTATCATCTATTACCATTTCTTCATCTCTTTACCCTGATCACACTATTTCTACAAATATAATTCTATCTCTACCATATTATGGAATACTAGGCAACTCCTATTGCACTACATGTCACAATAAATAGTCCTCAGTCCAATTATAAGATGGTTGGCAATAGATGCAGAAAGCATAGGGTCAAGAGGTTTCTCTAATCCTGTCTTGTTGAGGACATGAACTTCTCGTGTTGGTGGAACAATGAAAAATATACCTAGTACATTTTGTAAAATGGTTGGTGATAGAAACCAAACCAAAAATGAAATGAGCAAGGCATGGTTTTCCAACCCATTTCTTTCCAACCCAACAAGAACTGATTTCAACCACATTGATCCAGCCAGCCGATGCAAGCCTGGAAAGCACATATATCACTGCATTGCCCCTGGGGTTTTCTATAGCTTTCAATCCTGTAAACAGCCTTAGATGGTTGTGCTTTGTTGGCCATGCTCTGCAAAGCTTCTGCCTGCCTGCATCACCATAGTTGTTCTTCATTAATTTCACCATTCCTGATGCAGAGGTTCTTATTTCTTTATTGCCCACAAGGGGTGAGACAGATAAGGATAGACAAACGGATTAAGTTGATTATATCGATCCCAATGCGTAACTGGTACTTATTTAATTGACCCCGAAAGGACGAAAGGCAAAGTTGACCTCGGCAGAATTTGAACTCAGAACGTAGCGGCAGACAAAATACCTATTTCTTTATTACCCACCAGGGGCTAAACATAGAGGGGACAAACAAGGACAGAACGTAGTGGCAGACGAAATACCGCTGAGCATTCCGCCTGGCATGCTAACGTTTCTGCCAGCTCGCCTGATGCAGAGGTTCTATGCCATGCTGATGCAGTTAGTGTGTAGGTGCACATTATCTCATAGCAGCTGCACTGGACAGGACATGCTTGCAGGATGGAGGATGACAGGCTCCCAAAGGCAGTTTTTTTATTTCCTAAGCTGCATCAAGGAAGGTAGAAGGATGTGTTGAAGAGACATATGAAAATCTTCAGCATCTCCCCAGACACCAGGGAGGAGAAGGCCCTGCAGTGTGATGAATGGCACCAATTGCTGAAACTGGTAATTCCAGCCATAGAGGAGAAATAACAGAGAGAATACAAAAGAGCACGTGAGAAGCATCACTTCTCAGTTGCATTTGGTAGCTTCATCTGCAGCAGATCAAGAGCTGACCATTTGCCCATATGCAAGCTTGCCAAGGACGATTAATATCAACATATGATGGACATTTAAAGAAGAAGCTGTGTATATAATTCAGTATATAATGCATGCAGTGTATACAATTCACAAAGTAGCATGTTTAATTTGTTAAGTCAGGTACATGATTTAGTAAGAAAGTTAATATTATTTGGTCACTGAATACAATTTATTGAGAAAGAAGACAGAAAATACAAAAGCAAAAAAAAAAAAATTGAAGTAAAGAAAAGAAACAAGTTACACATGAATGAATATTGGGGTATTGAATCATACAGGAATAAATAATAATAATAATAATAATAATAATAATAATGCTTTCAATAATAATGATGATAATAATAATAATAATAATAATAATAATAATAATAATGCTTTCAATAATAATGATGATAATAATAATAATAATAATAATAATAATAATGCTTTCAATAATAATGATGATAATAATAATAATAATAATAATAATAATAATAATAATAATGCTTTCAATAATAATGATGATAATAATAATAATAATAATAATAATAACAGTAATAATAATAATAATCATCGTCTTACCCCTTGAATGTCACTAGAAACAGTAGAAGACCTACAATGGCTTATGCCTTCAAATTTCTTCCTATGATTATTAGACTGCCAGTTATTATCTACGTTGTTGTTGTTGGTGTCAACCTTGTTTTTTTAAAATCAAGATCAGCTCTGATCAGACAAACAGACAGAGAGACTGACAGACAGATAAACAGAGGGACAGACAGACCTATGATTGCAAAAGTGTTTCAGCTGGTAACAAATCTGTTCTTTATTTTCCTGGAAACAGCCAATGCCATCATTACCTAGCATATCATGTCCCTTGGAGTATGATTGTGATATGAGAAGCAGGTGGGAAGTAAATTTGGCTTCTATTTCTAGCAGGTCAGGAACAACTTGTCATTAAATCAAGTGGCTCTAAAATCAATCTTCAGAAGTTGTGCTTTTTCCAAGATATAGTGAAATTTAAATAATAATAATAATCTAACATCAGTGACTAGTTCTGGGAAAATTATGCTCACTCATTCTATGAAATCAGTTTACAATTTACATAACATATTTACGAACTATTGCTTAGTGAACCAAGAAGGCCTTGATAGCGGCTTGCTTAGTGATTGGGTCTTAACTTGGTCTTAGTACAACATGTGATTCCCAAAAATACCCCCACCACACACACTCACACAACATGAGTCAGTGGAGAAGCTTCCATATCAGTGTTTTTCAACTATTTTTTAAACCTATGGACCCTTTTGATTTCTATTTTACTCAGAGGGACCCTTGTAGACATTCAAGGTTTAAAAACTTATACATTTTTATAATTAAATATTATTAGTTCACATGCTGCTGGGGTCAACTTTGCCTTTCATCCTTTTGGGGTCGATGAAATAAGTACCAGTTGAGTACTGGGGTCGATGTAATCAACTTATCCCCTCCCCAAAATTTCAGGCCTTGTGCCTATAGTAGAGAGGATTATTTATTTATTTTATTTATGCGCCCTTTTCAAGCCTAGCTAGGCTCATGGGCCTGGTTTCTGTGGCGTATGTGTTCCCCCCAGCTGGACAGGATGTCAGTCCATCACAGCATTACCCAAGAAACAGGAAGAAAGAGTGAGAGAAAGTTGGGGCAAAAGTGTACAACAGGGGTCGCCACCACCCCCTGCCGGAGCCTCGTGGAGCTTTGGGTGTTTTCGTTCAATAAACACACACAATGCCCAGTCTGGGGATCAAAACCATGATCCTCCAACTGCAAGTCCACTGCCATAACCACTGGGACATTGCGCCTCCACTGAAAGGATTATTAGGAATTGTTAAAAAAAAAAAAAATTAGAACTATTCTGTGTATCATAGAAGTATAACCAATTTACTGCAGATAAATTTTTAACAACAAAACCTTATATGAACCCTTAAGGGCCATACAGACTCTGGTTGAGAACCACTGATCTACTTAGTCTCTCAACTTGCCAAAACCAGCTGCTATATTCTGATTTAAGAATGGGTACCATGTCTCCTATGTGTCATAACAGGCAACTAAGAAAGGGTTGGTGATAGGAATGGCATCCAACAGTAAAGCATTACTTCAAATAATCCATTCAAACATATGCCAGCATGGTGATGACACCCTTCAAATAAGTATACAAAACGTATTACAAAAGGAAGGACACATTGAATAATGAAGTAATTCAAAGGCTATGCTGTTGGGTCCTGCTGCTGATATTGGGGGTTGTGTTCTCGGCCTTGACCCGAGCATAGGACGGGGCCTGCCTCTTTGACAACAAAGCATAATGGTTTAACCCTTTAGCATTTAAACTGGCCAATTCCAGCCAAATGGAGATGTATGGCTTAGTAGTTAAGGTTTTGTACTCATGATCATACAGGAATAAATAATAATAATAATAATAATAATAATAATGCTTTCAATAATAATAATAATCATGTTACCTCTCGAATGTCACTAGAAACAGTAGAAGACCTACAATAGCTTATGCCTTCAAATTTCTTCCTATGATTATTAGACTGCCAGTTATTACTTATGTTGTTGTTATCCACTTTGTTTTTTTTAATCCAGATCAGCTCTGATCAGACAAACAGACAGAGAGACTGACAGGCAGATAAACAGAGAGACAGACAGATAGACTTATGATTACGAAAGTGTTTCAGCTGGTAACAAGTCAATTCTTTATTTTCCTGGAAATAGTCAATGCCATTATTACCTAACATGTCCCTTGGAGATTGATTGTGGTTTTGATTCCTGGACTGGGTGATGTGTTGTGTTCTTGAGCAAAACACTTCATTTCACAATGCTCCAATCTATTCAGCAAGTAAAAATTAGTAATCCTGTGATGGAGTGGTGTCTCATCCAGGGAGAAATATGTATGCTAAAAAAAGGTTACCTTCTCGAGTCATGCTAACCGACAATGGTTGGCTTCTTAGTTTCAAAGGTGTATAAGTTCCCTACCTGCATGGGATGCCGGTCCATTGCAGGATTACTCATTTTTGTCAGTTGAATGGACTGGAGCAACATAAGATGAAGTACATTATTTATATTCGACAGATATTTGTCCTCATCTTTTTTGTTGTTAACACAATTCGGCTGATGTACCCTCCAGCCTTCTTCAGGTGTCTTGGGGAAATTTCAAACCTGGGTTCTCATTCCTAAGGTATTTTTCGATGTTATTATTATTGCTATTGTTCAGGTCACTGCTTGGAATCGAACTTGGAATCTTGGAGTTAGTAGCCTGTGCTCTTAACCACTACACCATACGCCCGTGGGCAAATAAAGAAGGCTGAAGAAGGCTGGAGGGTATATCAGCCGAAACATTGTGTTAACAACAAACAAGATGAGGACAAATATCCGTCAAATATAAATAATGTACATAATTCCTCATCTCTTAAATATAGAACTGTATTATAAAATGAAGTGTTTTGCTCAAGAACACAACATGTCACCCGAATTGAAACCCCTATCTTATGATCATGAGTCCAACACCCTAACCACTAAGTCATGCAACTCCGCTATATATGTTAGAGAAACCAGTAAACTGGTCCTATGCTTCTTATGGAGTAATGTGGACTAACCATATCTAGCTAAAATATTCTCCCTTTTTGTCATATTCAAAGTGGCCAGTTCTGGTCTCTTACACCAACCCTATAATAACATTTTAAAAATAGTTGCCCCATCAAAATCTCAAAGCTATATGATGCATAATTAATTTCAAAACAATGTGAATAAATAAGCATTACTTTTGACAGAATAAGGAGAATGATAATGGGCTTGATAATGTCTATATGAAAGGGAATTGCCAAAATGAAATGAGAATCCAGTGGGAATTGAACCATTGTCTCTGCATAAATATTACTGTTATCATCATCATTTAACCTTCATGTTCCATGCTGGGATGGGTTGGATGGTTTGACAGGATCCAATGGGCCTAAGGACTACATCATGCTCCAATGTCTTCTTTGGCATAATTTCTACAACTAGATACCTTTCCTTGATAAGTTCTTGGGCAACAATCTTTTTCTGCCACCCAAAATCTTATCAAGTGTAGCATTATTTGAACTGTGACTTATTTGATCAAGAACAATGGTCATTGACCCACCTGCCTTTGGCACAAAGTTGATGCTCTACTGTTCTGGCAATGACAAGTGTGAAGCTGGGGTTGGCTTCATGCTTGACCAAGGGGCTTTGCACAGTATCCTCACATTTCAACCAGCGTCTGATAGCCTAGCAGTCCTCACTATCAACATAATGATCAAAATGCACATCATCTCTGCCTACATGCTGAGTGAGGCCAGCTCAGTCCTCACTAAGGATGATTTCTACAATTAGCTGCAACATGTACTGGGCTTGATCCCCAAAATGGAAATGACCATCCTCGCTGGTAACCTCAATGCCCATGCTAGCTCAGACAGATAAAGAAGATGTCCTTCCTAATGCTAACCACTTTACAGCATGTACTGGATTCATTTCTTGTGTAACCAGAACTAGTGAGGTTTCCATGCAGTTTGCAAGATCACAAGACCCAAGAGGAGAGTCTTTATGCAAGCAGATGAGAGCTAAGGTATGAGAAAAGGAAACAGGGAATAGGGAGAAAGGAGGAGCATGGAGGATTATTAATTTTCTAAAATGAATCAAGGAAGTAAAAGTTTGAGAAGTGTGAATGTATAGGTTCTCTCATTTGCTTGTATGAAAGATTGTTCAACTGAAATCCACAGAAAACTTCAATCAACAGATAGGCTACTATGTGGACACCCAATCTTACAAATAACAACCAAATCCCCTTCCACTGTCTTAGAAAAAAAAAGCCTACATTTCATATACAAAAAAAAAATCAAACCCTAAAATAGAGAATATAGGTACAGGTGTGGCGATGTGGTGAGAAGTTTTACATCCTTACCACATGGTTCCAGGTTCAGTCTCACTGCGTGGTAACTTGTGCAAGTATCTTCTACTATAGCTTGTTGTGTGTGTGTGTGTATCTTTGTTTTTGGCGCCCCCCCCCCACCACTTAACTATTGTTGGTATATTTACATCCCCGTAACTTAGAGGTTCTGCAAAAAGAGACCAATAGAATATGTACCAGGCTTAGAAAATCGATAAGTTCTGGGCTTGATCTGTTTGGCTAAACCCTTCAAGGCAGTGCTCTGGCATGGCTGCAGTCTAATGACTGAAACAAGAAACAGTTAAATATGGGCAAGCTTGGAATTCCTTTACTTATTGATCTGCTCAATTAGCATTGATTTGGGAGTAAACAACAACAAGCGAAACCATACTTTTCTTATAACATGTATTCTTCATTCTATCATAGATTAGTCACTACAACTAAATTTTAATTTAGAACTTAAATACATTTTATTGTTTATTCCCTTTGTATGACTAAATCTCTTTAACCTGTCATTGAACCATAAAATCAATTTCACACCCTATTTCTCAAACCAAACTAAGCAAGTGTAAACAAAAGCAATTTCTACAGAGTCACTATATCACACACCTGTTTTAAAAGAAAGAACACATTAGATGATGTAATAGAGGATACACTGCCTGCAAAAACAAAAATGTATTTTGCTGACTGGCAGCCTTCTACTTTCTCTATCCAAAAGGAATTTTCAACCCAATATTTACATGTTATTTATGACCCTATGTCTGTGAAGGCACATGACTCAGTGGTTAGAGTGTCGAGCTTATGATCGTAAGGTTGTGAGCTCAAATCCAGGACCGGGCTGCATGTTGTGTTCTTGAGCAAGACACTTTATTTCACGTTGCTCCAGTTCACTCAGCTGTAGAAATGAGTTGCGACGTCACAGGTGCCAAGCTGTATCGGCCCTTGCCTTTCCCCTTGATAACACTGGTGGCGTGGAGAGGGGAGGCCGGCATGCATGGGCGACTGCTGGTCTTCCATAAACAACCTTGCCCAGACTTGTGCTTGGGAGGGTAACTTTCTAGGTCCAATCCCATGGTCAGTGTCGTGACCGAAGAGGGTCTCAGATGTCTGTGCTACAAGATATTAAAAAAGGGAAAAAAATCTCTAATCTTGATGCAAGGTCAGCAATTTTGAGGGGAAGGGTGAGTTGATTACATTGACCACATTGCTCAGCTGGTACTTATTTTATCAACATTGAATAAATGACAAGCAAAATTAACATTGGTGACATTTGAACTCAGAATGTAAACAACCAAAAGAAACACAGCTGAGCATTTTGTCTGGGATGTTAATGATTCCACTAGCTTGTTGCCTTAAAGCAGGCATGGATGTGTGGTAAGAAGCTTGTTTCCCGAGCACATGGTTCTGAGTTCAGCCCCACTATGTGACACCCTGGGCAAATGTCTTCTACTATAGCTTCGGGCCAACCAAAGCCTTGTGAGTGGATTTTGTAGACAGAAAATGAAAGAAGCCCATCGTATGTATATATATATAAATATATATATATATAGGGAGAATTTACAAAAAAAGAAGATGAAGACAGGTGGTGTAGACAAGAAACAGATGTATTAGTTTAACGCTTGGGAAGTGAAAAAGTCTTTAACATTTTGAGCCTACTCTCTTCCACGGAAAGGAACACAGAAAGAAACAAGGAGAGAAAATAAAGAATGTGTAGTGGCTAGCGATCTATCATGGCGAATGCTGGACAGAGGGGTCACATAGGAGAGCTAGGAAGAAGGGGAGATAATAAAGTAGTGGTGATCCCAAAACGAAGGTGCGCATGCATATGTATAAGAGAGCAGGTATGTGTGTGTAGAGGAAAAAGGGTAACAAAAACCAAAGCATGACTGGTATCTCAAGTCATTTAGAATATGTAATTAAGGTAAAGTGAATTTGAAGCCTTACAGCTGTTTCTGGGATAACCCAAGTGATAAGCTAATACCAGGACTTAGCCAAAATCTTTTTTACAATAGTAGACTAACTTCCCATGTCACCATAAATACCACTCAATCTCCAACAGATCTACTCTGAAATTATTCTACCCCTCTCTGCTCAATATAGAATAATAAGCATAAACGTAATTCCTATTACCTAAATATATATATATATATATCACCATGACCGACCAGGCTATCAGATGTTGCTACACATCGCTGGTCACAATACGTTTCGCATTGTTTTAGCCTTCAAATGATGCCACCCCGCAGGCTAAGCGAGCAGGCCAACAGAAGAAAGAGTGAGAGAAAGTTGTGGCGAAAGAGTACAGCAGGGATCGCCACCATCCCCTGCCGGAGCCTCGTGGAGCTTTAGGTGTTTTTGCTCAATAAACACTCACAACGCCTGGTCTGGGAATCGAAACCGCGATCCTACAACCGCGAGTCCGCTGCCCTAACCACTGGGCCATTGTGCCTCCACATATACATACATATACATATATATATATATAATATATATATATATAGATATATATATATATATATATATATATATATATATATATATATATATATATATAGATATATATATATATATATTCATAACATAGGTCAATGCAACAGCAACTAACACCAACCATGATAGCATATACCAGACCTGTAACCCTAGCACTATAACCAGCATACAGGATACAAATATCCATGATTCCAAGGAAGGTCAGAGCACGGCTAAAATGAATGTTAATACTAATAGTACTATTACTACTTATGCTAATAACACTAATGCAACCATTAATACCACCACCACCACCACCACTACTACTACTACTAATAATAATAATAACAATAATAGCAACAACAACAACAATAATAATAATGAACCTATCCCTTAATACCACCCATAAATAGTACAGCTCAAGAACTCAACAGATTGCTCAGCCCAGAAAATGAAACCACAATTTTATGGTCATGAATCCAACACCCCAACCACTGAGCAATGTGCCTCCATAGGTGGTACTCATTTCTACAGCTGAGTGGACTGGAGCAACATGAAATGAAGTGATTTGCTCAAAAATACAACACATCACCCGGTCCAGGAAATGAAACCACAATCTTACGATTGGGAACCCAGCACCCTGACCATTAAGCCATATGCCTCCACAAGAACATATTAATTAATATAATCTTAGATAATCTATTCGGAAAGGAAATAAAAAAGACTAGATGGTCATGACTAAAATGGTTTGCTCAATTTTAGCCAACCTAGGGTTAAACAGCAACGCTGCTACAGAGCTGCTTTTTTTCTTCAAACTTTCACATGCAGGCTGACAGTATTGGTACCAGAAAGGACATTCATTTTTTTTTTTTTTCTTCTACAGAAAATAATAGGAATCCTGCAATTAACTGAGATCTATATTCAAGGAAACTAATTACAAATTTGGTTATTAGGCCAAACAGAAAAGAATAACTGAAAGTATTAAAAAAATTCAAAAAAAAAAAAGCTTCCTTTCATTAATAAAAAATAGATGCTTCCTTTATTGAATATTCTACTTGTTTGATTTATTGAATGATCTACTAATTGAATTATAGGTAAATGGATGAATTATTTCAGAAACATATGAATCTTTAGTGTAGGCAATTTTCCCTTAGTGTCATTATTAGGCAAAGAAGCCCACTTGCAACCAAACAGCTTTGAGTTCAGTCCCACTGCACAGCACTTTGGACAAGTGCCTTCTACAATAACGCTGGGCTGACCAATTTTTTGTGATTTAATTTGGTAGACAAAAACTGAGTGGAAACCCATCATTTATGTATGTATGTATGTATGTATGTATGTATGTATGTATGTATGTGTGTGTGTGTGTATGTATGTGTGTATGTATGTATGTATGTATGTATGTATGTATGTATGTGTATATGTGTATATGTATGCATGTATGTATGTATGTAGGTATATATGTATGTAGACAGACAGACATATATATCTTTGTATTTGTTTCTTCTTTGTTTGACAGTTGGTGTTGGTTTGTTTACATCTCCATAACTTAGCAGTTTGGCAATAGAGACTGATAGAATAGGTGCCAGACTTAAAAGGTTGGTTTGGTCAGCTAATGACTCTTCAAGGCAGTGCTCCAGCATGACCACAGCCCAATGACTGAGACAAGTGAAAGACAAATGAGACCACAGCGTGTATGTGTGTAAAACCAAGTGTAGGACTTTGAAATTGTAGGTATAATCTCTCAGACAGGCTTCCACATAGTATCCATCTATCCGGCTACATAATGTCACTCACAAAGCCAGGACTGACCTGAAGTTATGGCTTGAACCCGAGATCTCATCACTGCAAAGCAAATCTCTTAAACACTCAATCATGCTTTTGACTGTTTTTGTCCCTTCGTTAATATTCAAGAAAGATAAAAACACACTTTATTACTGCATACAATTTCTTTCCCTACATACAATACTTTTTCATTCTTAAACACACACACACACACACACACACACACACACACACAGACAGACAGATGCATGTTAGGCAAAGCAGTCCTGGAAACCCTAAAAGAAATATAGATCAGTCACTGCTGGAATGCTTTTGACCAAAGGACAGACTGCTGATAGACTTATGATCAAGGCTGACAAAATCAGATGCACACAATGAGGAAGCCTGTTCATGGTTGCTCAATATGCAAGAAATAGCAACTAAATCTACCTCAAAATCACATTTGACCAGCTTATAAAAAGGAAAGGATATATGAGATAATGTAGAAACAATTGTAATTGCTTTTTCAGCAATGTGACACGACTACTACTACTACTACTACTACTACTACTATAGTAGTAGTAGTAGTAGTAGTAGTAGTAGTAATAGAGTACTTAAAAATGTGACATCTACGAATGGCAAGTATACCTGTGGTCATTGGAGCTTTGGGAATAATACCAAGTGGCACTCTTAAACATATTGGTCAAATACCAGAAAACCCCAGAATATCAAAATATTGAAAAACCATTCTCATGGGTACTGCCCACATTCTAAGAAAAATACTGTCAATCTGAGAATATCTTTTCCTCTTAAAACTCTTTCAAAATCAAAAATGTTAGAAATTTAATAAAATCTTAGTTCTCAGAATCTGTTCTCTTTTTTCCCTATAATATATTATTGCTAATAATAAACAGCACGTACAGTAAAATGTCCAACTTGCTGTTAGTTGGGGGTCTCTGAGTGAGACTTGGAAGAGCTCATAAAACAACAACAACACCTGAAGTAATAATAACACTGTAGGACATAACAATCCAATGTGATCATGAAACTGAACACTGAAAGCCAGATAGAGTGGTTGTGAATAAAGAGGGAAAATACCTATTTAATCATAGGTAGTGGATGCTATGGCGATGACCGAGGATTGAAAAGAGAAGGAAAGAAGCAGATTAGATATAATTTGAACTGGGAGACTGTAGTCATTGGAGAAGGCAAGTGTTGTACCCTGTTGTTGCGGGAGCCTTGGTTACTATAAGTACAATGTTCACAAACTGGTTTGAAAAGATAGGGTAAATGTGAAGACAGAGAATACAGTATTGCTTGGAACTGCATGAATCCTTTGCAGATTTTTTGAAATCTGAATGAAGAGTGTTGCTTTAGCCCACTGGTTTTGGGACAGCTGACACTTTTGTAACACTCTTCAGTGAAGCTGCTGTCTTGAACAAAATGATGATGATGATAATAATAATAATAATAATAATAATAATAATAGTAATAATAATAATAATAGGAACGATAAAAAAAGGTACTGAAACCTATTTGAAAATGATACCAGGCTTACCATCCCTACAGGAAGTGCAAAAAATCGTGTTAACTGGATTGACTCATGTACTGAGAAGAGCATTATCATGAATCCATTCATGAATATATTTATTTGTTAATTTGTTAAAATACATATTTTACCTATGAATTTGCGTGTGTAATCTGGGAATGCATACAATGAGCTTCTCTGTCCTAGGTGTATGGAAAACACTCGGTGAGAAATGGAAGAAAATTTGAAGAAAGAAGGAAAATAATAATAATAATAATTCATTTTCCTTTTTGGCACATATCCAGCAATTTTGAGATGGGGAAGTGAATTACATCAATTCCAGTGATCAACAAGTGCCTATTTGATCAATCCTGAAAGGGTGAAAGGCAAAGTCAACCTCAGTGGAATTTGAACTCAGAACGCAAAGCCAGAAGAAATGTCTTAAACAGTTTGTCCAACCTGACTTGGAGTGTGACATCTTCAGTTGTTGGAACAGAGAAATTAACAAAATTATGGCACTGCAGATTATTATTGGGGCCTTGGGAACAGTGATAAAAAAAAAAAAGAAAGTCTTGATAACATTCTCATAAAACTTGATCTTAACCTAGGAGTTGGTGCTAAGCAGAAAACATGTTTACTAGGTTCAGCAAGATCACAGGCTGATTTGCTGGGTCAGGACTGGCCTTGGGCTAAACAACAACAACAACACACATTTACCAAATGGTGAAGGAGAGACAAATAATGCTTACCATTGATGGATAGGAGTGATCTGTACTAGAGAACTCAAGGACTGTGATTGAGGCATACAACTTCATTGAGGACAGGAGACCGGAACTAGCTCTAATGGCAAGTGTACAGAGAAGATATGATCGAGCAATAGAGAGGGAGGAGAGATAGAGATAGAGACAGAGGAGAGAGAGAGAAGGGTACAGGTGGATAGTAGAGAAGCAAGAAGAGATAGGGAGTGAAAGAGAGATGCAAAGATAGGCAGATAGTTAGAAGAAAAGCTCTCTGTATGTATGTACACACACACAAAGAGGAAATGAGGGACAGATAGCTAGATAAACAGAAGAAAAAGGAGAAAGATAAGAGAGAGGGGGGAAATGGGTAGATGGGTTAACAGGGAGAGAGAGTACAGTTCAGTGTGGTGATTATTAAATCATAGATTTTTTTCCCTCCACATTTTCCTAACCCCCTCCCCTCATCTCTCTCCACTCCCCTATTCTTTTTTGGATAGCAATTAAGGACACCTGCTTTCTGTTCAGAAAAGACAGTGGTGCAAGTAGTGGTGGCAATGATGATGATGATGATGGGGACTAAGGCGGTAGTGGTGGTGGCAGTCTTTTGCGATTGGATGTGGTGGTGCTCCTGTTGTTGTTTAACCCAAGGTCAAATTAGACTGAACAGACTTATGAACACCCTGTCTTTATCGTACATACAGAGAGATCACAACTTAAATTATCCAACACGTCCATTGTAGGATCTGACTAGAGGGAGATTTGGCTACTATTTCTAGTAGTTGAGAAATCACAGAGAGACTCCTTCATTGGGTTGCTTGCAATGTTTTTGGTTCTTAACTGTATTGGTGATGGTGCTGGTGGTGGCAGTTGAGATGTTTATAATATGGTGATAGGAGCGTCTAAGGTTGGAAGAATTACAAGAATGAAGGCTTGTTTACCAGAGACCAGTTGACTCATTACACAGACACTAAAGACAATGCGACATCATTCCAGTTACTCTCATGAAAGTTCCCCAACCCTATCATCACCATCACTACCAAAATCCTGTGACAACATCAAATGGTGCCACAGGGGTGGTGGTGAAGAAAAGTTAACCTTTCCCATCAACATTCTCAATTGGAAGTTTGCATGTTTGTCCGACATTACATCAACACTGACAGCACCGTTAAACTGCTGCTACCTTCCACTTTCCTTCATGACTACACCTCACCACCTCCGCTGCATGCCTCACCAGACTTGTTTCTGCATCCGGTCCTCGCGCATCTTTTCCTATGTAACAAAATCATCTGACTTTGTTCCACTCAAGCACCTTCCTATTTCTGAGTCTATTTACATGTACACGCTGAGAATTCATGCACACACAGAGACACATATAACATTCTAAGTATACATACAGTCATGCGTGTATGTTCTCTTATCTGTCTACATCTGCTTAGCTCCCTCTCCCAACATATATATTGGGTCATCCTATAAATAATGCGTTTTTTTTTATACAACTTTTATTTTTCAAAATTAAGATAAGCAAAGTTCTTTTTTAATCTAATACATACTCTCCTTTATTTTCTACAATGCTCTCCCATCTATCTGTTAGACTTGCAAGGCCCCACTTCCAAAATTCACTTGTCTGTGATGAGAAATACTCCTCCATTACTGTTCTGACCTCATCTACAGAATTCATATTTTTTCCATCCAAATGATTCTGAAGATGTAGAATGATAATCAGATGGGGCAATATTCGGTGAATATGGTGGGTGGTGCATTGTTTCCCTTTCAAATTGCTCCAGCCTCTGGAATGTCATCCTCACTGTATGTGGCCAAGCATTATCCTGATAGAAGAACACCTTTCATCTTGAAATCAAAAATGGTTGTTTTTCTTCTAGCACTGACTTAAACTGCTCAAGCAGCTCACAGTAGATCTCCTTTGTTATCATTTGGTTTGAGTTTAAAAGTTCAATGTGGACTAAACCTTTCATATCCCACCACACAGATAACAGCACCTTACGTGTGTGAAGACCTTCATTAACCTGGGGTGCCAGTGTTTCTCCTTTTTCTACCCACTGTCTTCGGTGCTTGACATTTTTATAGAGAACCAGTTTCTCCTTATCGGTCACTATTTGGTCCAAAAAATGGTCCATTTGTGAGGCATGACAGCAAAGAAGAGCACACATTCACTCTCTGCATACAATTAAACTCAGAAAGTTTGTGAGGAACCCATTGACCCAATTTGCTGACTTTTCCGATGGCATACAGGTGTTGATGAATGGTTGAATGACCAAATCCAAGCTTCTCTGCTGGTTCCTCAACAGTTATGATGGGATTTTGTTCAACCACGGTTTGCAGGATATCTTCGTCAAGCTCTACAGGTCTTCCAGGACAAGACTTGTCTTCTAGGCTGTAGTTTCTAGCTCTGAATTTCTGGAACCACTGTTGACACTGGCTTACACTTATTGTCCAATCCCCATATACTGCATTAATATTCCTTGCATTTTCCATTGTGTTGTTGCCTTTATTGAACTCACAAAGCAAAAAATGCTGAATATTTTCCTTCATCACTTCCATTATAGTTTTAGAAAAATAACTGTTAAAGTCGAACTACACTCTTCAAATCTTGCACTAAGAATAAGTACAAGGTAAAATTACTACTTGCTTTTATAGCAAGTTGATACAGGTAGTTTATCCTGTTCCCCTGCAACTTTTAGTTCATGCAATTGAAAAAAATGCATTATTTATGGGATGACCCAATACCATACATACATACATATATTTCATCTACCTATTACTTCACTCCACTTGTGTAATAAAGGTAGAATAAGGTATTTTTACCTCTTAGCTGAAACAGCTGTAAGTTATTTTCCCAATTTATATTCATGTTTGTTATTTTATAATAATTACTGGTATCCTTATATATTAATATATTTTATATCTTATATGTAAAGCATAATATGTTATACATGTATGTATATTCTTGTAATTGTCAGTTGAGCAAATAAATAAGTTAAGTTAATATAATGTCTAAAAGTTGATGAACCACCTATTGATCCCCTCCATTTTCTTATTGCTTTATATATATATATATAATATATATATATATATATATCTGTCTACATAGTCCTCTGTCTGTCTGTCTATTTCTCTATACAAGTATAGCTCTCTTTCTCTCTCTCTCGTGTGTATGTATAAACTATTCTTTGTGCCCTTTTCCTTGACCTTTGTAGAAGGCAAAATGAATACTGTCAGGAATAATGACCACAATCTCTACAGCTGACAACATCACCCCCACCTTAGTAATACTGATACAAACCACTGCTGACTTAATCCAAATCTCTCTCTCTCAACAACATAGCTCCAGGTTCAGTCCCACTGCATGGCACCTTGGGAAAGTATCTTCTACTACAGTCTCCAGCCAACCAAAGCTCTGTGAGAAGATTTGTTAGACAGAAACTGAAAGAAGCTTATCATATGATCACAAGATGGCAGCGTGGCTGAAGATCAATGGACAATGTCAAAGGGAGATAATCACTTAGGGTTTTACCCTTAAAAATGAGGCTTTTCCCCCCTCCATATTTTAAAGAGGTCTCAGGTCAGCAGTGTTTGGGGTCTAAAGATAACCTTATGAGTGAGAAACCCATGGTAACCCCATAAACCAGTCTACCCCACTATAATATATATCTGAGAGAGATAGTGGGGTGTCTTTGTGTTTGTCCCTACTACTGATTGATGCCTGTGTAACTTAGAAATTCAGCAAAAGGGTGAGATAGAATAAGCACCAAATTTAGAAAAAAATACACACTGGGATCGATTTGTTTGACTAAACCCCTCAAGTCAGTACCCCAAACCCAGCATGGCTACTGTCCAATGACTGAAACAAATCAAAAGAAATACTCTTTAATAAAAAACAGAAACCAGTAGGTCACACAAGCGCAGTCAAGTTATGGACAACCTGCAGACCACAGGACCTTCTGAATGGCACCTTAATGAAAACTTACATCAAAGTTTTTTTTAATAGTATAGGTCACCTGATGATGGGCCAGGTCTCATGAGGCCCACTTCTTGAAAACGTCGTCCACGCCAACACTAGAAAATGTAGACCTGACTATACATTATGCCTTGAAAGAAAATAAATGGGATGGTCCAGGCTGGAATGCATTTGATTGTAGGCGAGTCTGTCTATCTGCCTGGCTGTCTGTTCATTCTGGGTTGGACTGTGGTACAACAGCATCAGCAGTTATCATCAATACCTATTTCTTTATTACCCACAAGGGGCTAAACATAGAGGGGACAAACAAGGACAGACATAAGTGTTAAGTCGATTACATCGACCCCAGTGCATAACTGGTACTTAATTTATCGACCCCGAAAGGATGAAAGGCAAAGTCGACATCGGCGGAATTTGAACTCACAACGTAACGACAGACGAAATACGGCTACGCATTTCACCCAGCGTGCTAATGTTTCTGCCAGCTTGCCGCCAGTTATCATCAATACCGTGATCAGCAGTTCACCACCACCACCAGCAGTAGTACTACTGTCAACCTCATTATCATCACTGCCACCACCACCACTACCACAACTAAAGTCATTAATAACGCTACCACCACTGTCCAACTGAAACACCATATCAGAACAGCTTCTATTCACCACACACATACACATATATACTGAGGCACACATGCACCCTCAATCACATGAATACAGACAAGCAAACCCATAAACACACACACACACACACACACACACACATTCATAGGTAATTATTTCAATCTGATCCTGGAGGGTTGGGTATGTATTTAAGGGGAGAGCAATGTATGAAGGGGGTGGAGAAAGAGAGGTATATTTGGGTAGGTATGTAATCAGGTATGTACTGGGGGCGGGGGCAGGTATATTTTTTGTAGGGGTGGAGAATAATGTATTTGGGTATGTTTTCTTTTTCTTTCTTCCAGGTAAGCGAGTTGGAAGGTGTGTATGTGCTTGGGTATGGGTATATATATGTATATTTCCAAAGTAAACTTAGCCTGATATTAAGGAGACAAGAGAAATGGATAACAATTAGACCCAAAGGCTATCATTATGGAGCATGCTACATACTTTATTTAAGCTACCACTGACCAAGTAGAAGTGTGTGTGAGTGTGTCTGTATGTGTGTGTGTGTGTGTGTGTGTGTGTGTGTGTGTGTGTGTGTGTGTGTGTGTGTGTGCCAAATACAAAACTATTTGTATAAAAGTGTATAGAAAACATTTATGCATTCACACATGCATGGGCTTATACCATCACCATTACCATATGTATGTGTGTATATATATATAAATATAGTGAGATTTACAAAAAACTCAAAAGATGAAGACAGGTGTGTAAACAACAAACAGATGTATTAGTTTAACGCTCGGGAAGTGAGAGAGTCTTTTACATTTCAAGCGTATGCTCTTCAACAGAAAGGAACACAGAAATAATCAGGGAGAGAAAATAAAACAAGGTTTAGTGGCTAGCGATGTGTATATATATCAATATATATACACACACAAACACACATATATACACATACACACACACATATATACATGTATAGCTTATTAAGGTTTTTCTGTTTCTTCATAGTTTATTTTACTTGTTACAGTCAACCTCAGTACTTATCTTTTTAAGTGTGGTACTTATTCTATCAATACCTTTTGCAAGAACTCCAAGTTACAAGGATGTAAACAAACCAATGCTGTGCCTGAAGCAGAAACCACACAGTTGCAAAATTAGCTTCTTAACCACACAACCATGCCTACACCTATTTATATATATATATATTCATGCATTGTGTGCATGTGTATGTGTGGTTGAGGATGTGTATATATACATGCATACAATTGCATGTGTACAGACACGGTGAAGAGAACACAATGAAATAGAAAGAGAAAAATGTATGTGTCTGTATGTGTGCAATTACACACACCCAGAAAGATGCAGGCATGACCAAGTAGTTAAGAAGTTCACCTTGCATTCGTGAGGTTCCAGTTTCAACTCCATTGTGTGGTATCTAATGTAATTGTCATTCATCATAACCTCAAGACAATCCAAGTACTGTGAGAAAAACTGCAAAGCTGCAACCTTTGTGAAACTTCATCAGATAGACTGTTGAATTGTCAATGGCTACTCATATCAAACACACTGTGTGACATTATATGACGCTATTATACACGTGTCTGTGGAATACTCAACTGCCTTAAAGCTAATCCAGTGAGTGCAGTGTTCAGTTGATCACACAACTGGAACATATCATTGAAACCAAAAGAGATCTCTTTTACTTGTTTCAGTCATTTGACTGCAGCCATGCTGAAGAACCACCTAAAAAGATTTTAGTTGAAGAAATCGACCCCAGGACTTATTCTTTGTAAGCCTAGTACTTGTTCTATCAGTCTCTTTTGCTGAACTGCTAAGTTGTGGGGACATAAACACACCAGCTTCAGTTGTTAAGCGATGACAAGGGGACAAACACAGACAGACACACAAATATATATGGGCACATAAATATACAACAGGCTTCTTCCAGTTTCTATCTACCAAATTCACTCACAAGTCTTTGGTCAGCCTGAGGTGATCACAGAAGACACTCGCCCAAGGTGTCACACAGTGGGACCAAACTTGGAACCATGAGGTTGTGAAGCAAGCTTCTTACTACACAGCTACATCTGTATGTATAAATATTTTTGTGTACATGTATTGTGCTGTAATCTTTTATCTTTTATTTGTTTCAGTCATTTGATTGTGGCCATGCTGGAGCACCGCCTTTAGTTGAGAAAATCGACCCCAGGACTTATTCTTTGTAAGCCTAGTACTTATTTTATCGGTCTCACTTGCCGAACTGCTAAATGATGTGGACGTAAACACCCCAGCATCGGTTGTCAAGCAATTTTGGAGAGACGAACACAGACACACAAACATATACATACATACATGTATATGTATATATATATATATATATATATATATATATACATATATACGACGGGCTTCTTTCAGTTTCCATCTACCAAATCCATTCACAAGGCTTTGGTTGGCTCAAGGCTATAGTAGAAGACACTTGCCCAAGGTGTCAAGCAGTGGGACTGAACCTGGAACCATGAGGTTCGTAAGCAAACTACTTACCACACAGACACTCCTGCGCCTATGGATACATACTTACACAAATACTAGGTCCAGCTTATCAATCATATACACATACACCGTCTGGCTGATCTAATCTGGAAGGCATAATAGCAACACATAATTACACACACACACACACACACAAACACACACATATATATATATATGTATATAAAAATACAGATAGATAGAAAGGTGTGTGTAAGGATAAACTGGTCTGTTCTGCTTCAGTGGTCATTTCTGCATGTACTGTTTATGATTTAAAAGGTTCTACTGTATTGGTAAGTGTTCCACATGCATCTCTGTTGATTCATGTCTCTTATATTTGCAACAGAATGCCATGCCAACAACTGTAGAATCTCTTCAATGATAAGTGGTACTTGCACAATCATGGCCATTCAAGCAGAGCAGTATGTCTATATACACAAGCACACAATGTGTGTGTGTATATCTATCTATCTATCTATATATATATATATATATATATATATATATATATATATATAGAGTGTGTGTGTGCATAGAGACATGCATGCATGCATGCCAATTTTCAGGTGCAGTGAACACTAACAACACCAATTTAGGAAATAGCAATGGAGTATATTTTGGTGTATGTGTATTTATAATTAAAAATGTATATGTGTATGCTTGCATGTATGGTAATTAATTGATAATAAAAGCAGAATGAAATACAGTCAGTCATGTGTCTAACTGGTAGAATGTAAGTTGCACCTTCAAAAAAAATGTCCAATAATGTTTATTTCAACACATGATTATCCAACAAGAATCTGCCAAAAAAAAAAATACATAAACTTTCTGTATGTGTGAAGGTATAGCTCATGTGTGCGGGTATGACTGTGATTAAGAAGTTTGTTTTGAACCCTGCTGTTTCAGGTTCAATCTGTGTGTAGGTACATTCTACTATAGCCTGAGGCTAACCAATGCTTTGTAGGCATATTTGCTAGATGGAAACTGAAAGAGGTCTGTTTATATATATATATATATTTATTTATTTCATCATCTAAAAGCTTGTAAGTCAGAAAAAAACAGGGATTTGTATATTTGTCAATAGAATGGGTATATTAATATTGGCTTCAGTTTTTGGCATAAGGCCAGTAATTTTGGGGATTGGGGCAAATCAGTTACATTAACTCCAGTGCTCAACGGGTCTTAATTTATCAACCCCAAAACATAAAAGGCAAAGTCGACTTTGGTGGGTTTTGAACTCAGAGCATAAAAACGGATGAAATGCCATTAAGTATTTTGCCTGGCATGCTAACAGTTTTGCTGGCTAGCTGCCTTAATGAGTGTATATTATATTGGGTTGTCTGGAAAGTTCGTGCCGATTTTTAAAGGATCATGCCGATTTTAAAGGTCAATAAATACTTGCCATTACATTTTTAATCAGCCAAATATGAACCATTTTGTTGCATAATGTATCTCCATCTTTCCTTTAACTTGAAAATATCCTCTTCCCAGAATTGAGGTGGTTTCATGGCAAAGAATTCATCAAGGTATCTTTTTACATCATCCAAGGAATTGAGAGTTTTACCATTAAGACTATTCTGCAGAGACCTGAGTAAGTGGATATCTGAAGGAGCAATATCTGGTGACTATGGGAGGTGGGGTAACACATCCCAGCCGAGCTGCAGCAATTTTTGTCTGGTTCCCAAAGCATCAAGTGCCGAAAATGAACTTTCTTATCTTCCATTTTAAAGGGTTACAGAATTAACACAGGTTATAGGAACATAAACTTTCTTCCACGAAAAGATAGCTTAAACTGTCCTTTAAATGGATGAGTAGTCAAATCCTATTTTATGGACTCAACCAGGTTCTAAAATAAGTCGAAAGGTAAACTACTATAAATCGGCACAAACTTTCCGGACAACCCAATATATTAAGAAAGGGTGTGTGAACTACATGATTTTCCAGTGGCATTTTTCTCTTGATAGGGTTAAGATTGGGTGTGAAACTGATTCTAACCTTAAATCTACTGGCAGCCAGGGCCATGTTGCAGTACAGGGTCACAGCATCAGAAACCTTTTTACTTGAAAACAGGTTAGAGATTCTTCCGCTGACCCTCTTAATCAGGTTTCTGAACACTATAGCTGTATTAATGTTTGGCTTTCTAAAGGGCTGATAAGCATGAGATTCTAAGTTGAAGGTCATATCATAAAAATCAATTGCCTTCAAGCTTCTTCTTACTGGGTTCTGGTCTTAATAGAAACCAAGGTCACAGCAGCAAAACTAAGGTCATAATAAAAAACCAACCTAACCAGGAGGTGATAGATTTTTTTAAGGGCCCAGGAAGGTAGTCATTTACATCAACTCAAGTATTTGTCTGTTTCTTCATTTCATCAACTGCAAAAAGATGAAAGGTGTAGTTGATCTTGAGATTTGAACTCAAAATCTACAGAGGCGTAGGAGTGGCTGTGTGGTAAGTAGCTTGCTTACGAACCACATGGTTCTGGGTTCAATCCCACTGCATGGCACCTTGGGCAAGTGTCTTCTACTATAGCCTCGGGCCGACCAAAGCCTTGTGAGTGGATTTGGTAGATGGAAACTGAAAGAAGCCCGTCGTGTGTGTGTGTGTGTGTTTGTGTTTGTGTGTGTATGTTTGTGTGTCTGAGTTTGTTCCTTCCATCATCGCTTGAAAACTGATGCTGGTGTGTTTACGTCCCCGTAACTTAGTGGTTCAGCAAAGAGTCCGATAGAATAAGTACTAGGCTTCCAAAGAATAAGTCCTGGGGTCGATTTGCTCGAATAAAGACAGTGCTCCAGCATGGCCACAGTCAAATGACTGAAACAAGTAAAAGAGAAGTAAAAGAGTAAAACAGGCACAGTAGAGAGTAAAGAGAGCTGGAAGAAACACCACTAAGTGTTTGGTCTGAAACACTAACAATTTTGCCAGTTCACAGCTCTCCAATAATAATGTTTTCAAATTTTGGCACAAAGCAAGCAATTCTGGGGGTAGTGGGGGGGGAGTAGTATGTGTGTAGATAATAGACAATTCCTTCAGCCCCCAGTACTCGACTGGTACTTATTTTATTAACCACAAAAGAATAAATTGCAAAGTTGACCTCAGCAGAAGTTAAAATGAGAACATTAAGAGCCAGAAGAAATGCTGTTAGGCATTTTGTCTCCTGCACTAACCATTCTGCTAGTTTGCCAACTTGATAATGATAATAATAATCCTTTCTACTATAGGCATAAGGCCTGAAATTTTTGGGGAGGAGGTGACTTGAGGAGACCAGCTGTGCTTGAGGAGACCTATTGAGTCAAGTACATCAACATCAAAATAAAAATCAAATGGAAATTGTAGTTGTGATACCTGTGCTGGTGGCACGTAAAAAGCACCATCCGAACGTGGCCGATGCCAGCACTGCCTTGACTGGCTTCCCTGCCAGTGGCACGTAAAAAGCACCAACCGATTGTGGCCATTGCCAGCCTCCCCTGGCACCTGTGCCGGTGGCACGTAAAAAGCACCCACTACACTCATGGAGTGGTTTGCATTAGGAAGGGCATCCAGCTGTAGAAACACTGCCAGATCAGACTGGAACCTGGTGCAGCCTCCTGGCTTCCCAGACCCCGGTCGAACTGTCCAACCCATGCTAGCATGGAAAATGTACGTTAAACGATGATGATGATGATGATGTGAGTCGACTACATTGACCTCAGTGCTCAGTTAGTACTTATTGAAAGGATGAAAGACAAGGTCAACCCTGGTGGTCTTTGAACTCAGAATGTAATGACAGACAGAACACTGCTAAGCATTTTGCCTGGTGTGCTAATGATTCTGTTAGTTTGCCACCTTAATAATAATAAGAGAACTGAGAGAGCACAGACCTCCACCAAGGCAACACCAATGCCATCTCAACGATTAGCTGGAGATGATTTTTAAATTGAGAATATCTGAAATAAACTTGACTGCTCTCACAAACGAGAATACTAAAAATGAACCTGACCGCTCTCAAAAATTAAGTGAGAAAAAAATGGAAAAATAATCCAGAATCTTTGTCCAGAACCAGATCGATCTCAAAATGTAATCAGTTCATGCCACCCATGAGGCCAAACATCTCTGAAAGTTTCATCTGAATCCATTCAGCAGTTCTTGAGATATCTCGTCCACGGACAAACAAACAAATAAACACAACTGAAAACAATGCTTCTGCCTTTGCTAAGGCAGAGGTAATAATAATAATAATAATAATAATAATAATAATAATAATAATGCTCTTACGGATGCAAAGATCAACTGCTAATCAATCGTATGATCCTTGAGAACTGTCACAACAAGCGCAGAAATCTCAGCACCGCATGGATTGACTATAAAAAGGCCTTCGACAGTATACCGCATCCATGGATCTTGAGATCGCTGAACAACTTCAAAATTTCCCCTGTGATTTCAAACTTCCTGAAGCACAATATGTCGTTGTGGAATACGAATCTCCAATTATACCACTCTAATGGAGTACTTGCCTCAGAAAATATAAACATCAACTGTGGAATTTTTCAAGGTGACTCACTTTCACCTTTAATATTCTGCATAGCCCTAATACCCCTTACAAGTGGATTAAACAGAACAAGGTATGGGTATAAAATTGCCAATAAAAAAATAAGCCATCTATTTTATATAGATGACTTAAAACTTTATGGTAAAGACAATAATGAACTTGAAGGCCTATTGCGCACCGTGAAAGCATTCAGCGATGACATCGGGATGGAGTTTGGACTTGAGAAGTGTGCCAAGGCCACTTTGCAGAAAGGGAAAGTGAAGACCACAAATTCAGTCGTGTTAGATGTTGACACAGTCATAAGAGAGCTTGAGCAAGAACAAACATACAAATATTTAGGGATAAATGAAGGCTCTGGTATTCAGCATGCAAGCATGAAAGAGAAGATCAGGAAGGAATGTTATAGGAGAGTTCGTGCAGTCCTGAAATGTGAACTAAATGCACGTAACAAGGTGTTAGCTATAAATTCCTTAGCAGTTCCAGTTGTTACTTATAGCTACAATGTGTTGAACTGGAATATGAGTGAAGTAAAGAATATAGATAGGAAAATACGCAAGCTGCTGAGTTGTAATAGGATGCACCACCCAAAGGCAGACGTAGATCGCCTTTACCTTCCCAGAGCCCAAGGAGGTCGAGGCCTGATCCAATTTGAACTAGCTTACAAAACAACCACAATTGGACTGGCCAAATATCTCGAAATATCGAATGACTGGATGCTAAAGCTCGTGGAAAATCACGAGAGACGAAAGAAGCTTCATTCTATCATAAAGGAAAGCAAAAAATTTGCTATTGATCTCGTGCAGGATACCCAAACTGAACAACCCGAGGGAAGTACGGCAACTATTGTTGCAAAGAAGGTGAAAATGATGGCAATGAAAAAAGCGCACGAGCAATTGGCTGATAGGTGGGAGGAGAAACCTCTGCACGGCAAATATGTGACCCGCAGCAAACAAGCTGATGTTGACCAGAAGCAAACCCATCAGTGGCTACGGAGCTCAGGGCTAAAAGCAGAGAGCGAAGGTTTCATCCTGGCTGCTCAAGATCAAAGCCTATTAACCCGGAACTACCAGGCCAATGTGATGAAAAATGGAGCAGACCCAAAATGCTGATTCTGCAACGACATGATTGAAACAGTGGACCACCTAATCTTTGGATGCAAAGTCTTAGCACCAGTGGAGTATAAATTAAGGCATGACAGAGTTGGCCAATATCTCCACTGGCTAATAAGTCGGCATTACAATATCAAAACTGCCAACAAGTGGTATAATCACCACCCTGAGGCTGTAACTGAAGGAGAAAATGTAACCATTCTGTGGGACTTTGCAGTACATACAGACCGAACCATCAAGGCCAATAAACCAGATATTGTTGTGAAAGACCAAAACAATAAAGTTTGCTTATTGATCGACATGAGCATCCCCTGTGATCATAATATCTCAGCGAAAGAGTTTGACAAGCTCAGAAAATATAAAGACCTACTCATTGAAATTGAGAAAATGTGGCATCTCAAGGCGGTTACAATACCAGTGATCGTAGGAGCACTAGGAATGATCAAGAAGGGAACTGAAAATTACATGAGAATGATCCCTGGCTTACCATCCCTGCAAGAATTGCAAAAGATTGTCTTAACTGGTACATCACACGTATTGAGAAGAGCATTGTCGATGTGAGAACTGTTGCTGCTCATGTATTTTAATTTAACTTAAAAAAAAAAAAAAAAAAAAATGAACGAACTATTGAGTTTGGTTTCATGGCCTACCAATGTATACTATGAGTTTCTTTGCCCTAGGAGTCGGGAAGACACTCGGCAAGAAATGGAAGCAAATTTGAAAGAAGAAAAAAAATGTAATAATGATAATAATAATAATAATAATATAATAATAATAATAATAATGGCTTCAAATTTTGGCAAGTTTGGAGGAGGGATCAAGTCGATTAGATCTATCCTAGTGTTCAACTGATACTTATTTTACTGACTCTGAAGGGATGAAAGTTACAGTTGACCTAGGCAGAATTTGAATTCAAAACATTAAGACGGACAGAATGCTGATAAGCATTTTGCCTGGCATGCTAACGACTCTTCCAGCTAGCCACCTTAATAATAATAATGATGATAATAATAATAATAATAATAATAATAATAATATTAATAATAATAATAATAATAATAAGGATAATAATAATGCTCTGATGCAGTACCAGGCAGTGGCTCTCATGGCTTCTGATCTTAACTGATTGGAAGTGTTATCACGACATGTTTTGTTTTGGTATAAAAGATGGGCTACAGCAAATATTCTGCTCAATACCACAGATTTGCTTGTTAGTTTCTTGCCCTTAACAAGTTGAGCATGTCCCTTATTGGCTGATGTGTACATTTCTGATCATAAGGAGAAGCAGTGGGGGAGCATCATAGCCATGTGTTGAAAGAAATTCTTTGGGGTTTAAATAATTCACCTCTGGAAACATGAGTGTTTCGTTCAACATATTTAAACAACCCTTATTCAGGAACCTTTTGAGCAGGATGGGCTTCTCAACCTGAAGAAAATTCTAACTGGACCCCACCTGCAAGTTTATGCACTGTTTATCTTAATATGAGATTACCTTATCGCGCACATATAGTTGTGATGCATGTTCCTGGCGTACCCTTATCAGACGAGTAGTCATGATGGGTATATCGGGCTTCATATATTTATACCCCAGTGTTACTTTTATGGCATGTGCTGCTCTCTCACTCAATAATAATAATAATAATAATAATAATAATAATAATGGTTTCAAATTTTGGCACAGGGTCAGCAGATTTAGAGAAGAAGGGGAAGTCAATTACATTGATCCCAGTACTTATTTCATCAACGCCAAAAGAATGAAAGACAAAGTCAACCATGTCAGAATTTGAACTCAGAATGTAGAAACCTGGAAGAAATGCACTAACGATCCTGCTATCTTGCTGCCTAAATAATAAGTGTTTCTAATTCAGGCACAATTTCAACACTTTTGAGAAGGTTAGTCCCTAGACTACATTATCCAACGTGTCAATGTTTCCTTCTTTTTTGGGTTATGATTTACATGATATTTAGCTGCTGTTTCTAGCAGATCTAGTAATCATAAAGGGGTTTTAGACTGCAGAAGCTACTGCCTTGATTTGAAATTTAGATAATAAATTCCAATAGTGCCTTATAGTCTGCAGAAGAGTAGTGAACGTGAGGTTAAGGTGGTGGAAAATTTAAAACCACATAGTTATGAGTTAATACTTTAATGCCTCCCTGGGGCTGGGTACATATCTTTAATTGCATTACTTCATCTGACCCATCTTTACATTCCAGTCATATGTTATGAACGAAAGGTTAATAAGGTTAATGTGGAAAGGTCATAAAACAGTGAGACTGTCTGCTCTTAACAGAAACCACCCTCAAACCATATTTACTATGGGAAACTGGATTTAAAACCAAAGAAAAAATTTACATCAAATTACATACACAAACATACATACAGACAGACAAGCACATGTGTTTTTGCAAGTAAGCTGTATAGATGCTTAAACATGTATGTATGCACTGAGTTATGCACATCTCCACACAGATAATTACAGCATTTGGATGGTGAGGTTGTGGCTTTGTGGTTAATGTATTTTGGCTCACAATTGTAAGGTCATGAGCTCAAATCCTGATAGTGCATTATGTCCTTGAGCAAGACTCTTTATTTCACATTTTTCCAGTCCACTCAGCTGGCAAAAATGAGTAGTACCAGAATTTCAAAAGGTCGACTTCGTCACAATTTGTGCCATGCTGAATCTCTTTGAAGAACTATGGAAAGGTTATGCATGTCCATGAGCTGCTCAGCCACCTGTACATCAACCCATTAGTGACCATGGTCCTTTTTTTAGGACCAGAAGGATAATCCATCATATTTCTGTAACAGCTGTATTTTTCTGAGATATCTTTAGTTGGTTATCAAAACTGGAGTGTCTTTCAAATATTATTTTTTTTATATATTTGGTATCAGATAAAGTTGTATAAAAAAAAAGATTTTTGGTAATAAATCAAATAAAACAAGAACACTCAGAGAGTGCAAACCTCTGCCAAGGCAACACCAGCATCCTCTGAATGATTAGCCAGAGATGATTTTTAAAATGAGAATATCTGAAATAAAATCAACTGCTCTCACAAACGAGAATACTAAAAATGAACCCAACTGCACTAAAAAATTAAGTAAAAAAAAAACAGGAAAAATAAGAGTCCTTGTCCAGTACCGGATAAATCCCCAAATCTAATCAGTATGTGCCAGTCATAAGGCCAAACAATCCTGAAAGTTTCATTTGAATCCATCCAGCTGTTCTTGAGATATCTTGTTCATGGACAAACAAACATGACTGAAAACAATACCTCTGCCCTCGCTAAGGCGGAGGTAAAAATTTGGGCATTGATGGTTTAAGTTCAAAAGCAGGCTGTTCCATTGACTAGATCAATTGGAACCATTTACCAGTTCTGTAGCACTCCCAACTTCCCTTGATGCCCTAAGCATGTACTTATTTTGCTTAATGGTTAATCTAGCGCTGGTTGGTTCTCTTTTGCTCTGACCTACTAAAAAGCCAAATTTTAGAACCTTGGCAAGGGTTGGGTACCTTAGTTAGAGCATACATGCATACACACACATACATGCATGCATGTGAATATATATTAACATATATTTGATATGTAATTTGGTTACACATCCATAAATACATGGAAGTATGTACATGTGCATGAATAAAGAGTATATCAAATAAAATGTTTGGCACAGAAAACTTTTAATAAGTTTTGACATACATCTGTTTTAACAAACAATCTGAGATCTGAATGATTAGATGTTTCTTGTATTCACTGTGTGTGTGTGTGTGTTGTGTGTGTGTGTGTGTGTGTGTGCGTGCGTGTGTGTATGTGTGTGTGCATGTGTGCACACATATATGTGTATGTGGGCATGTATATATGTGTGTGTGTGAGCATATATAAATGTGTGTGTGAGCATGTATAAATGTGTGTGTGTGAGCATGTATAAATGTGTGTGAGCATGTATAAATGTGTATGTGTGAGCATATATAAATGCGTATGTGTATGAGCATGTATAAATGTGTGTGTGTGAGCATGTATAAATGTGTGTGTGAGCATGTATAAATGTGTGAGCATGTATAAATGTGTGTACGTGTTTTATGTAACATATGACTCATAAAATAAGTAGGTAGAAATACTAGTTCTATTAAACATCCATAGGATTAATATCTACAAACACACACACATACCCACACGTACATATTCACTCACTCACACGCACACACGCACACATATATAAACTCACATACACATATGTGTGTGTATATATATGTAACTATGTATAATGCTTATGCACACCTATATAAATACTCGGTCATTTATATATGCATCCATGTATATACTTTAGCATATTAATACACAATGACAAATGTATCTATACACATGCAAGCACACCCACAAATATAATACACATTCAAATATACTGTATGTATGCATGACTGTGTATGTGTGTTATAGCATACACACATCCATTAATGCAATCCATAAGCACAAACACACACACACCACACACACATATATATACATAAATACATACATACATGCACACATACAGAAAATCTGATGGATATGTGCACGGAAGCCAAATTACACAATATCATTGAATCACAAGAGCTTCTATTCAACACCCTCCACATTACTCGGCATAACTACATTCATCACAACCACTACCACATCCAATCGTGAGAAATTATTTCTTCATTTCTCTCATACAATTTGTGTGTGTACCTTTAGTAAAGATTTTACTATGATTCACATAAATGTCAGGTCTTTTAGTGAATTTTTTTTTATTGTTTTTTTTTTTGTTTAGTTTAGTTTATTTTTGCTCTGGATAAGCTGATTCATAACCTTTTTTAAAATCTCATTTTAGATATATTTTTTATTAAGCATTTTTTTTTCTATTATGTGATGTAAAAAAAAAAAGATATAAATATCTCCAAGCTCTGAAGTTATTATTATTATTATTATTATTATTATTACCTCCACCTTAGCGAAGGCGGAGGTATTGTTTTCAGTCATATTTGTTTGTCAGTGGACAAAATATCTCAAGAACTGCTAGATGGCTTCTGATGAAACTTTCAGGAATGTTTGGCCTTGTGACAGGCACAAACTGATTAGATTTTGGGATCATACCAAACAGGGATTCCTGTTTTTTTACTTAATTTTGAGAGCGCTCGGGTTCAGTTTTAGTATTCTTGTTTGTGAGAGCAGTTGAGTTTATTTCAGATATTCTCATTTCAAAAATCATCTCTGACTGATGCTGGTGTTGCATTGACAGAGGTTTGGACTTTCTGACTGCTCTTATTATTATCATTATTATTATTATTATTATTCCTGCTGAAGTCAACTTTGCTTTTTATCCTTATGAGATCAATAAAATAAAGTACCAGTCAAGCACTGGGACCAGTTTAATTGACTCATCATCTCCCTTAAAACCTGCTAGTCTCATGTCAAGAATTATTAGAAAAAAATTCTTCTTATTATTATTATTGTTTGAGGTCAACGTTACCTTTTATCCTTTCGGGGTCAATAAAATAAGTATCAGTTGAACACTGAGGTTGATGTAATTGACTCACCCATTCTCCACAAAAAAAAAAAAGTGGCAGAATCATTAGCATGCCAGGTGAAGTGCTTAGCAGTATTTCATCTGCCACTACATTCTGAGTTCAAATTCTGCCATGGTTGACTCTGCCTGTCGTCCTTCCTGGGTTGATGAAATAAATACCAGTTGAACACAGGGGTTGATATAATCAACTTAACCCACTCACCCCCAAATTGCTGGCTTTGTGCCAAAATGTGAAATTATTATCATTATTATTATTATTCCTGTTGAAGTCAACTTTGTCTTTTGTCCTTTTGAGGTTGATAAAATAAAGTACCGGTCAAGTACTAGGACCAGTTTAATTGACTCATCCTCTCCCTTCAAAACTGTTGGTCTCATGTCAAGAATTAATAGAAAGAAGTATTTTAAAAAGTGCTTAATTAATTATTCATACTATGTGGGATGTAAATTATGGTTGTATTATGATATATTCATATTTGTTTATTATATATATATATATATATATATATATATATAGTAAGATAGGGGTTATGGATGTAACCCACTATGGGATATTAATTATCCAATATACTGTTGGTAAAGTACCCAAATTCTTAATACACAAATGTTTTTAATTGCAATGCAATTAATTCATTTATTGTTTTAAATGGGTGAAGGTAAAGAAATATTTTTACTGTAAATTTATAATACAAATAAGAAAATGGAGAAACAAATTCATTTTGTTCATCAACTTACGGATATTATTATGGGTATATCTTTCAGAAAGATATACCCATAATAATATCCGTAAGTTGATGAACAAACTGAATTTGTTTCTCCATTTTCTTATTTGTATTATATATATATATATATATACATATTGGTCGTGGTTCATATTATGGTTTATATATAAATGTATATACTAGAAATGTTGGGGTATTATTATGTTTTAGTAATATTAACTGGATTTGTAGAGTATGTTTTGCTACAGTAATTACTAATTTAGTTTTGGTGGTTCCTTATATTGGTAAGGTTTTGGTTTATTGAATTTGGGGAGGGTTTTCTCTTGATTTCATTTTCTATTTCCTTTAGTAATTTTACATTTAAAATTTTTTTCTTAAGAAAGATGTGTTTAATAATTGATGATTAAACTCATATTTGGAGTTTATATTTTATCAAATATTATATTACATATGCTTAAGTAATGTGATTATTGGTCAATACCAGATGTCTTATTCTTGGATATTACATAGTTCTAAATCTGCATTTGAACCAATAACCTCTATCTTTGGATTAAGAGTAATAATACTGGACCTAAAATTACACACACCATATTTTTTTGTTTGTTTTATTTCAAAGACAAATTAGACAGTTGCAGTTTCCACTATATAAGACAGCTTGGCAACAGCCAGAATTCCTTTTGATCATGGGTCTGGTTGATCATGACTGACCTGGGGCTAAACAACCACCACAACTATTGCCACTACCACCAAGGCCACCACCACCAACTGATCATTTGTCTTAATAATTCAATACAAATTTTAAATATCTCTACATAGGTTTTGATTGCTCAACTCAGAAATAATGGACAGTAACCAGTAGAAAGGTTTCTACTGGTTTCTGTCATTCTCTCTCTCTCTTCTTCCCTCCCCTACCTCACTCTCCTGCTTTCTTTGAATACACAGTTGTTTAACTACTTGTTTACAAACGAAACAAACAAAGAAAAAAATAGAAAAGAAAAAGACAAAGTGCAAGAGAAATCAATCACCCAGAAAATTTAGTTCACATAAAACAGGACCACACCTAGTAAGAACAAAAACAAAATGAGAAAGAAAAGAAGGAAGCAACAGAGAAAAAAAAGAGGAAAATAGAAAAGAAAAAGTAAGCAAAAGGAAAGAAAAGAAACAAAAAAAAAAGGAAAAGAAAATTTTTTTTTTGCTCTTCATACATCTACATGGCTGTAAACTTATTTCTATATTCTGGTGTGGTTGATTAGTCAGCAGTTCAAACGTGTTTCAGACTTTGGGATTTCAGACTATTGGAATTTCACATGCTTTCATCTTTCCCTATTTTTAAAGGTATCAAAAAGTTGCCCTGCACATAATGCAGTTCTATTATGAATAAGAGACTGAGTGTTGTAAGCTAGGGAACTGGATAAGCGCAAGACCAACAGGCACAATAGTTGCGAGTAATAATAATAATATATTCATTATTTACATTTGATGGACATTTGTCCTCATCTTGTTTGTTGTTAACACAATGTTTCAGCTGATGTACTCTCCAGCCTTCATCAGGTATCCTGAGGGAATTTTGAACTTGGGTTTTCATTCCTAAGGTATTTTTCGCATGTTATTATTATTATTATTCAGGTTACTGCTTGGAATCGAACTCATGTGGTGTAGTGGTTAAGAGCACAGGCTACTAACCCCAAGATTCTGTGTTCGATTCCAAGCAGTAACCTGAATAATAATAATAATAATAATAATAATATCATTGGAAAAATACCTTTGGAATTAGAACTCAGGTTCGAAAACGATGATGAGGATGATATATATATATCATTCTCATCATCGTTTAACATCTGCTTTCCGTGTGTGTGTGTATGTGTATTTATATGTGTATATATATATATATTATATATATATACATACACACACACACACAATGGTCTTCTTTCAGTTTCCGTCTATCAAATCCACTCACAAGGCTTTGGACAGCCTGAGGCTATAGTAGAAGATACTTGTCCAAGGTGCCATGGAATCTGAACTCAGAATGTAAAGTCAGAAGAAATGCTGCTATGCACTTTGGCTGGAACAGTAAGGCTTCTACCAGCTCACAGCCATATACTATAATAAGATATTGAAAACCAGCTAAATTATGGCAGCCTGTTAGCACAAACATATGAAAATTTGCTTACGTACATCAGCAACTATGTAGAGAGGTCACATCATCCCATTATACTTCCATCCCCCAGTAGACAAAAACCATACTTCATATCTCTCTTTAATGACTGTATTACCTTTAAGAAACATTTTTTGGTTAGCTAAAGGAAAATTTTCTGGAAAAAGAAGGAAGTTAAGTTAAACTTTAATTCACCCATTTACATTTTGTAATGCATGAATGACAGCAAAACCACAATGATGGGGCATCACTCATTGGCCAAGTGCAATAAAAGCCAGAAATTTGAGTTTTACATCCTGTATGAGTTGTCTCAACCTAAACAATTGTACAGTTTATCTGAAGTATAAAATCAAAATACGGTACTTGCATAATGTAGTTTATTTATGATAAATTTAAGGCTTCATATTTTATTCCACCATACTGTTACAGTATTATATTTACATGCACAGAATCATGCATTTTCCTCAACAAGACCTCTTCAAAATATCTCTCACTACGTGTATGAAGAAAAGGGCAGTGAGCTGGCAGAATTGTTAGCACACCAGGCAAGATGCTTAGCAGCATTTCGTCTGTCTATGTTCTATGTTCAAATTCCACCGAGGTTGACTTTTCCTTTCATCTTCTCGGGGTCAATAAAATACGTCCCAGTTGAACACTTGAAGTTCATTTAATCGATTTAGTCTCTCCCCCAAAATTGCTGGCCATGTACCAAAATCTGAAACTAACATGCGAATGTAGAAATATACTAAGTTTGTTTTTCCTTTTCTCTATGAAATGCACTTGTAAAAATAGCAATATGTTTTATGTAAGAGGCCATCTTACATGTCAGCAAATACAAATTTAATTCTAACAACAGGTAAACCACAAATAAACATTCATATGAAGGTAGATACAATAATCCTTCACCATATCACAGTTCGCTTATCGCAGTTTATTACTTAAGCTTATGCCGATTCCTCTGTGGTGTTGTTTTGCATTTATAATAAAAAGCTACATGCCACCACTTTTCTTCAAAAGATGGTCCACAAAATTCATGAGGAAAACTTCAAGGAAAAGAAAGGACCAAAAGGGCATAAAAACAAGAAATATGTACTGTGTGGATTTCATTCGGTGGTATTTTTATTTCTGTTGTCTTTAAGCATTAGACAATGGTTAGTGTTGGGTCTGCATTGTATGTATTGTATTATTTTGTTAAGTGGAAGGTGGCAAGCTGGCACAATTGTTAGTATGCCGGGCTAAATGCTTAGCAGAATTTTGTTCATCTTTCCATTCATCATCATCATTATCATCATTGCTTAACATCCGTTTTCCATGCTAGCATGGGTTGGACGGTTTGACTGGGGTCTAAGAAGCCAGGAGGCTGCACCAGGTTCCAGTCTGATCTGGCAGTGTTTCTACAGCTGGATGCCCTTTCTAATGCCAACAACTCCATGAGTGTAGTGGGTGCTTTTTACATGCCACCAGCACAGGGGCCAGGGGAGGCTGGCAGCAGTCACAATTGGTTGGTGCTTTTTACATGCCACCAGCACGGAAGCCAGTCAAGGCGGTGCTGGCATCGCCATGTTCGGATGGTGCTTTTTATGTGCCACCCACACGGGTATCACAACTACAATTTCCATTTGATTTTTATTTTGATGTTGATGTACTTGACTCAATAGGTCTCCTCAAACACAGAAGGTCACCCTACGATCCAAAGTAAGCACAACAGGCTGTCCTGCGATCCAAGGTACTTTGGATGGGCTGGGGCTGCTATGTGAAGCTGGAGCAGGAAACAGCCATGAACTCATGTTATTTGTCGGGTCTTCACAGTCACAGCTTATCCCCAGAGGTCTCAGTCTTTCTCAAGTTCAAATTACACTGAGATCAAATTTACCTTTTAGGGTTGATAAATTAAGTATCTGTTGGTCACTGGGGTTGATGTGATTGACCTTATCCCCTACCCTGAAATTGCTGGCCTTGTGCCAAGATTTGAAAGCATTATTTTGTTAGGTGGTGTTTTCATTTCATTTGTGTAATGTTTTAGAGTCAGACAAGCATTGTGTAGAGTATGCGCTGTGTAGGTGGTATTATGTTGTTAGGTGGTGTTTCAATTTTACTAATGCGATGTTTTAATGTCAGACAGTGATTGTAGAGAGGAATTGTTGTGTAGGTTGTGTCATATAATTGGGTGGTAACCGTGTAAAATATGAGTTGTGGATTTGTTATATGTCTTAGAGGGTCAAATGGTGATTAGGATCGATCTCAGAAATAATTTATTACTATTTTGCAAACAATTTGTGTTACACAGACCATTATTAGATTTCCTGGATTCTTCTGGTCCACTATTTGCCATGCTAGTCATATTATATTACTGTATGGTAATCCTGTGGAATAGGAGTTGTGTGAGAGAAGTGCTATAGCAATGGATGGCAGAATACAAAGGTGACTTCTTACTGCATGCTTTTAGATATTTTCCCTTCTTGTTTCTTTTTTTCCCCTTGTAACAAGACACTAGCCTTTTTGGAAGCATGGGTTCATATCCCTCTGCTGCTGCTAAGACAATATTTTGGGGCACAGTTTTTATGTAAACCTTCACACAAATTATTACCTTCTTTCTTTACTACCCACAAGGGGCTAAACACAGAGAAGACAAGCAAGGACAGACAAACGGATTAAGTCGATTATATCGACCCCAGCGCGTAACTGGTACTTAATTTAACGACCCCGAAAGGATGAAAGGCAAAGTCGACCTCGGCGGAATTTGAACTCAGAACGTAACGGCAGACGAAATACGGCTACGCATTTCGCCCAGCGTGCTAATGATTCTGCCAGCTCGCTGCCTTCAAATTATCACCTGTCCTTGTAATGCCCTATCACTGGACACTCATGTGACAAAAGAAATTATTATAATTTATTATGTTTAACACAGCAGCTTCGCTTGAGAATGTAACAAAATGTCAGCTGTCAACAATCAGAGGACTATGGTAACGTTCTTCATTCAGGTTTCAAGAACTCTACCAAAATTTCAGGTTTTGTACTGAGAATGTAAAGAATTATTACTATGGCAGCAAGATAGCAGACTAGTAATGCTTAGTGACATTTCTTCAAGCCCTTTACTGTCTGAGTTGAAATACCACTGAGGCCAACTTTGCTATTCATCCTTTCAGGGTCAATAAAACTAAAGCACCCATCAAACTATTGGGGCTGATGTAATCGACTATCCCCCACCAAAATGCAAAATGAACTGGCAGAATCATTAGCATGCTGGACAAAATGCTTTGAAGCATTTTTTTCCAGCATTATGTTCTGAGTTCAAATTCTGCTGAGATTGACTTTCGGGGTTGACACAATAAGTACTAGTTGAACGCTGGGGTCAATGTGATTGACTAGTCCCTGTCCTGAAACTCCTGGCCTTGTGCCAAAATTTGAAACCATGCTTTTTATTATTATCATTGGCAGAATCGTTAGCACACCAGGCGAAATGCTTAGCAGTATTTCATTTGCCGCTATGTTCTGGGTTCAAATTCTACCAAGGTTGATTTTGCCTTTCATCCTTTCAGGGTCGATAAATAAAGTACCAGCTGAGTACTGAGTCGATGTGATCGACTGTCCCCCTCCCCACAAAATCCAGGCCTTGTGCCTATAGTAGAAACGATCATTATTATTATTATTATTATTATATTATTATAAGCTGCTTTTCAGAACATTACTTACATAAAATTATGGTGGAAAATTTTAATGTAGAACATGAATATATTAAAATGTCAAAGTTTTGTGTCATATATCCAGATACAGTTTGTGAGTAGATTGATATTAAAAGGGTTAAAGATATTTTGCACATTTCAAATAAAAATTTGAGAATTCATAGGAGAGATGTTTCTCAATTTAAAAGATGCAGAATGAATAAACTTTCTATTTTCCAAAATCTAATAATGAAGGAGCTTCTATGCAATCAGGATGCCTAATCCTGCTAGAAATAGCAACCAAATATCTCTCTTGAATTAGTGTTATTTTTGTAGAGATGTATTGGATATATGAGAGCTCTGAGTACTCTATACCTGGGGAAAAATACAGAATGGTCATATGAAGAAATGCTTTGAGATTGGGCTTGGATTAATCAGAGGTGACCAATACAAGCAATAACAGTCACATTGATGATCACTCTAAAAGTTTACTTGGGGAGAGAAACAAAAATCATTGCACAAACTTTCTGTTTAGAAAAAGAATTACATTAAAAAAAACTTTCAGTTAAAAGTTGAATATAATGAATCATGACAAGCGAATTTATCATGAATAAAATGACAAAATAAAAAGCAAAGAAAGAAATACAATCACAGACCTAGTACTTTGTTAGTATATAGAAAAGAACAAAACACATAAAACTGCGCTGAGTGAAAATAAAGAAATAAAAGGCGTAAAGTAGAATCTCAGTACATATGGAGTACACCCATGATGTGACATAAAAAGAAAGAAAGTAAGAACAATCGAAAGATAAAACATCACAAATAGCATGACAAAAAGCGACTACTTCAGTGAATGGAAAATACAGACAGGTTACTATATAGCTGGATATATATAAACTAACAAACAATGAATGTTCATGAATCAGTAATTCACAATTACATAAGCAAAAACATTGCTATATTTATGAAAAAGAAAAAAAATTTTTTTTTAATAGTTTATTATATATTGAATTACTTTTGGGATCATTACACCAATTCACAAATAACAACCCTGAGTCATATAACAATGCTTTATGATAACATTGACATAAAATTTACATCATCATCATCTGGACAGGCTGGGAGAGTCAATCGCAGTAGGGTTTGAACCATGGTTCTGATAATGCTTTCTACCATCGACATGGGGCCTCAAATTTAGGGGAAGGGTCCTAATTGATTACATTAATTCCAGTGCTTGACCACTTCGTATTTTACTACGCACAAAAGGATGAAAGGCAAAGTAAAGCTTAGCAGAATTTGAACACAGAATTTGAACATTAAGGTGGCGAGCTGGTAGAAACGTTAGCACACCGGGCTAAATGTTTAGTGATATTTTGTCTGTTGTTACGTTCTGAGTTCAAATTCCACTGAGGTCGACTTTACCTTTCATCTTTTCAGAGTCGATAAATTAAGTACCAGTTACACACTGGGATCGATGTAATCGGCTTAATACCTATGTCTGTCTTTGTTTGTCCCCTCTATGTTTAGCTCCTTGTGGGCAATAAAGAAATAAGAATTTGAACACAGAACATAAAATTGAGAGAAATGCCACTTAGCATTTTCTTGGAAGTTCTAATGATTCCGCAGGCTTGCTGCCCTAAGTATGGCTCAGATAATAAAAATATATAACATACGCACGTGGCCACATATTTTGAGAAAGAGATAGTCAATTAAATGAATCTCAGTATTTGAATGGTAATATATATTATAGATATTCTTATTTCTTTACTGCCCACAAGGGACTACACACAGAGGGGACAATCAAGGACAGACAAATGGATTAAGTCAATTAGATTGACCCCAGTATGCAACTGGTACTTAATTTATCGACCCCAAAAGGATGAAAGGCAAAGTCAACCTCAGTGGAATTTGAACACAGAACATAAAGACAGATGAAATACCGCTAAGCATTTTGCCTGGCCTGCTTACGTTTCTGCCAGCTCGCCACCTTATATATTATAGATATTCTGGAAGGAAGAAAGATAACCTAAACTCTAGCACCTTCTACGTAACATCATGATGATTCAACATGTTGATTAACGTTATGATTGTATTAATCCAGTCAGTGGAGCACTATCAGGACTTTCTCAAGTAGGAAATACTCAAGTGATTAGGATTTCCTTTTGCCCAGCAATGCAAGTTAATGGAATACTCAGTAATAACCCTTTCCCTTGCACTACAACCAGTAAGTGCTGTCGCACAAGCCTGTAAATGTGGTGGTTTAAGGCTAACTATTCATATTCTCTGTTATACTGCTCTGAATAACCTGATTCATTGTAGATTCGAGGGGACTCTTTATCCTTTTGGGGAAACCCTGTACACTCAGTAAAGCAGAAGGCAAATGATTTGAGACTATGTAAGGATGAGAGGACACTTTGGTTTGGCTGAGAACATGACAACCTCTCTAGTGCTGGTGCTATAATAATATACTCAGTATGTCCTGTATGATTCACTACAAGGTTCAGTTCTTCATGTAGTGTGGTAGCTTGTGTGTGTCAATGACCCTGAGAGCTATGGAAGCAAAATGTAAGGTCCTGGTAAGGGCCTCATATGCTGGACAGGTCAAAGGATAGAGACTAGACTAATATGAACCATCTGTTCCCAGAGGTAAAAACAGGTTTGTGTAGAGCTTACAGTCGACCTTGAAAAAAACAGGGTTATAGAAGCATTGATGTCAGTTCAAAACCAACAAGACCCAAGAGAGGAAGGCCTTCTCTCAGGCAAAAATATGCAGCAAAATCTGAAAGGCAGAGCTGAAAATGCAGGCATTCAAGAGAAGAGAAGCAGAAAAGGCATCTCAGAGGCAAGAATATTAGAGAAAAGTTATCAAAAGCCTATGCTCTATAGAGAACAAAAGGCTTAAATAAGTAATTATACTCTGTACAATAGTTGCTGTTAAGAAGAGCATCAAGTAATAGAAACCATGCTAAAAAATAGAATGTATGAGTAAAACATGGTCCTCTGACTCAACTAAGATGGCACTAAGTTCTGAGACCCCCTTCGGTCACGACACAGACCATGGGATTGCACCATGGGATTGCACCGGGCAAGGTTGTTTATGGAAGACCAGCAGTCACCCATGCATACCAGCCTCCCTTCTCCATGCCATTGATATTTTCCAAGGGAAAGGTAAGGGCCGATACATCTTGGCACCTGTAATGTCGCAACTCATTTCTACAGCTGAGTGAACTGGAGCAACGTGAAATAAAGTGTCTTGCTCAAGAACACAACATGCAGCCCGGTCCGGGATTCGAGCTCACAACCTCATGATCGTAAGCTCGATGCTCTAACCATTGAGCCATGCACCTTCACTAAGTCCAAATAAGAAGAAATGAACTCAACTATAATAACCCATCCAACCCATTCAGGCATGGAAAGCAGATATGAAAACAGTGATGATGATGATAATGGTGATCTCATCTACTTAGTCATTAGCATCTGTTTTCAATGCTGGCATGGGTTAGATGGTTTGACTGGAGTCAGCATGTCTATATAACAAAGAAGATTCTAGCCATAAATATGTATTACTAGGTGACCATTATTATTATTATTATGTATCCTGCTATATTACTCTGCTAACCTTAAATCTTCCCGGGGATGAAATTGATTGAAGTAGGATAAACTCTGCCCGGCTTGATTAAACCCTAACCATATTATATGAAGAATGAAGTCTTCAATAGATTCACAATGGTACAATGCTAACAAGCAGAGTCAATAATTGACCAGGTAGAAGTAGCAGCTAAATCACTCTCGAGTCACACAGTACCATCTCAAAAGAAAAAAGAAAAAGAAATATTGGATAATGTATTCTTAGGCATACTATGTCAATAAAGAAAAAGTGGGAGAGGCGAGAGAGGAAACAGATGAAATGTCTTTGACTCAAGATTTGATAAACATTAATCTGGTACTAAACAACAATGACAACAACAACAACAATAACAGGCCACATTTCGTGTGTGTGTGCACGTGTGTGTGTGCGTATGTTTGTGTGTGTGTGTGTGTGTGTGTCTTTGTGTGTGTGTTTGTGTGTATGTGTGCATACACAAAAGTTACTCAGTGTAGCTATGTTTACTCACCTTTTCCTGGGACATGCCCAGATTAATTCGTTTTAGTTTTACTTTTGCCTATAAAATAGAAAAAAAAACAGACAAAAATAAAATAAAGGAAGCTAAGATTGATTACTGAACATCTCCAAGACACCTTTTTTTCTTATACAGAAAAAAAAAAATCAATATTGATGGAACAAACCATTAGAGTTACTACAAAGTCAAATCACATGCAGAAGAACTACAATACTTCTCTCTCTCTCTCTCTCTCTCTCTCTCTCTCTCTCTCTGGTGAATGGTTCGGCCCGGAATGTTAGACTTCTCTTCATCACCAAAATAGTTTATTTCACTTTCTGAAATTTTCTATACATAGAGCTTAGAAGTTTTGTTTCAGATTCGTCCTCTTCATTACCTCTTGAGTTTTTAAAATTTATCTCACAAATAGGTTTTTGTTTTAAGTGATTCATGTTAACTATTTGTGTAACATATTATAAAATTAAATACATTATTAACCAACGAAACAAACACAGATGTGGACATAAATACATGTATGCGTACATGTATACACATACACAAATACACGAATACATACACACATACATATATATATACATAATCATCACCCTCATTTAATGTCCATTTTTCATGCTGGTATGTGTTACACAGTTTGACACGATCTGGCATGCCAAAGGTTTGTGACAACCTCCAGTGTCAGGTTTGACACATGTGGCCTAAGTGTGTGTGTGTGTGCAAATATATATATATAAATTATAATTTAGGATATCTAAGAGATACCACCATGCTTGAAATAGCCGCTAAAACTTGACTCTAAAACGACATTAAATATTCATACAGCACCAGGAGTGGTGCTGTATGAACATTTAATGTGCTTTTAGAGTCAAGTTTTGGCTGCTGTTTCCAGCATGGTGGTATCTCTTAGATACCCTAAATTATAATTTTAATAATAATTATTACCTTTGAAGGTTTTTATTCCCATGCTGGCCACTTGATAAGTTCGATATTTAAATAACGATCTTATCCTAATATATATAAATTTTTCTATCTATCTATCTATCTATCTATATATATATATATATATATACATATACACATACATGATTGAGTGTGTGTGAGTGTGATTTAAAATTATTCAAATTAAAACATTCTATCAAAATTTCTTAATATACATTCCAAACATCAGGTTAATAATGATGGTTACTTTCAGTAAATTCCTTATTATTCTAAACATTGATTGAAATGAAGGCAGTGAATTTCAACAGAAATCAATAACAAAAAGGGTTTATACAATGAATTGAAAAGTCTATTTAGCCACATAGGAAGGTTCCTATAAAAACATGACTTTCTCCCATACAACACATTCACACAATTATCAAAGAGTATAGACCAAAAGAAAAACGTTTCAGCTTTTCAGAAGTACTTCGTATCTAACACTTTGTGCAAGTTGGGGTCAGATAAATAAAACTGCTTACTTGTTATTCTCATGAGGAATAATAGACACATTTATTTATCAGATTCCAAATGTTTATTTCTTAACCACATGATTTTAGTAGAGGCACAATGGCCCAGTGGTTAGGGCAGCAGACTCGCTGTCGGAGGATTGCGGTTTTGATTCCCAGACCGGGCGTTGTGTGTGTTTATTGAGTGAAAACACCTAAAGTTCCACGAGGCTCCAGCAGGGGTGGTGGTGACCCCTGTTGTACTCTTTCACCCCAACTTTCTCCACTCCCTCTTCCTGTTTCTTGAGTAACACTGCGATGGACTGGCGTCCAGCTGGGGGAGACACATACACCACAGAAACCGGGCCCATGAGCCTGGCTAGGTTTGAAAAGGGCACATAAATAAATAATAACATGATTTTAACTTCAGTCCTAATGTGTGGCACCTTGGACAAATGTCCTCTATTCTAATCCCAGGACAACTAAAGCCTTGCAAGTAGATTTTGTAGACAGAAACTGAAAGAAGTCCATCATGTGTGTGTGTATCTATGATGGACTTTCTTATTGAAGATGATATATGAGTATCCAGCTTTGCTGAATGACCCACCCAAATGGTTTGTTTATAGTGATTAAATGCATGTGCCATATATTAGCGCACTCGCTCCACCAAATTGACATTGTCTGAATAGGTGCACTGTGTACCAGGTGTTCAAGTGATTGTAGAGCAACATGAGATGAAGTGTTTTGCTCAAGAACACAATGCACCACCTGGCTTAGAAATTGAAGTCATGATTGCTAGATTGTAAATGCAACGCCCTAACCACTAAACCATGTGCTCTGACATGTATATATGATTTGATCTGACTTAATATCAATAATATTTTTATGTGGCTGTGTGGTAAGTAGCTTGATTACCAGCCTCATGGTTCTGGGTTCAGTCCCACTGTGTGGCACCTTGAGCAAGTGTCTTCTACTATAGCCTCGGACCAACCAAAGCCTTGTGAGTGGATTTGGTAGGCGGAGACTGAAAGAAGCCTGTCGTATTTATATATATGTTTATGTATATGTTTGTGTGTCTGTGTTTGTCCCCCCAACATTGCTTGACAACCGATGCTGGTGTGTTTACATCCCAGTAACTTAGCGGTTCAACAAAAGAGACTGATAGAATAAGTACTAGGCTTACAAAGAATAAGTCATGGGGTCGATTTGCTCGACTAAAGGCGGTGCTCCTGCATGGCCACAGTCAAATGACTGAAACAAGTAAAAGAATATTATATTCACTCAAATATAACATGAGAAATTTAATTCAAAACATTAGGGTTAATGGTGGGAAGGGCAGGTAGCACTATACTTAAGTATGAGAAAAGGTAGGAAGATAATAGATATCACATGATAATCCAAATCACATTGCACTTGAATGAATACATTAGCTTTGGGGGCTGGAAAGAACAGCAGCTTGTTTGGAGGCGCAATGGCCCAGTGGTTAGGGCAGCGGACTCGTGGTCGTAAGAATGCAGTTTTGATTCCCAGACCGGGCATTGTGAGGGTTTATTGAGCAAAAACACCTAAGCTCGACGGGGGTGGTGGTGAACCCCGCTCTACTCTTTCACCACAATTTTCTCTCACTCATTCATCATACTTCTGCCACAAAGCAGAGGAACCATGGTGTAACCTGCTATGGTGTGGTAAACTTTCAGACCCTAGTCTAGATTGCGAATCCTCTGTACCCCTGGACAGTTCAGCTCTCCACCCATTAAAAAGCTACCATTTATGGAATGAGGATAACAACGTAGCTTTCGCACCTGTGCAACTGCCAGTCTATCGTGTGTGGTGGATGGATCTTCAAGTTGCCACACACATTCTTAGTAGCTTAGAATAGGCTCCATATAGAGATTATTCTTTGTGGCTAATGGCATGAGTCCTGATTGGAAGAAGACAGCAGCTTGTTAAACACTAATGTTGGAATTGTAGTGACTTTTCAAGATTAGATGCATTCATCAAGAAGTGTTTTAATCAGATCAGATCTATAGACTTCAGTGTGAATGGGTGTTGATATAGTTACACGTTATATCTGGTCTCATGGATATGAGTTAATATGAGTGAAATAAAATAACTAAAGTAGAGCGTGAAAAGTGTACTGAAAATTTAAGTTTGAGTCAACAGAAGCATATATTTTATTCTAAATGTGGGCATTATATATATGTGTGTATATCATCATCATTGTTTAATGTCCGCCTTCCATGCTGGCATGATATATACATACATATACACATTATCTATCTATCTATCTATTTATCTATCTATCAATCTCTCTCTCTCTCTCTCTCTCTCTCTCTATATATATATATATATATATATATATATATATATATACACACACACACACACACACACACAAATATGCATATAAACACACACACACATTTATGGGTGTAAGAAATAGTTGATTTATGATATTTAAAATCCATGAAAGCTTTGTCACTGTGGGAAACAGGTTACTAACCTGTGGCTAAAAACAGCACTAGACCAAAGGTTACCTGAAATAAATAATAGCAACTTATTCAGTTCTCTATAGAAATGATAACTTGAGAGAAGGAAGGAAAGAAGACATGGATGATTGATTTGACAATCATATAGTATATTTGTTTAAAATATATTTACTAATAATATAAATACAAAATCTGGGTTTCATCCATCCATCTTCTCTGCCCTCTATTCCTGGGGAAGGGGTTGTGAGGGTAGAGTCCTCCATGAAGAAACTGTCATTAGGTTCTCCAGCTGGATTTCTAAGCATGACTGACTGAGACTATGGATAGTATTCAACTATCTCATATTTGATCAACTCCTAGGTTTCCTGCAAGTTGTATCAGCTTGAAGAATCCATCTTGAGATTTGTTCCCACAACATCCAAATCACATATCCACAGTATCAGAGCTGTGACAACCTGTTGTGGTGACATAGCAGCTCCACCCGGAGAGACACCCTGGTTTCTAAGCTATGTACCCTGTTCAGTAACGTTACTCCAAAGATCCTTCAGAAGAACCCTACATTGACTGTTTATATTCCTGATTGTTCTCTTTCTGTCATTGCTGATGGTTAATGGAACATTAACTGATTTGCCACCTCCTATTAAAATTAATGACTATAAGCAAGGTTAAGCATAAAAACTGAATTGTAAGTAGCAAGTTTGGTTTATTTTTACCAGCCTCTCTTCTGTGTGGTAGGGTTGCATATGTAATATCATTTAATAATCACTGATAAAGAAAGAATACCCTCCATCAGGCATTTGCCATATTCTGAACGCCTTACTTCCCTGGGCGTGGACACATTGAAACTCCGACGTCTGGCAGCTGACTTGGCAAACACCCATAAAATTATTACTAACAATAACTCTGAGCACCTTTTCAAACTCCATCTGTCTAACACCCGTGGACATGTTTACAAAGTCAGTAAACAGCACAGCTCCCATGACTTTCGGAAACAATTTTTCATGCTAAGAGTTGCTAAAGTATAGAACAAACTGCCAGTATCAGTTGTTAGTTGTCGGAGCACTGCATCCTTAAAAACTTCCATGCTTCCTGAGATTCGCCAACACTACACCTGATTTTCTCCCCTCCATGCACACGCAAGCATGTATCTGACTCATACACTGTTCACCTTCCAGACATTTGTGCATTACTGCATATGATTTATACACACTTTTGACAAGTTGTGGTGCACCTGAACACTGTATACAATAATTTCATTATTATTATTATTATTATTTTAAGATTGAAAAAGAAAAAAAATTGAAAGCAAAAATTGGGGAAGCTGAATATAAATATGAAGGAATTAATTTAGACTGACAATTAAAATTGACTGAAATTGTCTTCTTGATTGATACAAAAAGATTTTACACATACATACATGTATAAATGCATAAGAATGATGTAGTTTGCTTGAAGTATTGCGAAACGGAAGTATCAAATTATTCACTTCTGATGATCAGCTTTAGTGCTTAAAATATATATATGATATAATGAAATTATTGTATACAGTGCTTAGGTGCACCACAACTTGTCAAAAGTGCATATAAAGCATATACAGTAATGTACAAATGTTTGGAAAGTGAACAGTGTATGAGTCAGATACATGCTTGCGTGTGTATGGAGGGGAGAAAATCAGGTGTAGTGTTGGCGAATCTCAGGAAGCATGGAAGTTTTAAAGGATGAAGTGCTCTGACAACTAACAACTGAAGCCGGCAGTTTGTTCCATACTTCAGGAACTCTTAACGTGAAAAATTGTTTCCGAAAGTCATGGGAGCTGTGCTGTTAAAGGTTTCTCAACGTTCTCATTTAGCATTGACAGAAGCTCTCTGTTATTTGTCAGTTTACTTTATATACATACATACCTACATGTGTGTGTGTGTGTGTGTAGGTACAGGTGTGGCTATGTGGTAAGAAACTTGCTTCCCAACCACATGGTTCCAGGTTCAGTCCCACTGAATGACACCTCGGGCAAGTATCTTCTATAACCTCAGGCTGACCAAAGCCTTGTGAAAGGATTTGGTTGACGAAAACTGACAGAAGCTTGTTGTATATATATGTGTGTGTGTATCTGTTCCTTACCCTCACCACTGCTTGACAACCAGTGTCGGTGTGTTTACGTCCCCATAACTTAGCAGTTTGACAAAAGTAATCGATAGAATAAGTATCAGGATTTTAAAAAATAAAAGCACTGGTGTTGATTCATTTGATTAAAAATTTATCAAGGCTGTACCCCAGCATGGTCACAATCTAATGATTGAAACAAGTTATATATATATATATATATATATATATATATATATATACCAGATGCGTGTAGTGATCTTTCTGGTTGGGGAAGCAAAGACCAAGGTTTTCTGTCACATAGATATTTGAATCAAATTGACAATTTCATAGTATACAGCTATTTTAAAAATAAAAACAAAAAACACATTATATATTAAGGGTTTTCTCTAATTTGAAAAAGTATAAAATATTAGTTGTATAAGCACAGAAAACTATCCATGTTATCTTTTCACCATTTTTTCTGATGGAGGCAAAATGTCAACTTGCTTCCTTTTTCCTATGTGTTACATAACAACGTAAGATTATATATATATATATCATAAGTATTGTGAATTGACAGAAACTTAATCTAAGCGTATAAGTATTTATTAGCATCTAAAATTATTTGTTATCAGATCATACTAGAAAAAAATTGCCTTTGTGGCATTTTTATCGGAAAAAATGTTACACAGAAATGGATGCAAGAGTTCCTGTTGATCCCCTTTCACAGATTTTTTGTGTCGTCTGCCACTGCTTGTTGTCTCATGCTAATTCCAACAATAACAGTCTGAAGCCTATGATGTCATGTACTTTATAATATTAATTTTACAGAACATTAGAAAAACGATCTTATAAAAAATAATATAGTTTTAATTTTAGTTCGTTTTTGGATTTGGTTTGCAAGATTCTTTATATGAGTTCGTGTGTTGAAACATATTCTGTTGTGTCTGGGGAGATTAATGTAACACACTCATCAGTAAAATTTCCACTTATTTCTTATTTTAATTTTTATAAAAATAAAAATAAGAAATAAGTGGAAATTTTACCGGTGAGTGTGATACATTATAAGGCACAAAAAGAAAACGACTCTCCCTAGACACAACAGTTTTAATTTTGTTTCTCTAATTTTTAAAGGCAGCATTGCTTCCCTTGCTTCCTTGGACTGCATGCTTATGATATATCTATCTATCTATCTATCTATATATACACACACACATGCACACACACACACACACACACAATTATTTATGACACTATTGTTTTCCCACATACACATTTTGTAAGTATTGCCACCTATTTCCTCCTACTTCATGTCTCACTCCCATATTCCTTACATTCCTCTCTAATCGAAACTCCCTCTTGTTCAGGCTCTTCATTCACTGTTTTCACTTCTATCTTCATCTCTACAATTTGTTACTCCTTTTCCATGCTCATGTAAACCTACTTCTCCACCCTACTCTCTCTCTCTCTCTATTTACCGTTTCATACTTTAAGGGAACACCCTGATGCACCTTCACCAAAATTTGTTCTCCTTTTCTTGCTGGTACACCCATGTATTCTCTCTACAGCAAAATACTTGTTTTCCTGTTCCTCTTTCCTGCTTTAACCTTTCCTCATACCTGGCACAAACCCACCTCCCTCAATACTGCACCCCAACTCTACCAAGTTATTTGGTAATCCCATGAGAAGGGTGTCACTCAATGGGAAACGGTACCTTGCAGCAGGATTGAACCGAAAACCATGAAGTTGCAAAGTGAGTTTCTTAAAAACCAAATCAGACCTATTAAAGAAATCTTTGAATCTGTGGTTAACTAATATAGCATTGGTAATTTTTGCTTAATTATTTCAGTATGTTAGGATAATGGTCAAACATGATAGGTCCATAAGCCAAAATATAAATACATTCCAGGAATAAAATAGTAAAAGAAATTACATGTAGATATATTATACATATATGTACACCACACCTGCTAGAAAGGGCAGACTAAATCTCCCTCAAATCACACCATCACTATTTGAAAAAAAGGACACACTGGACGATATAGTTTTGGATTTTCAGTATATATATGAAAAAGACAGGATGGTCACATGTGGAATATATGACCATCCTGTTTCATTACAAGTTCGATCAGGACTAAGCTAGTGTTAAACAGTAAAAAAAATTGCCAGGGAAGCATGTAAGTGGTTACATGATCTGTTAGAAATAACAGTTAAATCTCCCTTAAATCACTCATCTTTAAATTAAGGAAGGACTTATTAGACAGTGCAGTTTACTGCTTAAACAACAAAAAAAAAGTGGTGTTCTCATGGTTAAGAACGCTTTTGGTCAAAGAATCTGCACATTCAGAACTAACCTGAATCTAAACAACCATTTGTTGATTTTTCCTAGCCGAGTCACTAAAATGTTAAAATATGACTAAATGTAAAATTTCTAATCAAATTAAGACGAAAAATAAATTTCAAATAAAAATATAAAACCAGTTTACAGGTAAAATATTGAATTACAAACAGCAATGCATGAATTATAAATAGAGTTATCTCCCTTGCACGCTTTTCCCGTTAATTCGTTTGCATGATTATTTTACAATCGTTAGCACGCTAGATAAAATGTTTAGCGGCATTTCGTCCGTCTTTACGTTCTGAACTTAAATGATGCCAAAGTTGTCTTTGCCTTTCATCTTTTCTAGGTCGATAAACTGGGGTCGATGTAACCTACTAGCTTACTCCACTAAGTTTCAGGCTTCGTGCCTGTAATAGAAAGGATTATATCTCGATACAAGGATGATTGGGGGTGGTAGAATGAGCTGTGTAATGGACAAAATACTTTATGGCATTTAACTTCAGTCCCTTATGCCCAGAGTTCAAACCCTGCTAAGGCTGAGTTTGACTTTCATAATCAGTAAAATAGATATTCTTTTCTTTTCTTTTCTTTTATTTGTTTCAGTCATTTGACTGCGGCCATGCAGGAGCACCAACCTTTAGTCGAGGAAATCGACTCCAGGACTTATTCTTTGTAAGCCTAGTACTTATTCTATCGGTCTCTCTTGCCGAACCGCTAAGTTACGGGGACGTAAACATCGGTTGTCAAGCGATGTTGGGGGTTTGGGGGACAAACACACGCACACACATACACATACACATATATACATATATACGACGGGTTTCTTTCAGTTTCTGCCTACCAAATGCACTCACAAGGCTTTGGTCGGCCTGAGGCTATAGTAGAAGACACTTGCTCAAGGTGTCGCGCAGTGGGACTGAACCCAGAACCATGTGGTTGGTAAGCAAGCTACTTACCACACAACAACTCCTGCGCCTATAGTAGAGAAGAACAATATGTTATAATATGTATTGTGTGTATGTGTGTACATGTGTAAGATTAAAGAAATTTTGTTCTGAACACTGGCATATAAAACAGGAAAAAATTCAAGAGGAACGTTCCTATGAAAGGATTTGTATAGCAACAGCTTAGCATTTAAAGTTCCTCTGCTGTACAATTGTCCCAAAAAGACTGCGTAAATCCTGCTTATAGGAAGAGGAATTGCACTGTGTAACACAATTTTTGTCCTTGGGTAGCAACTGTCATTTGCTATTTGCTTACCCCTAGAAAATATGAAAAATGGATAATATTTCCTTCAAAATTTGTTTTTGTAACATTTATTGAAACCCCAAAGAATCCCTCTTAATACATGGCTATGATGCTCCCCAACTACTCCTGCTCATGATCAAAGATGCACATATTGTCAGCCACTAAGGGACATTCTCAAGTGATTAAGGTCAAGCAACTGACAAGCAAATTTGCGGTATTGAGCAGAATATTTATTATAATGATATTTCTGCTTCAGCAACTCAATGCTGAATCTGCTGGAAATGTAATGGAAAATAGGTCAGTTTCAAACCATTGATGTCCAGGTCACAAAAGCAAAGTTTGAAGGGAATAATAGTAATTTCCTGTGATTTCTAGATAGAAGCAAGAAGGAAATAACACTTACTAACCAAAGGCTAGAATAAAAATATAAATTTTGCTACACAGTGTTATGATGTGTTACATGCAGAATGTGGGTATCTTTTATGATACACACATATGTGTGTGTGTGTGTGTGTGTGTGTGTGTGTGTGTGTGTGTATGTGTGTTGTATACTTATTTTATATTTCATTTATTTCTGTCATTGGACAACATTCATGCTGGGGCCTCACCACGAGGAGTTTGGTTCAATAAATTAATCTCAGTGCTTTATTTTTCTAAAGTCTGGTACTACTTCTATTGGTCTCTCTTGTTTATGGGGACATAAGCAAAACAGCACTGACTGTCATGTGATGGGCGGACAAACATAAACATATAGATAACAGGCTTCCACACAGTTTCCTATTTCTTTACTACCCACAAAGGGCTACACACAGAGGGGATAAACAAGGACAGACAAACGGATTAAGTCGATTATATCAACCCCAGTACATAACTGGTACTTATTTAATCAACCCCGAAAGGATGAAAGGCGTAATCGATTTCAGCAGAATTTGAACTCAAAACATAGTGGCAGACGAAATACCGCTAAGTATTTTGCCTGGCATGCTAACGTTTCTGCTAGATCGCCACCTTAATAGGCTTCCACACAGTTTCTGTCGACCAAATTCACTTATAGTCAGTCTGGGGCTATAATAGAAAACATTTGCTTAAAGTGCTTGTATCACACACACACACACAAACATATGTGATGAGCTGCCACACAGCATCTCTCTACCAATTCCATTCGCAAGGCACTGGGCAACCCAAGACTTTTTCCCATAGTTTTGTGCAGTGGAATCACATTCAGGACATATGGTTGCATAATGAATTTTGAAACTACACAGCCATTTAAAAAAACAAGAAAAAAAAACCTCCTTTTATCCATCTCTCACTCTATCTGTTACTTTTGCTTTCTCTGCTGTCTACCTCTGTTCCTTACACTGAACTTTTTTACCAATCATTCTTCCAGACTGTTATAGCTCTCACAAGTCTCACCCCTCCACTACATCATTCCCACAGATATTGACCCTTAGATTTTTAAATCAATCATTAAACATATCATTATCATTGTTTTAACATTTACTTTTTCATGATTGCATGGTTCAGACAGAATTTACTGAGGCAGACTTTCTATGGTTGGATGCCCTTCCTGTTGCCAACCTTCATTTCTTATCAAGCAAGATAATGCTTTCCCATGCTTAGACATGTTTTCATGGAAGACTGGAAATGATGGACACCGCTTGAATGATGGTGACACTTGCTTGCGACAAAAGTGTCAAAGGGGTGTCTTGGCATCACTCAGCAATACCCTTACCAGCTGCTCTTCAGCTATCTATTTAAGGCTGTATATGGCTATGGTGTGGCCACACTTGAAATTTGCATCACCAGTCTGGGACTCCTATCTTGCTCAGGACATTGACCTCCTGGAAACTGTTCAGAGATGTGCAACCAAGCGAATACCCTCTATCAGGCATCTACCATACTCTGAATGCCTTGCTTCCTTGGACATGGCTACATTGAAGCTCTGACATCTGGCAACTGCACTTGGTAAACCCCTGCAAAATTATTAACCATTGTGCGAACAATCACCTTGAGCACCTTTTTGAACTCCATGTGTCTAACACACGTGGGTATGTCTATAAAGTCAGAAAACAGCACAGCTTCCATGACTTTTGGAAACATTTTTTCACACTCAGAGTTGCTGAAGCATGGAACAAACTACCTGCATCAGTTGTTAGCTGCCGAAACATTGCATCCTTTAAAACCACCATGCTTCCTGAAATTTTTCCAACACTACATCTGATATCCCCCCTCCATACACATGTACACATGTATACCATGACTCATACACTGTTCACTTTCCTGACATTTGTACATAATTCTTTGTACTATACATGCACCTTGATAAGTTGGAGTGCACCTGAGCCCTATACACAATAATTTCATTATTATTATAAAATACATGATGTGAAAACAATGAGAGGCTAACATACACACATATATGCACATACATATACATGCTGGACTTCTTCCAGTTCTGATCAACCAAATTCACTCACAAGATTTTGGTTGGCTCAGGGCTATTGTAGAAGACACTTGCTCAAGACACCATGCAGTGAAACTGAACCTGAAACTGTGTCACTGAGAAGTGAACATCTTAATCACACAGCCACACCTGCACAATCACACTAATCTAGTAAAAAAAAAAGGGGGAGTAAAGACCCCCTTCGATCGTGAACGACCACGGGATTGCATCTAGAAAGTTCCCCTCCAAGGTACAAGTCTGGGCAAATTTGTTTATGGAAAACTAGTAGTTGGCCATGTATCCCAGCCTCCTCTCTCCGTGCCACCAATGTTATCCAAGGGAAGGGCAAAGACCGATACAACTTGGCACCAGTGACGTTGTAACTCATTTCTACAGCTGAGTGACACAACACAGCCCAGTCTAGAAATCCAACTCACCATCTCATGATTGTGAGCCTGACGATGTAACCACTGAGCCATGCATCTTCACACTAACCTTATAGAGCCTGCAAATGTCATCAACATTTCTTAATTTCTTCTAAGTAACAATTTAACAAAAATTCCTACTGTTTTTGCTAAAATAATTTGTGCTAATTATGCACAAACGACCACTAACTGATGAAATCCTTAAGCATTAAGAATAAATTAGCATTTGAGAGTTTACAGGAAGATCTAGTGCATTTAAATGTACTTTCTGAATAATTTATTTCTAACTGCTTCAGTCAGTTATCGATAGGCTGTGGTTAATATTTGCTTTCAGTCTATCCCAGATATAATTCCATTGGGTGCATTATTGCAGTGTTTGTATACAGTATTTACATATCTGTTTATAATTAAGTTAAATAAAATCTCTCTGATAAGTTTAGTTACTGCAACTGTAACAGGTGTTAAGAGGAAAATGTTGTTTGATATAGATTTAAAAATTTAACGATCCCTCTCTCTCTCTAAAACAGTATATGTTTATAATTTAATAAAGCTTTGAAAGATACAGAAATAATTTATTCTCAAACGTATGATAAATGCTAATACAATAGCATGAACAGGATAAACTATCCTATATTGCAGAATTTTTCCAAAATATATGCATAGTTTATCCTGTTCATGCCATTGTATTAGCATTTATCATACGTTCGAGAATAAATTATTTCTGTATCTTTCAATACATCTCAATGCTTCTAAAGTAAACTTTGTTTACTTTCATTGTAAGTTGAATTTATAAGGTTTTATTTAGAAACATGTAGAAGGAATATTGGCTGAGTCTGAGCCACCAACTTCACTGCCTAGGAAATGAACCCAAAATCACTGTGTTCAGATGTGAAAATAACTATAAATAGCTGACCGAAGTGTGTCAGGGACTGATGACATCAGCAAACAATTAGCCATTCAGGTTTCTGGTAAAAAACATAATAACTTGTGTTTGTCAGTCGCTGGGCTGCCTGGCAAAAATGCAATCGACCCATGATGCTTAATTCTTTAAAATCCCAGTCATAAACATTTGTGGATAAACAGCATAATGGAATGTCATTAATGATTTTGTCTTTGGCATCTTTTCTTTGAGAGAGTATGGGTGGCACTCCATCTTTTGTGAAATACAAGAGTTCCAGTTAGTCGGATCAATGGAACAGCCTGTTTGTGAAATTAACATGCAAGTGGGTGAGCACTCCACAGACACACATTGCCTTAATGTAGTTCTCAGGGAGATTCAACATGACACAGAATGTGTGAAGGCTGGCCCTTTGAATTAGAGGTACTACTCATTTTTGCCAGCTGATTGAACTAGAGCAATGTGAAATAAAGTTCCTTGCTTAAGGGCACAATGCACAGTCAAGAATCGAACTCATGACCTTGCAACTGTGAGCTGATTACCTTAACCAATAAGTCACACGCCTTCACTAGAGTATGGGTATATAGAGACAATTTGTTCGGTAACTAGTCATGGTTGCAACACAGCTAAAGTCAAAAGAATTTTATGACTACGACAACTCACCATCTGACACACATCTGGCAGAGACATATAATAACAGTTTATTTGATTCTATTTTTTCTTCATCATCATGCAGAAATATTAAGGTGGTGAGATAGGAAGTTGTGGTGCACCTGAGCACTGTATACAATAATTTCATTATTATTATTATATCAAAGAACCAGTCTTGTCATATTCTGTGACATGCTGAATCTCGCTGAGAACTATGCTAGGGGTTGGTGTGTCTGTTAAGTGCTTAAGTACTTGCATGTTAGTTTCACAAGCAGGCTGTTAGTTCAATCAGATCAACTGGAAAACTTGTCATCATAACTGATAGAGTGTCAATTTATATTAATAGCTAGCAAGGGCAATGTACAGGATGTCACATAATGAAGAATATATTTTAATTGTTAATTTCCTCGTTATGAGATACCTTGCACATGTCTACACACACACACACACACACACACACACCATCCTTTAATTCCTATTAATACACTGGCTTAAGCTCAGCTTATGTCATCACAATGTCTTCCATATGTAGGCACATAATATATATATAAATAAATAGGCACAGTAGCGGCTGTGTGGTAAGTAGCTTGCTTACCAACCACATAGTTCTGGGTTCAGTCCCACTGCGTGGCACTTTGGGCAAGTGTCTTCTATTATAGCCTCGGGCCGGCCAAAGCCTTGTGAGTGAACTTGGTAGACGAAAACTGAAAGCCCATCGTATATATATATATATATATGTATATGTATCCGAAATAGTTGGGAGCTCATTAGTCTTGTAAGTTTCAAAGTAACTGATTTGATTCTGGGACCATGGTAAAATGTTTGGCGAATCAAGCAGTAGCAACATAAGGTTCCATGGATGCCTTAGTCTTGCCAAAGGCTTGACAACCTCTCTAGTTCTGGTGCCATGATAAAATGCATCCAGTACACTTTATAAACTATCATAAGGTCCAGTCCTTGTTGTAGTGTGGTGGCTTGTATGCCTCAATGATCCTGAGATCTATGCCAGTGGAGCACAAGTTCCTGGTAGAGCCTCCTATACTGGACAGGTCAAAGAATAGAGACTAGACTTAACATGGACCACCTTCTCCCAAAGGTAAAATTAGGTTTGCATAGGACAAACACCTATCAAGAGAAAAGCATAACTGTAGAAGCATCAATGACAATTCAAAACCAACAGGGAAACTCAACATGAGAGGCAAAAGAGGAGATGCCATAAAAATAGCTGGAGAGTGGATACTGCCAACTGGAGATGAGCAGAAAAGAAAACCAATAGTTGAGAACAGCAGAAAAAACTTATCCATGGCCTATGCACTATAAGGGATAAAGGGCCTATGTAAGGCCTCTTAAAGAGTTTGGTGTTAGGAAGGACATTCAGTGATAGAAACCATGTCAAATTTGAGATGACTAGGGGATTTGTAGTTCTGTAATCTGTCCAGGAGAGCAGTAGCACCAAAACCAGTTGATTAAACCCTATGTAATCATCTGACCCATGTCAGCATAAAGAACAGACGTAAAATGATGATAATGATGATGAAGACAAGCACAAGTGCTCTCCTCCGCAGAGGGAAGAAAAAGTAATGCCAACTGTAAAGTGATCTGATCTCAGAATCTAATGACTTAAATTATTGAGCATCGTTTAATTTAACATTCTACCATTCCTGTCAATAGTAGCAGTACTAGTAATAGCAGTAGAGTATTATGGAGATCCATTGTCTTGAAGGTCAAATGTGTGTGTATGTATGTGTTTAGAGACTGTTCTGATAATCAAAACTATTGTAACTAATGAATAATCTGACATCCTGGGGTCAACTAATTAAAATCTATGTCAATGAGAGAGAGAGAGGAAGAAAGAAGAATAATTGTGGTTCTGTCGATTCGTTATGCAACATTAAACGAGATTGAATGTATTCACTGAAAGAAGACACAACAGTTGCAGACCGATGTAATTATCTTAAGCTTGGAATATTTCCCAAGACATGGCTAACAGGCAGAAAGACAATAGTTATTCGCAAAGAACAAAGAGACAGACTGACATTGATAAAGAAAGGGAAAGAAAACGATTAAAATACACACATACACACACGTTCTATATATATATATATGCATATATATATACATATATATATAGGAAGAGTGTAGGATAGGTAGAGATTTAAAAGGATAGTGCAGTTGACATTTTCAAAGAATTACATAGATAAAAAAAGGAGGGAGGGTGGCATTGAAAAATAAAAAAAAAACTTACTATCACAACAAACAAAAGCTTTAAAAAAAACCCATAATATGATAGCAGAAAGACTAGCCTGACTCATATCCTAGACATATTAAATAAAGCGTGACCAATTATCTCTGTACTCAAGAGAATTACAAGTCAAGGAATAAAAAGAACAAACCTTCGCTTAC
>NC_043011.1:33307135-33352135 GCF_006345805.1 Octopus sinensis | reverse complement strand
TCTCCTATATTGATTAGAATTTAATTCTTTCTGAGGAAAATGCGTAACTTAATTGGCATAAGTTCAAAACATTCTATTTTAATATGCTCAGAGGTCATTCCTGGTCAATACCTAATTGAAAACAGTCTACTAATTGCTTACATATAATTCTTTTGCTAAGCTAATAATTCTTTGGCTAAACTAAAAGCTGACAAGGCAAGAACTTGGAAACTATGTATCTGATAAATGCGATAGTTCCTGCTTTGATTTTGCCAAAATTAGAAAACAACTGTGATTATATTAGACTCAATAAATCTACTCATTTCTTATCTGCAAATATCTGCAAGAATGAAATAAACTCTAAAATAAACTCTAGAAGCTCGGATTTGGTCATTCAACCATTCATTGACACCTGTGTGCCACCAGAAAAGTCAGCTAATTAGGTCAATGGGTTCCTCACAAACTTTCCAAGTCTAATCGTGTGCAGAGAGTGAATGTGTGCTCTTCTTTGCTGTCACATCTCACAAATGATCCTTTTTTGGACTGAATAGTGACTGGTGACAAGAAATGGGTTCTCTATAAAAATGTTAAGCCCTGAAGACAGTGAATAGGAGAAAGGAAAAACACTGCCACCTCAGGCTAAAGAAGATCTGTTTGGTGGGATATGAAAGGTTTAGTCCACTTTGAACTTTTAAACCCAAACCAAACGATAACAAAGGAGATCTACTGTGAGCAGCTTGAGTGGCTTAAGTCAGCACTAGAAGAAAATGACCATCTTTGGTTTCAAGATGAAAGATGGTCTTCTATCAGGATAATGCTCAGCCACATACATCAAAAATGACATTCCAAAGCCTGGAGCAGTTTGAATGGGAAATGATACCCCACCCACCATATTCACCAGACATTACCCCATCTAATTATCATTTATTCTGCAGTCTTCAAAATCATTTGGACAGAAAAAATATGAATTCTGTAGACGAGATCAGAACAGTACTGGAGGAATATTTTTTGTCATGGACAAGTGAATTTTGGAAGAGGGGCCTTTGCAAGTCTACCAGATAGATGGAAGAGCATTATAGAAAATGAAGGAGAGTATCTTTTAGATTAAAAAAGAATTTTGTTTTATCTTAATTTTGAAAAATAAAAGAAGTATAAAAAAACTGCATTATTCATGGGATAACCCAATAGTTGGGTGGTAACCTTCTTACCACACAGTCACGTTTGCACCAATACCTTTGTATTAAGATGCCAATCAATTAATCAAAGTAAAAATCCTGCTAAATGGAAGACAGTGATTGCTATACCATTTTACAAAAATAATAAACCTGGTAAATCCAACTAAAATTGCTTCTGCCTAATCACAGTTACTTCAAACATTCACACACTGCCAGAGAGTTTAGTCAATAGCAAAATTTCGGATTTTTTATGCTCTAATAATCTGATTTCCACCGCTCAATTTCGATTATCTCACCACTCATCCACTGACCAATCCAACCTATCTATTCCCAAAATACTTCTCTCATCTTGTAAGTAAATAAAAACTACATCCACACTATTCAATTTGACTGCTGCTTTTAGTACCATGCATGGATTTTGTCAACAGAAATTGAAAAGCAAGTCATCATCATTATCATCATCATCATTTGGACAGTTTGATAGAATCTGCTGAGTCCAAAGGCTGCAGTGTGATCCATGTCTGCTTTGGCATGGTTTCAATGGCTGGATGCCTTGCCTAACACTAACCACTTTACAGTGTCTACAGGGTGCTTTTTCATGCCACCAGATGTGTGTTTGTGTGTACCATTGTCTTCAACATCATGTGATAGTTATAAATGAGCATCATCATCATTCAAGCAATAATTGTTTCTAGTCTTCCATGTAAAACATGTCTGGCTATAGAAAAATATTTCCTTGCTTGGAAACAGATAAGGGTTGGCGACAAGGACATCTAACCATTGAAAATCTACCTCAACAAATTCTGTTTGATCCATGCAAACATGAAAAAGTGATGTTGATGACTCCTTGCAGTTGATATTCAAAAGTGCCTTGCTTAAAGAATATGTAAATGTTATTTTAAATGGTTAGACAACTTTCTTCATAAAACTCAAAGGATTATAAATCAGTAGTGCATTTTATGATTTATGCATAATAACAGAAGCAAGAAGCTCAGTTTGTTTCTTTTATTTTATTCTTTTTATTTTATTATTTACAAATATTCTTGTTTATCTTCATAAACTGGTTTCTTCTGACACCCATCAAGTTGGTTTAATTTATGCTGACATTGCTATGCTTATTACCACCGGTTTGTCTAAGGGTGTTCTTTCAAGGTAACAAAACTATGGCTTAGATCATATTGCAGACTGGGCTTGTAAATGGGGCATACACTTTAAACAACTCAACCAAAGAAGAAAAGAAATGAAGATGACAAAAAAGAAAAAAAACTGTTGGTTCATTCTCTTTGAAATTGGGTCAAATGCCATCAAACAATGAAATGTCTTAATCACCCTGTTGCATTTGCAAAGAAATTCACTTATCTAGGAATTTGGTCTATTGTTAGCCTCAAATTTAAATGCCACGTTTATCAAGTATACAAAATGGTTTCATCTCACCTGTTTTGCTCTGCCCAACAACCATATCACCTACCTAAGAAGTTTTTCAAATAATATATATAAACAACATTCTTCTTCCTTTTGAGTATTTCTCACCAGTTTGAGCTGCACTAAATTTATCAGAGGAATTGGATCATAGGGCAACATGCTGTGCCTGAGGAGACCTATTGAGACAAGTACATCAACATCAAAATAAAAATCAAATGGAAATTGTAGTTGTGATACCTGTGCCAGTGGCACGTAAAAAGCACCAACTTATCGTGGCCGTTGCCAACCTCCCCTGGCACCTGTGCTGGTGGTATGTAAAAAGCACCCACTATACTCACGGAGTAGTTGGTGTTAGGAAGGGCAACCAGCTGTAGAAACTTGTCCACAGTGCCACATAGTGGGACTGAACCTGAGGCCATGTGGTTGGGAAGTAAACTTCTTACCACACATTCATGCCTGTGCCTACATATATATATATATATATATATATATATATATGCTTGTGTCTGCTGTAGTCAAATTATATCCTGCAAAAGCTGATGTGATTAGCAGACTGTTGGAGCATATTTAACCTGCTGAACCAATATCTGGCAACTTTACTGTCCTATTAAAAATAGGATATTGATTTCTAGCTTGGCATACAAAATGGAAAATATTAAATTTCAACCATGATAAGACTTAAATTCACTGCATAAAGGGACCTGATTAATTACTACAAAGTGTTTAGTATATTTTTTAAAAAATATTTCTGAAACTTTCTCTCACATGTGGCTTTACACACACACACACACACACACATATATATAAATATTGGTTTCAGCACATGGTTTCATATGAAAATTCTAACAAAACAAATTCAAAATCAATATGTTAGTGTGTGTTTGAGTTAGTGTATATTTATTTGTATAGGCACAAGAGAAGATATGTGGTTAAGAAGCTCATTTTGCATCCATTTTGGGTTCAGTCTCACTGTGTGGCACCTTGGGCAAATGTCTACTGTAGCCCAAGGTCATCCGATGCCTTGTGAGTGAATTTGATATATATCAAAATGTGGGTCTTTGTGTCTGTCCTCACCTCCCTACTACTTCTTGTTGGTTTGTTTACATCCCTATTTATGTTCCTGTAACTTAGTGGTCCAGCAAAACATTAAAAAAATGGAAGAATAAGTACTGAACCTAAACGAGAAAACATAAGTACTAGGGGCAATATTCATTTGATTAAAACCCTTGAAGGTGGTGCTCCAGTATGGCCATCGTTCGATGACTGAAACAATAAAAACTACAAGATGTGTCAATGTATATGTATGTGTCAATGTATATATATATATATATATATATATATATATATATATGTGTGTGTGTGTGTATATATATATATATATATATATATATGTGTGTGTGTGTGTATATATATATATATATATATATATATATATATATATATACACACACAATCATACATACATGCATACATACATACGTGTGTGTTTGCAGATATGAATTTAAATATACTGGAGACCAACACAATCTACATTAGTAGATATTAAATCAAATAATCTATCAAAACAAAATTATTTCAAACAAATTATTCCAACCTAATGCTCCTTTGACTGGTCATGATCATCTATGAAGAAAGGGGAACCGGTAAGCATATCTTTCAATTTTATAGTATATACTGTATAGTATACTGAATTAGTTTGAATTAGCGTATGAAGGGTCAGAACAAGTTAATGGTTTTTCTATAATCTTATGAAATGATATTGTGGTTGATCAAGAACACTGGACAATTGTTTACTGATGTAGGTGTGGCTATAGGTGTGGGCATGGTTATAGGCACAGACATGTAGCTATAAATGATTACTCTTTTAATTGTTTCAGTCATTTGACTGTGGCCATGCTGGAGCACTGCCTTTAGCCGAGCAAATTGACCCCAGGACTTATTCTTTGGAAGCCTAGTACTTAGTCTATCGGTCTCTTTTGCCGAACCACTAAGTTACAGGGATGTAAACACACTACCATCGGTTGTCAAGCGATGTTGGGGGGACAAACACAGACACACAAACATATACAGACAAAAACATATATATAACATATATACAATGGGCTTCTTTCAGTTTCCGTCTACCAAATCCACCCACAAGGCTTTGGTCGGCCCGAAGCTATAGTAGAAGACACTTATCCAAGGTGCCACGCAGTGGGAATGAACCCAGAACCATGTGGACGGTAAGCAAGCTACTTACCACATAGCCACTCCTGCACCTGCTATATTATTCAGCAGTTTATAGAAAACCATTAACTTGCACTGTTACTTACCAACATGGTTCCAGGTTTAAGCTCACTGCATAGCACCTTGGGAGGATGAAAGCCTTGTGAGTGAATTTGATAGACAGAAACTGAAAAGATCCCGGGTTTTTGTGTCTGTCCCCCACCACTTTTTGACAACTGGTGTTGATGTGTTTACTTCTATAGGTACAGATGTGGCTGTGTAGTAAGAAGCTTGCTTCCCAGCCACATGGTTCCAGGTTCAGTAATACTGCATGTTACTTTGGCCAAATGTCTTCTACAACATCCCTCGGGCTGACCAAATCCTTGTGAGTGAATTTGGTAGATGGAAACTGAAAGAAGCTTGTTGTGTGTGTGTGTGTGTATGTGTGTGTGTGTGTATGTGTGTGTGTGTATATGTTTGTGTGTCTGTGTTTGTCCCCCACCATCACATGACAACTGATGTTGGTGTGTTTACGTCCCCATAATTCAGCAGTTCAGCAAAAGAAATAGAATAAGTACTAGGCTTACAAAGAATAAGCCCTGGGGTTGATTCCTTCAACTAAAGGCGGTACTCCAGCATGGTCACAGTCAAATGACTGAAACAAGTAAAAGAATTCCCTTTACTTTAGTGCTTTGGCAAAAGAGACCAACAGAAGAAGTACCAGGTTTAAAAACAGTAAGTACAGGGGTAAAGCCGTCTGACTAAAACTCAAGGCAGTGCTCCAGCATGGTCAAGGTCTAATGATTGAAACAAGTAACAGGTAAAAGATAAAAAGACATGAAGTGTGCACCAACGAATTTGCTTAGATTGCTTTAATTCTATGGGAAGGCGATGACAAAGCGTTCTAGTTATAAGACATACAATGCCGCCTCTTTGCAATATATAATTAACTAATCACTAAGAGCTCAACGCATTGTTATATTAATGTATATTAATATTAAGTACAAGCATGGCTGTGTGGTTAAGAAGTTTGCTTCCCAATCACATGGTTTTGGGTTCAATTTCCCAAAGTCCATCCCCTCCTCACCTTGGTGGGGACGCTGGCAATGGGTAGTGTCAGAGCTATACCGTAGGGAACTTCGGTTCCTGGTAGGGCCACCCAAGGCGGATTGGTCTGACACCGAGTGGTATTAGGGCCACAACCCGGCAGACAGGGCTCTCATGAAAATTCTCGGAGTGTCTGTTTCGGCAACCGGCGGCTCCTTGGTCGTTCTGTCCCTGTGTTTGCGGACAATCTACGGCAAACAGGATGTCTCTACATGTGGGATTGTTGGGGACCGCTTGTGAAATCTACATATTCCCACGAAACTTCTTCCAAAGAAGAAACTGACTCAACCCGCCCAGGGTGAATGTCGCCACAGATACAGGTACATGGTAACTTGAGCAAGTGACTTCTAAAGCCCTGAACTGACCAAAGCCTTGTGAGTGGATTTGGTAGATGAACATGGGAACTGAAAGAAACTCCTTGTATGTGTTTATGTGTGGCTGAGTGTATATCATTGTTTTGCTGGTGTGTATGTGTCTCCTTGCTTTCACATTGCACAATAGGGTAAATGAGCATCCCCGTCATACAAGCAGTGTCATTTATTTCCAATCTTCCGTAGAAACATGTCTAACCATTGGGGAAAATATCACCTCTCCTTGGAAACAGATGAAGGTTGTCAACAGGAAGGGCATCAAGCTGTAGAAAACCTGTCACAATGAATTCCCTCTAACCCATGCAAGCATCAGAAAGGTGACTGTTAAAACAATGTTGATGATAATTGTTTCAAAATTTGGCACAAGGCCAGCAATTTTAGGGAAGGGGTTAATTGCTTATATCAATTTCAGTGCTCAACTAGTATTTTTTTTTTATTGGCCCTGAAAGGACAAAAAGTAATGTTGACCTCAGCAGAGTTTGAAATCAGAATGTAAAGAATCAAAGAATCGGATCAAATGACATGAAAGCATTTTTGTCCTGAGTGCAAACAATTCTGCCAGCTCACCACATCATATTGATGATGATGATGATGATATATATATTATATATATATATATTATATATATATATATATACACACACACACACACATACATATATATATATATATATATATATACAGAGAGAGGGGGGAGAAGAGGGAAAAGGAGAGAAAAAAGGAGAGGATGAAACAGGAAGATTGAAGGATACTGAGTAAGAAGGGAGTGCTGAACTATTAACTATCCAATCCTTGACAGCTATGGAGGAATGAACAGCCAGCCATAAATTGACAGTGACGCAAGCAAACACACACATCATATACAAAACAGAAAGCTACCCTACAAGATGACAAATCTTTGAATGCAAAACATAAATGGATTTGACACGTGAGTGTGTGTGTGTGCGTGTGTGTGTGCGTGTATAAAACAGTTGAACCTGAGGAAAATGATGTTGTATGTTGGCAAGTAGTAATATAAATAGTTTAAATTTACAGTATTATGTTTGAAGAGTATCTTTCTAATTTCTGATACAAACACACAAACGCACAATCTCTCAGACCTCAAATCATTTTATAAGTTCTGCCGATTAAATATAATAATAATAACAATAATAATAATAATAATAATAATAATAAATATATATATATCATTCTCATCTTTATATATATATATATATATATAGGTAGTCAGCCGTCTATAGGTAGCCTAGCAGTCTTGCCCTGCCAATATACACATATATTAGAATTTTCTCTGATTTCTCAGATTTTTTGTATGCTGGACTACTGGTTTTAAATTGATATTAAAATTAATATTAATTTATCTCCCTCATTATTTAAATATATATATATATATATATAACAGGAAGCTTTACGAAAATAAACAAAAGACGAAGGCAGGTGGAGTACAAACAAACAATTGTATTAGTATGGCGCTCAGGAATAGAAATAAAACAAGTCTTTTACGTTTCGAAGAGAGAGAGAGAGAGAGAGAGAGAGAGAGTGAAGGTGCATGGCTTAGTGGTTAGGGTGTTGCACTCACAATTGCGAGACTGGGCATTGTGTTGTGTTCTTGAGCAAAGCACTTTATTTCATGTTGCTCTGCAATCATTTCATCATCTGACATGTGGCACCCATTGCATCTGTACAGGTTATGTTGACTTGATGGAGGGAGTGAGCTTATGTCTACACAAACATTTGATTGCTATAAACAAACCATCTGTGAAGTTGTTCAGCAAGAAATTGTCAAACCCTCATATGTTGTTTAATGATAGGAGAGTCCATGATTATATATATATATATATATATATATATATATAAAACATCCAATATTCCTTAAATAGTCAGAACTTTATTCTCGGTCACAAAGAACATCTATACACCCTCACCCACATGATTGACCGATGCCTGACCCGTTGAATTCTTCAGCCACCGGTTCTCAACATACACTGATAAACAGTTTCGCCATGGGCTCTTAGGAGCATAGTTCGATTTGTTTTTGCTCCGCCTCTGTTCTGTTTTTGTTTTTCCAACGGATTTCCTTTTTTCTTCCTGAAGAGAAAGACACAATATGGTCCCATTATTCAATCGGATTTTGGTAATTTGTGCCTTTCGAAACACGTGTAGAATGAAATAAAACGATTTCTGTTCAATCTGCGTTCAGCTCCATTTCTTCAATTCACCAATAATGTTTTAATTTCAATTATCCGCACCAACGCACGGTTGCAACGCCAGATGGTTGTACCTCCAACCGTGCTGTTTACTGCTGTGATTTTTGCTACTAAGGTATCGGTTAAACTTTTGATTAATCTACTACAAGATTATTCATCTTTCTATTTCACATAATATATATATATATATCATCATCATCACCATCGTTTAATGTCTGCTTTCCATGCTAGCATGGGTTGGACGATTTGACTGAGGACCGGTGAACCAGATGGCTGTACCAGGCTCCAATCTGATCTGGCAGAGTTTCTACAGCTGGATGCCCTTCCTAATGCCAACCACTCCAAGAGTGTAGTGGGTGCTTTTTATGTGCCACCTGCACAGGAGCCAGTAAGGCAATGCAGGTAACGATCACGCTCGAATGGTGCTTTTTACATGCTACTGGCATGGAGGCCAGTTTGCTGCTCTGGCAACAATCACACCACACACACACATGTACTCATGCATTAAGTTCTGTTTATTCAATTTGTTCCACCAAATATATGCATGTATGTGTAAGTATATATGGGTATATATGTGTGCGAGTGAGTATACATACATATATATATATATACATATATATATATATATACATATATATATATATATATATATATAATAATAATATTAGGGAGTAAATCCAAACTTACAGGGAAAAATTAGATTTAGGATTAAATCTAATTTTACAGTATAAATATAAATTAAATTAGAGATAAAACCACTATTAGGCAAATCAAACATTATATTAATTAATTTTATTTCTATGTTTTGGTTTATGTTTTTCACTGTTTGATTTGCCTAATAGTGGTTTTATCTCTAATTTAATTTATATATATATATATATATATATATATATATATATATATATATATATATATATATAATGTATTACACACAAATACACACACATACACATATATATATATGTACTTATGCACATTCATATGTATATGTGGTGTTACAGCTTTTTTTCTGTTTTCTATATTAGATATACACACATTATACAAAGACTCACATTATGGCTTTTACAATAAAGGACGACTCAATAGCAGGCTGGAACTTTGAAGTCACTATCAACTTCCTTCTTGTAACCAGTATAATACATAAGTATTCCACAAAAAGTTATTAATTCTTTGGTTTAATGTTACTTTGTTTCATTATAGTTGACATAAAGATAAACATTAATATATATATACAGGGTGTTCAGACTAACATTATTTACATTGGATGGATACGTGTCCTCATCTTGTTTGCTGTTACCATAACGTTTTGGCTGATATACTCTCCAGCCTTCTTCAGTTGTCCTGGTGGAATTTTGAACCCGACTCAGTGTTCTCATTCACCTAAAGAAGGCTGGAGAGTAAATCAGCCGAAACATTGTCGTAACAACAAACAAGATGAGGACACATATCCGTCCAATGTAAATAATTTACAGAATTTCTCATCTCTAAAATATAGAACAGTATGTTCAGACTAAATTTAACAGATTTTATGGAAGGTAAATAAACAATATCCTATTAAAAAAATATCAACAAGATTACGGCCAGGAGATAGCAGTTACTTAAAGTAGTCACTCTCAGCTACTTCCACAGCCTCAAGATGGCTCTGGAATCTGGTACATGCATTCTTCATTATGTCCATGGGATGTTCTTTGAACACTTTGATCTGGGACACAATCTCAACCTTAATGTTGCAGGCAAAACATGCCCTACACATAGTAATCCATGGAATTATAATCAGGAGGGTTAGGAGGCTACAAATTGGGGCTGATGAAGTCATAGAAATTCTCCATGCACCACATCTGACTCTTTCTGGAGGTATGGCAAGATGAAAAATAAAATCACAGATGGTAAAAAAGAGAAATGAATATACAATCCATCGATTCTGTGTTCTAATAAGCTGCTATTCTTTTTACAAAACGGGAAGTTACGCTGCTATGGAACAGTTATTCTTTTGAGTTGTATTTATTTTATCACCTGACAAGATATATCTGCACTGCTGGATGCTCCTGAACCAGTTGTTGAGTATCCCACCCATGAGGAATCGATGTTAGATGTGTCGAAACAATTATCGTGATTAATAATAAATTCTTGTAAATTCCATCTGCCGTATATATATATATATATATATATATATATATATATATATATATATATATACATACATATACACACACACATATATATACACACAAACATATACAAAATTTAGAGGAATGACCACTAAAGTGGACACCCTATATGCTAAAGATAGATGTCAAATTGTCATTACCACGAAAAATGTGTCCCCCAAGAAAAAAATTTCAATACACACATATACACACACATATATATATACACACACACACATATATATATATATATTTATATATGCACACATAGCCTCTTTCTTCCGGTCATTTCATCATATTGAACCATTAATTCCAACATATGTTTTTCTCTCACCATTTTATTTTCATTCTTTCTCCATTTTTTTTTCTCCCAATCCTTTCTGTTGAAGAGCATAGGCATGAAATATCAAAGAATTTTCCATTCTTCCCAAGCATTAAACTAAAACACCGTCTTGTTGTTCCCTCACTTGTCTTCATCTTTTGTTTTCTGTAAATTTGAACTATATATATATATATATATATATATATATATATAACCCAATAGACTTCTTTCAGTTTCAGTCCTCTCACGAGGATCTAGTCAGTACCCAGAGCTAGCTGAAGATACTTGAAGGTACTACTCAGTCAAAATTGATGGAGGACTCTTTCATCCATCCATCCATCCATATATATATATATATATATATATATATATATATACACGTTCATGTATGATTGCACACACATGCACATCATCATCCTTGATCTACACCTGCTTTTCCATGCTGGTAATGAATCTGATGTGTTTTCAGAGGCAGTGTTTTACGACCAGATGCTCTTCCTGTTACTAACCAATTTAGTCATGTTCTAAAACACAGGAATATGTTATATCTATCCTAAAATAATGGAGATGCACAGTACACCTCCCTCATGTGTGTGTATGTGTGTGTGTGTGTGTTTATGTGTATGTGTGTGCGAGACAGAGACAGAGAGAGCATGCGTTTATGTGAGGTAAGTATTTGTGACAATAATTTTACACATACACACCAAATTTACTACATAACATTTTCATACATACCAATATATGCACAACACATACACATGCATACATACACACATTCCTGACTCACACAAATTAGCACAGATGGACAGATACATGTACACAGAAATTCACATGCATCTACACTTATATAAATGCAAAGTTAAACGACACCAGAACATTTAGCGATAAATTATCTCTTGACTGCCAGATGATGAGAAATAATTGCAAATATCAAAGCAATGTGTAAAGAGGTACATTGAGCTAATGGAGTCATAGGTAGGATGTAGGAGTCGGGGAAGGAGTAGAGGTCAGTGAGTGACTGGGTGTAGTGGTGTGTGTGAGAGAGAGAGAAAGAGGGAGGGAGAATGAGAGGAAGGAGAGTGAGGTCTGTGAAGATAAGCGACTGATAATTCTTGTATGCAAATACAAAAAAATGAATGGCAGGCATGGCTGTGTAGTTAAGAAGCTCGCTTTGTAACCTCATGGTTTTGAGATCAGTTCCATGGCATGATCCTTTTGGAGAGTGTCTTCTAGTATAACCCGAGACCAACCAATGCCTTGGTGAGTGAATTTAGGAGACAGAAACTCTGTGGGTGGATGGATGGATGGACAGACAGACAGACATGTAGATAGATAGATAGATAGACAGACAGACATGTAGATAGATAGATAGATATGAATAGATAGATAGATATGAGTTCATGGCTCACAGGACGGCCTGCTGTGCTAACCTTGGATCGTAGAGTGACTCACTGTTCTTGAGGAGACCTGTTGAATCAAGTTCGTCAACATAAAAAATTCAAATGGTAATTGTAGTTAAGACACCAGTGCTGGCGATACGTAAAAGCACTGTTCAAGTGTGGCAGTGACTAGTGTTGCCTGACTGGCGTCCGTGTCGGTGACATGTAAAAGCACCAACCGATCGTGGCCGTTTGCCAGCCTGCACTGGCTCCTGTGCTGGTGGCATGTAAAAAACACCCACTATACTCACGGAGTGGTTGGCATTAGGAAGGGCATCCAGCTGTAGAAACACTGCCAAATAAGACTGGAGCCTGGTGCAGCCTCCATGGCTTACCAGACCCCGGTCGAACCGTCCAACCCATGCCAGCATGGGAAACGGACGTTAAATGATGATGATGATATGAATAGATAGATAGATATAAAGATAGATAGATAGATATGAATAGATAGACTCATAAGGATGGAGATTAACCCAGTTTACATAGCATCTAAGTGACTGAGAATACAACACTCTCCCACTGAATAGGACACCAGTCCACCACAGGGTTAACTTCCCAGCTATTGTTGGAGCTCATTTACTGCAGAGCGGACTGGATCAAGAACCTAATGCATCTTATAATCACAAGCACAATATCCTAACCACCATGCCACATTCCACTATGCACCTTCACATTCCGTTATGCCTTCACATTCTGCAATGCACCTTCACATTCCGCTAAACCCTCACATTCCACTATGCTCTCACATTCTGCTAAGGCTTCACATTCCACTATGCCCTCACATTCTGCAATGTTACTTGTTTATTTTATTAAATTCCTTGAAGGACAAAACAATGAAGTTGACTTGATGTAATTAAAAGTCAAACCTGCAATGCAACAAAACGGATCACACAGTCTGGAACATTTCTGATTGGACCTTCAGAAATAAAACACTGGGTTTGGTTAATTACTTGTCATTCATTACTATTCACAGTTTCTGCGACAGCATTTTAGACAGACATATTGATAGGAAGATATTTGGAGAAAAGGTTGTTTCATTTACAAGTTACAGGTTCATTTTCCCCTGATGCTTTTTAAAATGATGAAAACACCTGTCAATCACACTTCTAAATTACATATGCATTTCCCTAAAACGAAGGTTTAGTGTACATCATAGGATGTAAATGAAATCACAGGTGTTGGATCAGAGTTTTCCTCTTTCTAGAGAGATGTTTTAACAAAGACTAGGAATCTCAGATTTCCAATTGTTGGATGGTCATTGAGAGGTTTTCTTACCCATCTTGCAGAATGTCCAGTGAAATCTACCCTCCTTACCAAACAGGATTGGTAGGGCTATCAGTTTGTCTGCTGATGGCCTGACCATGTGATAGGTTGTACTGGATTACATGTTACTAGTAACACTAAGAGGAACCGTTGTATACATTCATAAATACTTTTAAAATTGTGTTTGTATATGTATGTAAGAGGCATGTAGGGAGACAGACAGAATGACAGTTGGAGAAAAAGTGAGAAGTAGACATAGAGGAGAGAGACAGGCAAACAAAGACTGTCTCTGTATGTGTTTTGTGTGTATATATGCACATGCACACATAATTATATATATTCGTTGTAACTGCAAAGGGTATCAAGCAGTTAAAAATGTTAAAAGCTTTCAAGTTGTTGGAAGAATTCATAATGAATAATTACACACATTGGATAATAACAGATATTGTCAATTATTAATTATATCCTGTCTTAACTTTAAACCCTGTTGTCAGTAAATCACAAATAAAAACAGAGGGGAAAAATCTTAAAACAACAACAGCAACGACAAAAACCACACACATAAGGGAAGTAATTCATAACCCATTATGACATTTACTGTAAGATGAGCGTGAATCAGGCTGTTTCTGTATGGGGCACAGCGTGCTAGAGATAGCAGTCAAACCTCCTTTAAATCACACCCAATTGTTTTAAATAAAGGAACAATACATTCTATAATGAGGTCCTAGATACATACCCCAGCCTCCCAAAAACTGGAATGGTCATGGCTGGAATGACTTTGGAATGGTCTGTTAAAACAGCTTGACCAAAGTTGACTAGAAGCTGAACTATAACAACACTATCATATTCACACATTGGACATTTAACAACAGCTGAACCAATTTTTGTTTTACTCCCCCACCCCCACAAGGTTAGCTATGATAGAACAGTCCAACGATCGAAGACATACCACCTGTGACCATCAAGTTTATTATCATTATTATCTTTATTGTAATTATTCTTAAGGCAGCAAGTTGACAGAATCATTAGCACGCCAGGCAAAATGCTTAGCGGTATTTTGTCTGCTGCTAAGTTCTGAGTTCAAATTCCACCGATGCCAACTTTGCCTTTCATCCTTTCGGGGGTCAATAAAATAAGTACCAGTTGCATACTGGGGTTGATCTAATTGACTGGCTCCCTCTCCTAAAATTTCAGGCCTTGTGCCTATAAGAGAAAGGATTATTATTATTATAATTATTATCAATTATTTTATATATGTATAACCTAGACTACATTATCTTAGCTTTAATCTTTTCTTTTATCTTTTACTTGTTTCAATCATTGAAGGGTTTAGTTGGACAATACTATTTTGTTTGAAATCTGGCACTTATTCTGTCAGTCTGTTTTGCTGAACAGGGATGTAAACAAACTAACATCAGTTGTTTAGCAGTAGAGCGAGGAATCAATCACAAGCACAAACACACATGCATCTGATGAGCTCCCACCCTGTTTCTTATTTCTTTATTGCCCACAAGGGGATAAACATAGAGGGGACAAATAAGGACAGACAAAGGGATTAAGTCGATTACATCGACCCCAGTGCATAACTAGTACTTAATTTATCGACCCCGAAAGGATGAAAGGCAAAGTCGACCTTGGCGGAATTTGAACTCAGAATGTAGTGACAGACGAAATACTGCTAAGCATTTCGCCCGGCGTGCAAACGTTTCTGCCAGCTCACCGCCTTATCTCCCACCCTGTTTCTTATTTCTTTATTGCCCACAACGGGCTAAACATAGAGGGGACAAACAAGAACAAAGGGATGAAGTCAATTACATCGACCCCAATTACATCACCGCCTTATCTCCCACCCCGTTTCTGCCTACCAAATTCATTCACAAACCATTGGTTGATCATGGGCTATAGATGACGACAAATGCTGAAGGTACTGTACACTGGCACTGAACCTGAAACTACAGAGTTGCAAAGTGAGTTTCTTAACCACACAGCCGGTGTTTATGTGTCATTACCTTTCATAAGAACAGTAGGATGTAAACTGAAAGAGAAAGTTTAGTCCTATCTTTTGCAGATTAATTGGAACGATTATTTCTACAGCTGAATACCCACCATTCTCCATATTCTTTTCTCTAGCTTCTTTAGTCTGGTGGTTAGTCATATTTTCTTCTTAAGGTATTCACAATGTGAGGAGGTTGTATGGATCAATAATGACCACATTAAAGTTTGAGTTTCAGACATTTTATAAACCTGCATCATTGTATTTAAAGTGTGTGTGTGTATATATAAGATTAGTGTTGATTGTCAAGTATGACATAACCATAATATAAGAGAAAATTGACAGAGAGGGCTAGAGACTAACTCACATAGATTCCCTAAAACAGCAATAGGCGTTTTGGTCTGAGGTGGAAGTTGTCAGTTTTTTATAACTGCAAGCCATCTTTCTAGAATTTCCGGTCAAACTGTTTGACAGGAAAAACTCACACATTTCTTTTGTAGTTTGCCACTTCAACGATAAAAAAAGTCATCCATAGGTCTGCTCAGTCAGAGCTGATCTGGGACTGAAATAGCCAGCAAAGGAGCCTCTACATAGTAGCTCAGCTTGGAAGAAAGAACCACCAAATTTATCCACAAATTTATATTTCCAACTTTTCATCATGCAAAAGGAGAGACATATTAGATAATGTAGTACTAGAAGTGTTCGTCATGGTTGGAACACTTTTGATCAAAGACTACTTGATCAAGGATAAACAACATAAATAACAAAAACAAACAAAAAATATTCTGGCAACTCAGGCATTAAATAAAAAAGAAGGAAAAAACTTGATGTAAAATAAGGCATGGTTAGTGGTTAAGAAACTTGTTTTGTAACCACATTGTTTTGGGTTCAGTCCCAAATTGGGGCACCTTGGACAAATGTCTTCTACCATAGCCCTGGGCCAACCAAAGCTTTGTGAGTGAACTTGGCAGATGGAAACTGTGTGGAAGCTTGTTGTTGTGTGTGTATGTGTGTGCATGTGTGCACATGTTTGATCCTTTTTCCACTGCTTGATAAACAAGGTTGGCTTGTTTATATTTCCCTAACATAGCAGTCTGGCAAGAAAGACTGACAGAATAAGAACCAGACTAAACAAATAAGTACTAAGGTAGATTTGTGCAGCTGAACACTATTTGGTGTTATTCTAGCATGGCCATAGTCTGAAGACTGAAACAATTAATAGATATGAAAGCAAAGCGAAATAAATGAATTTAAAAAAAAAGGGGGGGGGAATACAAAAGAACAACAGAAAGAATACCTACGGGTGACAAAGGGGTATATTTGTCAATATAGACAATGGTAGAGACCTCCATGCTCTAGGAAGAAGATAAGACAAGCGTGGCTGGTTTCTTCCTAATTTTTGTGCAGGTCCTTTAATGCTTGTGCCACTACACCTGATCTTTATAGCCTTTACCTGTCTTCCCAGACTTTCTTAGCAGCATTAATTAGCATGGCGTGGAGAAGAGATAAGACAGTGGTGGTGCCAGTGGAGTGAATAAGATATAGAAGAGCAGGGAAGTGGGGGGGTGGGGGAGTGGAATCATTAGGTTACAACCAGGATGTGGCAAAAGTCCAGTCATCAAGCTTGGACATCTGGGATGGGTAGGTGGAACAAAAAGCAGACAAATGCATTACTTATTTTTTTATCTTTTACTTGTTTCTGACATTGGACTGTGGCCATGCTGGGGCACCACTTTGAAAAGTTCGGTTGAAGAAATCGGTTTTAAATCTATTTTATCAGTCTCGTTTGCCGAGCCACTAATTTATATTGATATAAACAAAAGACAGGTTGTCAAGCAGTGGTGTGGACAAAGATATATACATATATATACATATATACAATGGGCTTCCACAGTTTCCACCTGCCAACTTACTCAAAAAGCACTGGTTAACCTGGCACTACAATAGAGAAGTTTTGCCCAAGATGCTGTGCTGTGGGACTGAACCTGAAACCATTTGTTCCAAGTGAACTTCTTAACCACACAGCCATGCCTGAACCTTGAAGAAAAAAACTGAATAACTAAAAGCAAGTCTTTCTCTCCTTGATGATCATCAGTGTTGCTAGCAAGATTTGAACTCATAGCTGAGAAGCACCAAACCTTGGTGCATTAATGTACTCAATGCTCTAAACAGGGAAGGTAAGTATTTGGTACACGTGAAATAATTAAGTCTAATTTATTAGGTAATCCTAATGACCTGACAGCAACCCACACAACTCAAGCTTTTTCACTTGCTTACACTTTCCCTCCTCCTACTCTTCCTCTTTTTCACCCCACTCCACCCTGACCGTGTTGTCCTAATAATGAAAGTTACTCCCCTCATTCTCTCATCTCTCACTCCTTGGCAATGAGACAATTTCTACAAGCTGTTTGACAATGAATGGAGGTAGGTCTCCTTTCAAGTAAAACAGTGGAATGGAAATTGTGGAAGGATGAGGTGGTGGGGAGGCAACACTTGATAGACTGTGGGAGAGATGTGTGATAGGAATGAGTGAGTGAGTGAGCAAAAGAGAGAGAGGAAAATGTGTTAAGGGAGAGAGACTAGGAATAAAGAGATACAGTGAAGCAAAAATGGCACAAAGATGAACTTTGCTTAAAGAGATCAGGAAAAGAAAAATTAAAATGAAGGAATGAGACAGACAGACAGACAAATTAACAGAACATGTAATGAGTTATCAGTTGAGGTGAAAGAAATTATGAGAGAGAGAGAGAGACAGATAGATAGATAGATAGATAGATAGATACAGACAGACAGATAGATAGATAGATAGATAGATAGATAGATAGATAGATAGATAGATAGATAGACAGACAGACAGACAGACAGATAGATAGATAGACAGACAGACAGACAGACAGATAGATAGATAGACAGACAGACAGACAGATAGATAGATAGATAGATAGATAGAGACAGACAGATACAGATAGACAGATAAATATAGACAGACAGATAGATACAGGCAGGCAGACAGATAGATACAGACAGACAGACAGATAGATACAGACAGACAGACAGATAGATACAGACTGACAGATAGATACAGACAGTAAGTAGGAATACATTACCTAATGTGTTGTTTGTTTACATAAAATTGTAGGGTGTAATTTAAGGTAAATTTGTCTATTTCTAGCAGGCCGTGTAACCACATGGAAGCTCCTTTGATTGGCTTTGTATGTCATGTTACATGATGATGGCCACAATGATGCTGATAACAATTAAGACATGAGGATGAAGATGAGGCTGAAAATGATGACAATAACTGCCAAATAACAACATCAAAAAGTATTAAAAGAAGGATTTAAAAATGTGAAAATACAAAATAATTTAAATAAGATAAATTTAAAGCAAAAGAGAGAAAAGAAAAATGAAATCAAACAGTATTTGCCCAGAGCAAAAACTGGTTACCTCAATTTCCCTCTTCAGGTTAAGGTCTGCCATTTCCTTTGAAGGAATTTTCGTAGGGCCCCTATTATCTCTTCTCTGATACCTTTGTCTGGAATCAGAAATTATTTCACAACCGCCTATGTGGCGCCGTATGAATTCCATTGTCAGAAAGAAAAAAAAAGAGAAAAAGTAGGGGACAACTATAAAGCTCTCGGAGAGTTTATTGAGGAGGGTAATGGTAGCAACGAAATATAGTTTGTCATGATCCGGTCCAGGAGAGTTGTTGTAAGTAACCACTGAGTCACCAAGTTCAAATAGTGGGTAGTTCCGCATTGAGTAGAAAAAAGGGAAAATAAAGAGAAGAAAAAATGGTTTCTTCCAATCAGATTTGAAACGAATCTAGTGATTCCAGGCAATGTGACAGAATGCATTAAGGATGTCAGCCACAGGAGCAGCAGAAAAAATAGGCTCAGACTGTTTCTTACCTCCGCTTGGTGTCAGATGGAAGTATTCAGCTCCTATGTAAGAAACAATTTTAGGCTGAGTCAAATATGTGTGGAACTATTAGAAATGTTCAATGGAATACAGATTGGGAAACATCAGGTTAAAAATTCCATAAAAGGATGCACGTGTAAGAAGAGAAGAAAAAATATTACTGACACCTCAGAGGTTGCAGTGTTGTCAGGACTTTAGATGTCTCGACAATATTTCATGTGTCTCCATAATCCAATAGGATTGCTTGTATCAATGCTGAACAACAATAACAACAACAAAAGCAAGACCAGCAGAACATCAGTGGCACCAAGGAGGAAAATTTAAGGGACGAAAATTGGTTAGCAAAATTCCATCAGACCAAATGTAATGTAAAGTAAACTGGTCATACAATAAATCAGTTGGCACTTGAGGTAGTTTTTCTGGGTTTTTTTCAAGTCGGTTGGCAGCAGAAAATCTTTGGTAAATTTTAGGTACCCATAAGAATGCTGTGAAAGGTGACAAATGGCTTTAGCATTTAGGTTATGCTACTGGATTCTGTAGATTTTTGAGTAGAGTAAATGCTTAACTGTGTATTCTGTGAGATAGTGAGCTGCAAAGTGTTACACTGAATACTCAAGGAGTAGTAGAATGGCTGAGTGGACGGAGTATCTTCTCAGTTGGAATGCTGTTAATTTGTACTGGACACACATGAACTGCTGTGTCCTTCTTGTGTTGTACTTTGAGTGTGGTAATATTCTCTTGTCCCAATTTAACTGACAGTTAAAGAAGATAGAGGAAACATTGAGTGGTCAGGTAATATAACCAACCATCACCAATTTCATTGACACAGAAGCATAAGGGTAGGAGATAATGAGAGAGAAAGAGACAGGAGAGAAGGAAGGTGTGTATGTGAAATAGAGTGTGTGGTGAGTAAGAGAGAGAGAGAGAGTCTGTGCATATGAGAGAGGGACAGAGAGTGTGTGTGTGTGCTACAGAGAGAGAGTGTGTGTGTGTTAGAGAGACAGCAAACTCAAAGACTAAGTGTCATGCTTTTGTGAATGTGATGTATAGTTTTGGTGGGAAAGTGCTTTTTGTCAAATGTCGAAAATGAAGTTCTTGAAGAATGAAAACTAAAAGAAAATTACAAGAACCTCGGCAACAGGAGCAGAAGTAGTAGAAGTAGCAGCAGCAACAACAACAACAGATTCTTGAAACAAGCCACTCTATTGTATTCACTTCAAGTCCTGCGTGGTTTGAACAAGAACATTTTTCTGAAGTTTGCATTAGAAAGTAGGACGTAAAGAACAGGACAAAACAAAACAAGATATCCAGCTGATTAAAAAATTTTAGAAAAAGACAATTTACATACATTCCAAGATGATGGATAAAAATTCTTCACGCTGATTGACCTATATATATATATACGTATATATATATATATTTAACACAAAGTATCCAGCAGTTGAAACAATCTTCCTGACAAGTTACTCATAAGGGGACATAAATCTGTTGAATCCTTATATTATAATACAGAGGAGAAAATGAAAGCATTTCTGTTGAAGCCTTCTGGTTCTTATTTTGGTCTTGAATGTTTCCTTCCTTGTTTTTCTCCTTGTTTCAGATCATATGGCATCCACTTTTGGGAAATTTGCTTAAAAAATGCATTCAGATATCATATATATATATATATTTATACACACACTAAACACATGTTCATATATGCATATACAGACACGTGTGTATGAATGTAAATCACTTCAAGAAATCAAATCCCCAATGTTTATTTGTTGTTTGTTATTGTTGTCCTTATTTTTTTCTTCTTTTTGGTTGGGGTTCTTTTTTTTTTGTTCCTTAGATGCTGGCTGCCAGCCGTATATAACCAGTTACCTCTGTGCCATAGGTCTGATAAAGCAGGGCTGACTCAACAAGGCCGTGGCTATTCTTCAACAAAAACAACAACAACAACCTGTAGTGGGTGTGTGTGTGTGTGGGTGTGTGTACTGGTGTAGACAATAGAAGCAACTAATATTGTCGTTGATTTGTGAGTGTGTAAGACTATGTATTGGAATGGAGCAGAACTGGTATAATTAATGAAGAATCAATTAAACAGACAATGTAGAGGGTGACTAAGATTAAACTCACAACACATGCATATACACAGGTAGGTATACATAGACAATTACACACATATATATACTGAATTACATAAGCATACTCAGTGTGTGTGTGCGTGCGTGTGTATGTACATTTTATATCATCATCATCATCGTTTAATGTCCACTTTCCATGCTAGCATGGGTTGGACAATTTGACAGAGGACTGGCAAACCAGATGGCTGCACCAGGCTCAAATCTGATCTGACAGAGTTTCTACAGCTGGATGCTCTTCCTAATGCCAACCACTCCGGGAGTGTAGTGGGTGCTTCTATGTGCCACCGGCATGAGGGCCAGTCAGGCGGTACTGGCAAGAGCCATGCTCAAATGGTGTTTTTTTACATGCCAGTGGCACTGGCAATGACCTCACTTAAATGCTTTTTCCCGTGCCAGTAAGGCAATGCTCGTAACAATCACTTTCAAATGGTGCATTTTTACGTGCCACCGGTACGGAAGCCAGTTTGCTGTTCTGGCAATGATCACGCTCGGATGGTACTCTTAGCGCTCCACTAGCATGGATGCAAGTCATCAAATTTGATTTCAAATTCGATTTCGATTTCACTTGCCTCAACAGGTCTTTGCAAGCAAAGTTTAGTGTCCAAAAAGCTCTGCTTGCGAAGACCTATTGAGGGAAGTGAAATCGAAATAAAATTCACTGACTGGCATCCATGCTAGTGGAGTGCTAAGCACTTTATATATATATATAATATATATATATATAATATATATATATATACATATATACTGTATATACATATATACAGTTATTGGGCAGTTTCTTCCCCTGTCAGCATATGTGTATACATGTGCACTCTCCTTATAGAACCAGGAGTATTTTACTCCTATTTCTAGCAATATAGGTGTCTTGTCATCTGTTAGTCACATTTAGTGACAACTGAATTTTTCCTTTAATGTACTAAATTGCGTCCTGCTCTTTATATTAATTTTCTATTGAGTGGCTGTGTGGTAAGTAGCTTGCTTACTAACCACATGGTTCCGGGTTCATTCCCACTGCAAAGCACCTTGGACGAGTGTCTTCTACTATAGCCTCGGGCCGACGAAAGCCTTGTGAGTGGATTTGGTTGACAGAAACTGAAAGAAGCCCATCGTATATATATATATATATATATATATATATATATATATATATGTGTGTGTGTGTGTGTGTGTGTGTGTGTGTGTATATGTTTGTGTGTCTGTGTTTGTCCTTTATAGGCCATCTGCAGTCCAGCTTGGAGTGGTATTGTCATTGGCATACTGCATCTCATGGACTGAGATGGTGGAGGTCCTCATCTTTGCATAGAGATGTGCAAGATTGAAGTGTCCACCATCTGAGCGATAGCACATGTTGCTAGAAGGCGAGCCTGGTGGGATTTCATTGAACAGGGCGGCCATGTACAAAGAGAAACAGGTTTCTGCCAGGACAAATCTTTACTTAAGACCCCCAAAGATGGAAAACAGGTCTGTGAGGGCATGCCATCATGAAGGGGGCGGAGCAGGGCAATGAAGTCCTCCAGACATCCAAACCGAGCAAGGATGGGGGACCTTGTCAAAGGCTTTCTTTAGATCTCAGAAGATAAACATTGCAGGCTGTTATTGTTTTTGACACTTCTCATGAAGTTGGCAGGCACAAAAGATCATGTCAGTTGTGCCTTGAGAGAGTTGAAAGCCACACTGGGTCTCAGGGAGGACATCTTCCACAAGAATGAGGAGGCAAATGAGTGGGATATGGGTGAATATCTTGCTTGCAATACTCAGGAGTGAGATGCCCTGATAGTTGCTGCAATCCTCTTGGTCTCTTCTCTTGTAGATGGTGAGGATATATGTATATATATATATGTGTGTGTGTGTGTGTGTATAAACACACACACACACATTTGTTGAGGCAGATTTTTCTGGCTGGATGTTTTTCACGTTACCAACCTTCTCCTGGACTGCATGTTTTTTTAACCTTCCATGTAAACATGCTCACATTAGTCAAATAATATTACCTTGCTTGAAAGCAAGTGAGGGTTGGTGACAGACAGAGCATCCAGCCATAAAAAATCTACCTCAATGAGTCATTCCCTTTCTCTGATGCAAACATGAAAAAATTAGAACAATGATGAAGATAACGCCATATTGTGTGTGTGTATGATACTAGATTATAAATGTGACAATATCTTGTATTTCCATGAAACAATCAATATTGATCAATTAGATTTTCTGGATGATCGATTATTTTTTAAGTGTTTTTCTCCCAACTGGTTATCACTTCAAAAATGGAATCATGCTTCATTTAATTTGATGTACAGTTACATTTAACATGGTTACTGCAAAACGGTTGCACAATCTACAAGAAATAGCAGCAAAATCTCATTCATATCACATTCCGCTGTCTTAAAAAAAAAAAGCACGTTGATTAATGTAATCTTAGATACACTATCTTTTACTTGTTTCAGTTATGTGGCCATGCTGGGGCACCACCTTGGATGGTTTTAGTTGAATTCATCAACTCTAGTACTTGTTTTTTTGTTTTTATCTTTTTTTAAAAATCTGGTACTTTTTCTATTGGTCTCTTTTGCTAAGTTAATAGTAAAGTAAACAAACCAACACCAGTTGTCAAGTGGTGTATGGGAGGGTGACAAGCACAGTCACAAATAGGTGCACACACACACACACATGCTATACATATTTACATACTATGCATACACACAGACAAACACACACACACACACACATGATGGGCCTCCACACAATTTCTGTCCACCATGTCAACCAAATTCACTCACAAGATATTGGTCAGTCCAGTGATATAGAAGAACGTGACCAAGGTATCACACAATGAAACTGAACCTGAAACCACATGGTTATGAAACAAGCTCCTTAACCACTCATCTATACCTGCATCTATGTCTAGAAAAAACAATGCAAGATGGTCAGGCCAAAATAATTTGGATGATAGTTCTGCTTAATTAAAAAAGGCTTATTTTTACAGTTAATTATACAACAGATCACATTTTAGATTTTTTTTTCTCTTTTACTTGTTTCAGTCATTTGACTGCAGCCATGCAGGAGCACCACCTTTAGTCGAGCAAATCGCCCCCAGGACTTATTCTTTGGAAGCCTAGTACTTATTCTATCAGTCTCTTTTGCCGAACCACTAAGTTATGGGGACGTAAACACACCAGCATCGGTTGTCAAGTGATGTTGGGGGCACAAACACAGATGCACAAACATATACATACAAATACATACATATATATATATATATATATACTCTTTACTCTTTTTACTCTTTTACTTGTTTCAGTCATTTGACTGCGGCCATGCTGGAGCACCGCCTTTAATCGAGCAAATCGACCCCAGGACTTATTCTTTGTAAGCCCAGTACTTATTCTATCGGTCTCTTTTGCCGAACCGCTAAGTGACGGGGACGTAAACACACCAGCATAGGGGGACAAACACAGACACACAAACACATATACACACACATATATATATATACATATATACGACAGGCTTCTTTCAGTTTCCGTCTACCAAATCCACTCACAAGGCATTATATACACACACACACATATACACGACAGGTTTCTTTCAGTTTCCGTCTACCAAATCCACTCACAAGGCTTTGGTTGGCCCGAGGCTATAGTAGAAGACACTTGCCCAAGGTGCCATGCAGGGGGAATGAACCCGCGAGCATGTGGTTGGTAAGCAAGCTACTTACCACACAGCCACTCCTGCATCTATAATATTTAAATGCAAAGAAGCAGAAGAAAAAAGGAAAAGAAAGAAAAAAATGGTGGGGAGATAAAGCAATAGAAAGAAAAATAGGGAATACAAATCAATAAATACAGGGGTCTGACCAGTTGCTAACAGTTTGTGCTGGTCGCCATTGAGATGTCAGGTGTTCCTCAGACCCTATACTTCTGATTTTTTCCACAAAATCGGGATAATGATGGCTCATCTGAGAAATGAGCCCAGTGAGGTGGAGTGGCTGTTGCAGTAAGTATTGCTGGCCATTCTCTGTGGCAACACCATAGCAGTCATTACCATGGTGTGCATCTGAGCTTACCATTTGTTTTGGGGTGTGTGGCCCATCGTCCACACCCTTGTATCTTCTACTGCTTTACCCAACCCCTTTTCTTCTTTCTTTTCCTTTTTCATCTGTCTTTTCTTATTTCTTCATATTCTACTTAATTGGTGTTAATCAGGAGCTGAATACCACCACCAACAACAGAATGGATTTAAGCAGTCTTTTGACCTGCTAGAAATAACAGCCAAGTCTTCTTCAAATTACACTATACTGTTTTTAAAAGTAGATACACTAAATGATGCAATCCAGGGTATAACATGTCTGAAAGATGAGGAGATCGTCATGGTTGGAACATAATGCACATCTGCATTATAAATTGTCAATAAACCTCATACCCACATGAACATGTCAGTCCCATTCTTTGTATTCTTTCAATTAAACTCCACACAAGGAAGCATATACAATTCTTTGTATCCTTTCAATTAAGTCACACACACAAGAAAGATTAATTTTTATTGACTCTTAATTATTGTATACAAAATATAAAATTAAAATTGGAAACTTTTTTTTTCATAATTCAAGCAGAAACATTCTATCTGGATAAATAAAACGTGCTACTTTAGTATCTGGTCTAGTGTAGTATCAGTAGTCTACACTGTGAAATGACCTGATCTGAGTTATGTTAAGGGTTAGGAGTTAGGGTTTGGAATTAAGGTTTAAAGTTAGACTGCACACTAAAGTGTAAATGGCCAGGTAAACTCAGAGCCGAATTAAGACCCATTGAGGCCCTAAGCAATTAAAAGATTTTGGTGCCTCCATAAAAGATTATGTAATTCAAAATATAAATAACAAACAATAAAATCAATTTTTTATTTTCAAAATGAAACAAAACTGTAAGAGGGAAAATAATGTTTATTTTTGTATACTTCCACTTAATTTATGTTAGAAAAGTTCCTCCAACTTTTTTGAATTGCAAAGTCTTTGATCAGATCCACAAAATTAATCTTAGGTAACATATCTGCATCTATACTTAGTAGAGATAAAGGCATCCTGAATATTATTTTAGCAAGTTTAAAGTGATTTCTTTTGTGCCGTAAACTATTTACCATTTCTGTGGTGCCCCCCTCCTTCCCTTGATGTCCTAAGCACATGCTTATTTTGCTTAATGGTTAATCCAGTGCTGGGTAGACTACACACTAAAGTGGCACTGATGAGAATTTGCATCAGAGGTCAGGTGCATGAGATTAATGCATTTTGTTGTTGTTATTTAGCCTGCACCATGTAAAAAAGGACCTATGCCGGTGTCATGTAAAGGGCACCTGTGCCAGTGCTGTGGAAAAAGAACCCATGCCAGCTCCACATGAAGAGGCACCCATGCTGGCACCATGTAAAAAGAATGTAAAAAGCTGACATACCAGCTCCACGTGAAGAGGCACCTGTGCCGGTGCCATGTCAGAAGGTACCCGTGCCAGCACCATGTGAAAAAAGCACCCATGCAAACATGGACAGTTGGATGTAGAACTGATGCAAGGTGATAAGTATACTCTTTTACTTGTTTCAGTCATTTGACTGTGGCCATGCTGGAGCACCGCCTTTAGTCGAGCAAATCGACCCCAGGACTTATATTGGTTTCTTTTGCCGAACCGCTAAGTTACGGTGACATAAACACACCAGCATCGGTTGTCAAGCGATGTTGGGGGCGACAAACACAGACACACAAACATATACACACACACATATACATATACATATATACGACGGACTTCTTTCAGTTTCCGTCTACCAAATTCACTCACAAGGCTTTGGTCAACCTGAGGCTATAGTAGAAGATACTTGCCCAAGGTGTCATGCAGTGGGACTGAACCCAGAACCATGTGGTTGGTAAACAAGCTACTTACCACACAGCCATTCCTACACCTGGTATGTTGGTTAATTTGGAGGGAGATTTGGTTACTATTTCTAGTAAGTTGAATGACTCATTGACTTGGAAGTGCTTGTTGCAGCATTAAAGTGTGTTAGGTATGTGGAATGGAGAGAGAGTAAAAATGTGACTAAAAGCTGTACCAATTAAAATTAGTTGCTTAGATAGGTTACTAAGTCAAAAACAACTGATTCAAAAATGGATTTTATCATTCAATATCTGAAAAACAAATAATTTGACTTATTATTAACATATAGAGTGTCACAGATGGTCAGATGGTCATACCGATAAGTTCTTGGGTACATGTGTTTTTGACAAGGTCACTTAACTAAACAGATGTAGAACATTATTTTATTGATTTTTCAATCATTGGATTTTGACCAAGCTGAGGTACAGGACTTTAAAGGATTACATTTGGTACTGAAACTTATTTTACTGACTCCCAGGATGGAAAAAGGTAAAGCTGACCTGTGGTTAGTCCACATTATACTGTAAGGAGCATAGGGTTGGTTTTCCCAATTTCCATGGTGTATATGCTCCTTCTTGCATGGGACACTGGTCAATTGCAGGATTACTCATTTTTACCAGCTGAGTGGACTGGGGTAGCATGAAATGAAGTTGTTTGCTCAAGGACAGGGTCAGGTTAAAATCTATAGAGGCCCTAAGGACTTAAAAGGTTTTCGTGCCCTCAAGTATATGAAAATAGTTCAAAATGTAAACAAAAATAATTCAAAATGTAAATGATGATAAACCATAAAATAAATTTTTATCTTTCAATATGAAACAAAATTCACAGAAAGATGGAAAATAATGTTTATGTTTTTATACTTCCACTTCGTTTATATTTGAAATGTTTTCTATTTTTTTTTTTATTGCAAAGTGTTCAATGATATGGTTAAAATTAATTTTATGCAAAACTTCTGCTTCTATACTTAGTAGAGATAAGGCATTACGAATATTATTTTAGCAGGTTTAAAGTGATTTCTTTTCTGCTGTAAACCATTTTCATTTCTGTGGTGCCCCCACCCTTGATGCTCTAAGCACCTAATGGAATTGTGGTTCCAGGAATCAAAACCACAGTCTTATGATTAAGAGTCCAAAACCCTAACCACTAAGCCATGCACCTCCACAAATTGACCACTTCAGGATTTGAACTCAAGAATAAAATGATGTAACTAAATACTTCAACCACACTGTCCAGTCCTAGTGGTAGTGTTGTGGCTTATGTGTCTCAATGACCCTGAGGGCTATACCAAAACAAACACATGCTCTAGTAAGGTCTCCCATGTTGGACAGGTCAAAGGATAGAAGTCAGACTAATAAAGACCACCTCTTTCCAGAGGTAAAAATGGGTTTGTGTAGAACCAACATCTCTACTAAGTTACAGAAGCATCAATAAGAACAAAATAATATCTGTTAGAGGAAAGCCTTACAATCCAGAGTTAAGGACAATGGAGAAAAGTTGTCAATGGCTTGTGTTCCATAGAGAGCAAAGGGCTTAATAAACAAAATGATGAACCAAATATTTACTACAAAACAAATTATCTGACACTAGCAATACCATCACCCTTCAACCCTAAAGGTCAACATTATAAATTGTTTTAAAACAGGAGCAGCACTATAAAACTTATGAGTACTTCACTGGTCTGCAATTCCAAGCCAAACTCCTTTCAAGGGAGTAATTGGGACATGGAAGGACAATGCTAGACTGACTTTCCCCATTACATGACATGAAGGAGAGGTCAGCTGCAGCAGCCCTTTACAACCCAATGGTTTACAGGATTTGCCTTCAACAGGGATCTTGAGACTAACAGAAGCTATTTTAATTAACAAGTACAGCCCGGGGAATTAATAACAGATCTGAATTGCATACAGCTGATTGGATACAGAAGCAATGCAAACCAACCATTCAAACACACACACAACAGAACAGAGAAATCAGCTATCAACATCCTTTCTCTGTAAATTTCCTGAAGAAGGGGCTCTAAGTCAGAAATATTGAAATACCAGTGAATAGTACTAACCATTGACCTATATTATTAATTTTCATGACTTGTGTTATTTTGGCTTTAAAGAAAAAAAATTCTTTATTGGCAGTACCGCCTGACTGACCCTCGTGCCAGTGGCACATAAAAGCACCCACTACACTCTCGGAGTGGTTGGCGTTAGGAAGAGCATCTAGCTGTAGAAACTCTGCCAGATCAGATTGGAGCCTGGTGCAGCCATCTGGTTCACCAGTCCTCAGTCAAATCGTCCAACCCATGCTACCATGGAAAGCAGACATTAAACGATGATGATGATGATGATGATGATGATGATGATAATGATTATGATGATGATATCTGCAAATGCTTCATGAAAACAATTTTACTATGCTTAGTGGCATTTCATCCATCTTAAGGTTCTGAGTTCAAATCTTGCCAAGGTTGACTTTGCTTTTCATCCTTTTGAGGGGGTCAATAAAATAAATACCAGTTGAACACTGGGGTTGATGTAATCGACTTATCTGCTCCCCTGAAATAGCTGGCTTTGTGTCAAAATTTGAAATCAGTATTATACTTAGAGGGCTCACAATGAGAGAAGAAGGGAAGGTTTTACAAGCAGACAACCACAGCTCTTGGTAGTTGATGTGGGAGTTCTCACATATTCATTCAGCTTAATGTAACACATTCAAAAATCTTTCTTTCCCTCCATCAGCAAATTCTTTTATTATACAAAAAGGGACCACATGTTTGATACAAAAACAAAGATAAACTCCAAATTTCTACCACTTTCTACAATGAGTATTCAGTTGTTCAATCAACTGAACAACTTATTCTTTGAACTATAATAGTAAAAGTGGCTGAGTATTCCACAGACACAAGTACTCTTAACACAGTCCTCTAGCAGAATTAGTGTGGCACAGTGTGACAAGAGAGTGGACTGTTCAAGTCTAGGTACAAACCATCCAACACACTTCTGCACAAGGTTTGCACAAGTCTTGTCTCCCCAGTTCCATTCACAAGTTTTGTGACTAAAACTGGCAAACAGAAACTGGAGAAGCCTGACTGTGTGGCACCTGGGATGAGAGTCTTCTATTATAGCCCCAGAATGACCAAAACCTCGTAAGTGGATTTGGTAAATGAAAACTGAAAGAGGCTCACCGTACCCATTGTATATATATTTGTGTGTGCGTGTGTGGTGTTTGTTGCACACCACTTGACAACCAATGTTAGTTTGTTTACATTCCCATAACATAACACTTTGACAAAAGGGACTAACAGAATAAGTCCCAGACTTTAAAAAAAGTAAACAACAACCACTGGGGATTGATTTGTTCTACTAAAACCACCCCAGGTTGGCCACAGTCCAAATACTGAAACAAATAAAAGACAAAAAAGATATATATATATATATACTTTTTTTTGTCTTTTACTTGCTCCTGAACTAGTTGTTAAATATCCCACCCATGAGGGATCGATGTTAGATGTGTCGAAACAACTGTAGTAATTAATAAAAATTCTCTTATCTTCTATTTCTCATTCACCATATATGTATATGTATATATATATATATATATATGAAAAAACAAGTCAAAAATAGAAAATGCTAAGATGATTTTATAGTGAATCTTTCAGTACTGGTTTCGGTCATTTTGAGACCTTTTCAACTGTAACGATTAAATAATTAAATTTAGAAAAATTTAGAAAAATTAGAAGAAAGGTTTTTTTAAAGGAATACTTCCATAGTAGTGTTCAGATATAGGTGGCATTCTGCCTTTCTCTGACTCCCTTGTTTGCACTTGTGTATTCGAGGTCGTTGTGAGTTCTTGAGGGGGTGGGAGTGGGAAAATCTGGGCTGGTCAGTGGCGACCGGCAGTCGCTGCGTAGGCGTTATACTTAAAGACATTAGTGACAAGGTTAAGGGGTAGAAAGTGGAGAAGTAGAAGAAGAAGAAGAAGATGACGGTGCCGATGATGATGACGATGAAGAAGAAGAAGGAGAAGGAGAAGATGACGATGATGATGGTGGTGATGACGATGACGACGATGATGATGATAATGATGATGATGAAGAAGAAGAAGAGGAAGAAGAAGAAAAAAAACAGAGAAGGGAGAATATGAATGGGTGAAGATATAGCTGTGATGGGGCGATTAGTAATGGATTCTATGGAATGTAATATTTGTGTGTGTATATATATTTCTTTTATTCTTAAGTTGAGGTATATTAATTGTTTGTTGTAGACCCGTTAAGAAGTGGCCTGTATTTTATAATAAAGAGATTTTCTTTACTTATTCGTTGTCTCGAGGTTGTATCGTCCCTAAATTGGTAGAGGGGAAAAAATTCTGAAGTTTGGTGTTTTTGTGTTGGCGCAAGTATCTATGTGTTGGCTAAAAGCTATTTTTCTGTTTTGGGGAATTTTTATCTGGGATCTGTGCAGGGCCATTCGTTTGCGCAAACCATTTTTTGTTTGGCCTATGTACTGCTCTTGACACCCGGAGCAGGTTAGTGAGTATATTAGGTTCTCCGAAGCACATGTGAAGTTGCTTTTCACTGTAAACCGTTGTCCCTGTTTGAAGGAGAACTCAGAACCCTCGATTAGATAGTCGCATATCCCGCAATTGGGTCTTCCACATTTTTTTACTGTCGGCTTCTGTGTTGAAGAGTGAATTCGGGCTTGTGTTAGGAGACTTTTCATGGATCTAGGCTGTCTTTTGCTTTTTATGATCGTGTGTGTTTGGAGGATTGTGTTCATTCTGTGGTCTTTTTTTAGGAGGGGTATGTTGTGGAGGATGGTGCCGAAGGCTTCGTTATTGAGAGGGTTGTGTGTGGAGATGTATGGTAAGGCTTTTGGTTGTAAGTTTTTCTTTGATTTGGGATGTCTCAGTTCCTTGATGTTAAGTTGAAGGGCACGTTGAATGCACTTGTCAATAAGTGAAGGTGGATAGTTCCTGGTGATAAGGGTATCTTTTAGTTCTTGTAGTCGTGTGTCTCTGGTGTTTGCGTTAGAGACTATAGTGCATATCCTTTTTGCTAGATTGAAGGGGATATTCATCCTGGTGTGTCATGAATTGAATGGAAGATATTGCTTAGAGTCTGTAGGCTTATAGTATATGTCTGTTTCTATTATATTATTAGCTTTCTTAATGAGGATATCGAGGAAGGGAAGTTGTTGCTGGCTATATTCCATCGTGAATTGGATGTTTACGTCCAGCCCATTTAAAATTTCCTGGAATTCTATGAGTTTTTCTATATTTTTATGCCAAAGAATGAAACAGTCATCTAGATATCTCTTCCAGTTGTTTTCTATGTAGATGGAGAAAGGGCTGCCATATCTTTCTAGAACCTTACGATACAGACTGATCTCTAGGTATCCTATGACTAGGTTGGCAAAGGAGGGGGCCATTCGTGTACCCATCGCAGTCCCCGATTTTTGTCGGTAGAAGTTGTCATTGAAGGCAAAGAAGTTATTTTCCAGGATGAATTTAACCCCTTCTATCACGAATTCTTTTTTGATGCGGTGTGGTAGTTCGTTGGCGTGATTCTCTAGCCAGAATTGGATTGCCTCTAGTCCTAGGTTGTGGGGGATATTGGAGTAGAGGTTGACTACATCGAAGGATACCAGTATGGTGTTTTGGTTTATAGTATTCGGTAGGTGATTGAGCATATCTAAGTCGTCCCTTATATAGCTTTTGACATGTTTGAGGAGTGGTTTTAACAGGGTGTCTAAAAAGTTACTGAGGCGGTGGGTTTCGCATGCGGGACCTGCTATTATGGGTCTCAATTTGAGGTCATTAGGATTAGGGACTTTAATTATTTTGTCTGTGGCTATCTTGCATGCGTTGCTTATTTTTTCACTTTTGTGGATCTTAGGTATACCGTAGAATTGGCTAGTTTTACTTGTGAAATTGGTCATATAATCATATTCTTTGTCGGTGAGCCCTGCTTTGTATGGGTTAAATATGGATTTTAGTTCCCTCATTATTTTTTGTTGACTGTAGTTTTGTGCCTTTTCATAGTATGTTGTGTCTTCCAGCATAGAAAGAACCAAAGTTATGTAAAAAGTCGTATCCATTAAGACAACAGCACTCCCTTTATCGGCCTCTTTGATTGTTATTGTTCTATCTTGTTTTAATTTGTTCAACTCAGCCCATTCTTTTTTGCTGAAGTTTGGTTTGTGTTTTTGTTTGTGCATATGTTGATATGGGTAATTAGATATGTGGTCACAGAAATCATCAAGTGTTTTATTCTTACCTTTCGAGGGGGTGTAGTTACTCCTATTTCTGGCTAACGATTCGTCCTCGTTGTATTTATCGTATAGCTCCTCAGTAAGTCTTAATTTTCTGCAGAATTCTGCGATGTCTTCTTTCATTTCATTGTAGTTGGGGTGTTGTGGGGTGGGTGTAAACTTGAGTCCTTTGGAAAGTATGTTTATTTGGTTTGCTGTTAGTTCCTTGTGAGTTAGATTGATAATTTTTATTACTTTTGGTTCCTCCTGCTTGTTTGGTGCTCTCTTGTGTCTCTGTGTTTGCGTATTGGGTCTAAAAATGAATGCGGTGGTTGGGACGGTAGCTGTTATATAGTTGTTCTTTGTTGATGTGGGGTCTCCTGTTGTGATTATGGTGTGTGTTCTTGGAGGAGTATTGAGGAGAGCATCCCGATATCCCATATTCGGGTGTGGTGTTCTAGGAGGCCTTCGTTGGTAATCATTGTAAGTGGTGTGGGTTTGTTGTGCATGGTTGTTTAACCGGTTGATGGGACGGAGATTTCGTTGGTAACTCTTTTGGGTGGGGATATATATATATATATATATATATATATATATATATATATATAAATAAATAGATAGATAGATAGTTAGATGATAGATAGATAGATAGATAGATCGATAGATCGATAGATCGAGGTATATTTGTGAGTGTGTATGCATGCAAATGTGTTTTCGTGTACAAGTGTGTGTTCGTGTGAGTTTATGTTTTTCCACTTTCACACATGTTTGCTGTTTGTAAACAAAGTCATCACTTTCCATTCATGCTGTATTTGTCCGTTTTCAGTCCATCACAGAAACATATCCTAGCTTCTTGACATGTCTTGACATGTACAATCTTTTGAAAATAAAATGCACATTCAAATGGTATCATTTGTCTCCAGTCCTCCACATAACTATGTTTGATCTGTTTGTTACATGACAATACAGGGAATTTATAACCTTGCTTACCAACAGTTACCAAGAAGAGCATCCTGCCGTAAAAAAGAAAAAAACACAAATCTAATCAATCCCATTGCGTGGACCTTGGGCAAATGTCTTCTACTATAGCCTCGGGCTGACCAAAGCCTTGTGAGTGGATTTGGTAGACAGAAACTGAAAGAACCCCGTCGTATATATATATATATATATTTATAAAAAAGAAGTTTGAAAATGCCACTATATAAGATAAATTTTAATTTTCTTAGAAATTTTATATGTTTCGGTTCTTCTTGAAAAACGAACCTTATCAAAAATAATTTTTAAAAGTTAAGTGTAATAAAAAAGTTCATAATTGTTTCTAACTAGTCTCAACAGAATCCACATGGTGGTTTTTTGTTGGGGACAGCATAATAGCTGTCTTGTGTGTTGACTATATATATATATATATATGTATGTGTGTGTGTATATGTTTGTGTCTGTGTTTGTCCCCCTAACATTGCTTGACAACCGATGCTGGTGTGTATACGTCCCCGTAACTTAGTGGTTTGGCAAAAGAGACCGATAGACAAAGAATAAGTCCTGGGGTTGATTTGCTCGACTAAAGGTGGTGCTTCAGCATGGCCACAGTCAAATGACTGAAACAAGTAAAAGAGTAAAGTGTAATGTAATGGTCTAATCTGACCCATGCAAACATGGGAAAGTAGATGTGATGACTATCTTTCACTAATGTCAGTCATTAGATTGCAGCCATGGTGGGGCACTGCCACAAAGAATTTGAGTTAAATGCATCAATCCAAGTATATATTTTTCTTGGTCTGATGCTTATTCTATTAATCTCTTTTGCTAAACTTTTAAGTTACCAAAATGTAAAATGCAAAACTGACTGTCAAGCAGTGGTGGAGAATAAACACAGGCAGTGAAACATGGACTGTGACTACTGTGGACATGCATAGAATAGAAAGAAATGAAGCTACTATGCTCTGCTGGATGTGTAATGTCAGTGTGCATACACGACAGAGTGTAAGTGCCCTGAGAGAAAAGTTGGACATAAGAAGTATCAGATGCGGTGAGCAAGAGAGACAACTGCACTGGTCATGCATTGCATATAGATGAGGACAGTTGTGTGACGAAATGTCACAACCTAACAGTGGGAGGAACCTGTGGAAGAGGTAGACCCAGGAAGACATGGGATGAGGTGGTGAAGCAGGACCTTCAAACGTTGGGCATCACCGAGGCAATGACAAGCGGCTGAGACCTTTGGAGATATGCAGTGATTGAGGAGACCCAGCAAGTCAAGTGAGATTGTAGCTGTGGCTGATGTCAGTGTCACATGACTGGTTCATTTAAAAGTACCCTTCAATCGTTGGGCGATATGCTGTGCTTGAGAAGACCTGTTTAGTGAAATTGTAGTCATGGCCAATGCCAATGCCAGTGCCACCTGACTGGTACCTGTGCCAGTGGCACATAAAAAGTACCATTTGAGTGTGGTCAATGCCAGTGCCATCTCACTGGCCCACACGTCAGTGGCATGTAAAAAGCACCCACTACACTCTTGGAGTGGTTGGCATAAGGAAGGGCATCCAGCTGTAGAAACCTTGCCAGATCAGATTGGAGCCTGGTGCAACCACTTGGCTTGCCATCCCTCAATCAAGCTGTCCAACCTATGCCGGCATGGAAAGCAGACATTAAACAATGATGATAATGATATATATATATATATGAGAGACTGTGTGATAACAAACTTGTTTCCCAACCACACGGTTCTGGGTTCAGTCCCACTGTGTGGCACCTTGGGCAAGTGTCTTCTACCATAGTCTCAGGCCAACCAAAGCCTTGAGAATGGATTTGGTAGACAGAAACTGAAAGAGGCTCGTTGTATATTATATATATATGCTTGTATATATTTGTGTGTCTGTGTTTGTCCCCCCCCCCTGCCATTGCTTGACAACCCACGTTGGTTTATGTACCTTTAACTTAGCGGTTCAGCAAAAGAGACTGATACAATAAGTACTAAACTTACAAAGAATAAGTCCTGGGGTCGATTTGTTTGACTGAAGGCGGTGCTCCTGCATGGCTGCAGTCAAATGACTAAGTAAAAGAATAAAAAAAGATATATATATATATATATATATATATACATGATGGGCTTCTTTCAATTTCTGTCATCCAAATCCACTCTCAAATTTTGAGACAGCCCAAGGTCATAGTAAAAGATACTTGCCCAACGTTCCACACAGTGGGACTGAACCTAGAACCATGTGGTAGAAAAGCAAACTTCTTGGGCCCATTTAAGAGTACCCTTCAATCAATGGACAATAAACTGTGTTTGCAAAGACCTGTTGAACCATGTGAAATAACTATTGTGGCTGATGATGGTACCGCCTAATTGGCACCCATGCCAGTGGAACGTTAAAAGCACCATTTGAGCATGACAGTTTGACTGAGGGCTGGCGAGCCAGAAGGCTGCACCAGTCTGCAATCTGATCTATTCTGTGTGTGTGAGATAACAATGAGATTAATATCAACAATGGTGGTGATGGCACAACATGAAATTGGTGACAATGATAACTGCAATGATAATGATGATAAACTGAAGTGTGATGTTTGTGCAGTTCAAAAGATAACAACAGCAACAAGAACAAAACCTGACTGATGATCACATGCACACACACATACACTATGTCCAAACATGATGATTTAAAAGGAATGCTTAAGAAAACATTGACAGTTTTAGTTCTCATTTCCCCCTCGTTTTTTTTTTTTTCTTTACAATCCTCCTTTGAATTCTTACCATTCTGCTGTCACTTCATTTCTCTCTTCTCACATTCCTTTCTAACTTCCTTTACACATCTCTCTCTACCTTTATTTCTCTTTTTATTTAATTGATGAAGGCAATTGATATAAATTCACTTGTTACTAAAGCCTAGTTAGTAGCTATTGCATCAAAGCTATCAATAAACTGATGCAGCAGTTCATAACAGACATGTACAGGATGAGACTATGGAAGGAGAGAAAGGGGAAAGATAGAGAGAGAAGAAATGAAACAAGGAAAAGAAGAGAAAATTAAAGTTATCTCCATATTGCAAATAAAACAATGCACACATACATGTATAGAGAGATGCTTGAGGTTTGATATTGATCATCATCATCATCATCATCATCGTTTAACGTCAGCTTTCCATGCTGGCATGGGTTGGATGGTTTGTCTGAGGGCTGGCGAGCCAGAAGCCTGCACCAGTCTCCAATCTGATCTGGCAAAGTTTCTACAGCTGGATGCCCTTCCTAACACCAATCACTCCAAGAGGGTAGTGGGTGCTTTTACATGCCACTGGCATGAGGGCCAGCCAGGCGGTACTGGCATCAGCCACACTCAGATGGTGCTTTTTACATGCCATCTGCACAGGAGCCAGTCCAGCGGCACTGGCAACAACCATGCTCGAATGGTATTTTTTTATGTGCCATCAGCATGGGAGCCAGTCAGCAGCCCTGGTAACGATCACACATTCCACTGACACAGGTGCCAATTAGGTAGTACCATCATTGGCCACAACAGTGATTTCACTTGCCTCAACAGATCCTTGCAAGCATAGTTTATTGTCCATTGATTGAAGGATACTCTTAAAGGGGCTGGTTATACAGCACTGGCATAGGCCATGATTACGGTCTCACTTGGCTTCCTGGGTTTTCTCAAGCACAGATTATCTCCTAAGGTCTTGCTCACTTATCATTGCCTCAGTGAGGCCCAATGTTTGAATGTCGTGCTTCACCACCTCATTCCAGGTCTTCCTGAGTCTACCTCTTCCACAGGTTCCCTCAACTGCTACGGTGTGACACTTTTTCACACAGCTGTCCTCATCCATTCATAGCACATTACCATGCCAGCACAGTTGTCTCTCTTGCACACCACATCTGATGCTTCTTATATATATATATATCAAAAATGGGGAAGGCTGGTTTATGGGATCACCTTAGGTTTCCCGTCCATAAAAGGTTTAGCTTTATGGTGTATCGTCAGATCCAAATAAACTTGTTGGCCCATGACCTCTTCAAAATATTGTATGTGTGTGTGTGTGTGTGTGTGTGTATTTCTATGTAAAGATGCATGGCCAAGTAGATAGGGTGTTGAGCTCACAATTACTAGATCACAGGTTCAATTTCCAGACCTAGTGGAACATTATGTTCCTGAGCAAATAACTTTATTTCATGTTGCTCCAGTCTAGACAACCGTAAGTGGGTAACCCTGTGACAGACTAGCCTACCAATCAGGGGAAGAAAACCAAAGACATAATATATCAAGATTAAACATTGAGAGGCATCGTTCCGTGCAGAAACTACAAGAACTACTCAGAGGTACTGGAAGCTCCTCTTTTGAATCCATTGTTGTATCAGACACTCTTATCATTTCATCAATGTCTCAATTTTTGGGGGTCTCAATTTTTTTGTCCTTTAGCTTGCAGCAGAAAATTGTTGTGAGCAAACATTTTAAACAGTCTTAACTATGGAAGGAAATTGAAGATATAGCATATTTATAATAGTATTCTGCTTTGATATGACATATATGGATATGCTTTCATCATCACCATCATCATCATCATTTAACATCCGTTGTCCATGCTGGCATGGATTGGATGGTTTGACTGGGATTAACATATCTTAATATTTTGTATAACATCCTTACTTTCATATCAGAGAAAAATATGTGGTTGGACTTGAACCTGAAGTTCTAGTGAACAAAGCACAATAGCTACAACATTTGAGCTATGGATTAAAAACTATATTTATAGGTTAAAAGAGTAAAGACACCCTTCAGTCCTGAATGACCATGGAATTGCACCTAGAAAGATTCCCTCTGAAGCACAAGTCTGGGCAGGTTTGCTTATGGAAGACATGCAGTTACCCATGCATACCAGTGTCCCATCTCCATGCCACCAATGTTGCCAAAGGAAAGGCAAAGGATGATACAACTTGGCACCAGTGATGTTACAACTCATTTCTACAGTTGAGTAAACTGAAGCGTTAGGAAGGGCATCCAGCTGTAGAAACTCTGCCAGATCAGATTGGAGTCTGGTTCGCCAGACCTGTCAAATCATCCAACCCATGCTAGCATGGAAAGCGGATGTTAAATGATGATGATGATATGGTGGACTGTGTTGTTGACAACAGATGAGGGTTCTGAAATTTCTTGTTGAACAACCAGCACAGATGGTTTGTTTATAGTGATCAAATGTTTGCACTGTGCATTAGTTCACTGCCTCTGTCAAATCAATGTTGCTTCAACAGATGCATGGTGTGCCAGCCACATGTTAGAAGTTGAAGTGATCACAGAGCTTTGTGAAAAGAAGTGTTTTGTTGAAAAAAAACCCAAAAAACACATCATCTCCAGTTTAGGGATAAAAACCAAGATCTTGCAACCAAGAATGCAACACCCCAAACCACACGCTCCCATGTAAGAATGTACAAATACACACACAAGAGAGTGCTGTAAAGTTCCTAGCTTTAGGGCTATCATGAAAGGCCTGGTTAGAAGCCCAACCATACAAGTTCTTTTAAAGGGCTTAGATATAGTGAAAGACCACTGCAATAAGTGTGTGAATCTGAGACAGGGAATATGCTGAATTAAATCATAACTGACTGATTCTCCTGTATTCTCTTTTACCGAAAACTAAGAACTTTCCAGCACTCCCATATATATATATATATCACCATCATCATCAATTAGCGTCCGCTTTCCATGCTAGCATGGGTTGGACGGTTCAACTGGGGTCTGTGAAGCTGGAAGGCTTCGTCAGGCCCAGTCAGATCTGGCAGTGTTTCTACGGCTGGATGCCCTGGATGCCCTTCCTAACGCCATATATATATATATATATATATATATATATATATATATATACATACATACACACACACACACAACACACACACACACACACACATGCAATCATGTGTGCCCACACATACAGAGTTTTGGTGATAGAAACAGGAAAACAGAACTCAGAACAGTAGTTATAGAGTGACTCAAGGACCGAGAGTTTTGTGTATTGACAGTCATCAAGCAGACTTCAAATAATAGGGATTACATTTAAATAGACTGGCTAAAATGATAAATAAAAATTTTTCTAGATTGTTCTGTAATAAATAAATAAATAAATAAATAAAAACTCTTACAAAGTCATGTATTCACATGACCTTGTAAGAGTTTTTATTTATTTATTTATTTATTACAGAACAATCTAGAGTTTCAAATGGTCTGCCCATTTAACAGTTCAATAAATAGATTAATAAAAATAATAATACATAGATCACACTTTAAAATATTTATTTTACCAACCAAATGTTTTATGGAAAAGATATATAGATTATGTCTTCGATGCCATTCCATAGTTTATCAGTCAATTGTCTTACAAATAATATAAATGTTGCGTATAACAGATTATGTCTTTGAGTTCGTTCCGTAATTATAATTGCATAAACAAATGGCGACACAATGATATTTATAAGTTTCATCCCAGTGAATTAGTAAAATTAAAAATTCATTATTTTTCTCACCACAGATAAAGACCTACAAAATTCTTACACATTTACAATTTGTTCCTGGTTCTGTACTAAAAACATTCCACTCAAACATGCTCTACATGGTCGCTCAGTCTGCTAGAAATAGCAGCCAAATCACACATGGTTCCCTAATATCTGCTCTAAATTGTCATTCAGTTTTCTAGAAATAACAGCCAAATCTCTCTCAAATCACACATGATTCCTTGATACCTGCTCTAAATTGTCACTCAGTCTTCAAGAAATAGCAGCCAAATCTCTCTCAAATCACACGATTCCTTGATACCTGCTCTACATGGTCACTCCGTTTGCTAGAATTAGCAATCAAACTCTCCCAAATCACACACATCTAAAAAGAAACAACAAAAACAAAAAGTAGACACATCAGATAGCGTAGTCATAGTTACAGACAGGATAGGCATGGCTGGGATGCTTTTGAACATACATCAACCACCACCACCACAACCACCAATCATATTGCTATTGCCGTCACTATAACTGCTATAGCTGCTGTGTATTGCATGCGTATATCTACGTATGCATGCATACACACAAATACATACACAAATGTAATCACCTCCATCATATCATACTCTACCTGCATTATCACCACCACCTCCACCGCCACCACTAATCAACTGAAGAAAATTTACTCACCCAACACAATTTCCTGGAGTGTATATAATTGACGCTGTAGAGACAGGTAGATGATTAGAGATTAAGCTACAGTGATGCAATATCGTTAATACTTGTTGTTGTTGTTGTCATTGCTGTTGTTGCAGTGGTGTTTTAATTATAGTTGCAGTTGCACAAGTCGTTGCATAAGCATTTCTCAAGCTAGTTGCTATACAGCAACCACTGTCCTCTTTTGAACGCAGGTACACACACGCAGGTATATATATATATATATACACACACATACATATGTTAACATACACATACAAACATACAAATGCACATACATATATATGTATATATATATATATATACACATATGTATTCACATGTGCATATGCACACACACACACACACACACACACACACACACACACACACACACACACACACACACATATATATATGAAGATACGTATACATATGTATGCATATACATAAACATACGTGTATATTAATAGATATACATTCATCCACACACATACTTACAAACATACATACATACATATGTATATACATCTATATGCATACATATGCAAACATTAGTGTACATAGAAATGTATGCAAATAAAACATGGATATACATACACCTGTGTAAATATATATATATATGTATGATAGATCGCTAGCCACTACACATTCTTTATTTTCTCTCCTTGTTTCTTTCTATGTTCCTTTCTGTGGAAGAGCGCAGACTCGACACGCTAAAGACTTTTTCACTTCCTGAGCATTATACTAATACATCTGTTTGTTTTCTACTCCAACTGTCTTCGTCTTTTGGGATTTTTTTTTATGAATTCTCCACCTATATATATATATATATATATATATATATATACACACATATACATACACACACTAATATTTTACTGGAAACTAAACCTTCACAAATTGTAACTGAGTATCTTGTTGCTGGTACCCATAATATATACCACCCTTCTGTCTTAAAAAAAAAACAGGAAGGGGTGATCAGATTAGATGAGGTGGTTCTAGATAAATAAAATGTGATGGTCACAACTACACCGTCTCTGATCATATGCATGTTTGATCAGCTAGATTGTGGCTAACAGCAACAACCACCTGCAGGAAATAGCAATCAAATTTTCCTCAAATATCACCCATTGTCATACAAGAGGAGGAACAGTTTGGCTAATATGGTCCAGGAATCACTATGTCTGAAGAAAAAAAAAATGAGAGGTTGGTCATGGTTGAAGTGTCTAATTACGGGTCCACTTGATCAAACCTGATCTGAAGTGAACAAAAAAAATAGTTTCACATTTTGGTACAAGGCCGGCAATTTTAAGGGGTGAAGATTAGTTGATTCCATTGATCTTAGTACTTGAATGGTATCTTTATTTTACTGACCTTGAAAGGAGGAAAGCCAAACATGAACTTGGCAGGAATGTAATGTATCAGAAGGAATACTACCAAGCATTTTGTCTCACATGCTGACAATTCTGCCACTGCAAGTCAAGAATGCACAGAACAGAAACACAAAACCAGGGGAAGAAACCATAATTTCAAATAAATGATTACCATGAATCTTTTAAATTTTACCGGTTTTCATCCTTAGACTATGGCAATTCTGAGGTGCTGCCTCGAAGGGTTTTAATCAAAAGCATCAAACCTAGTACTTATATTTTTTGAAGCCCGGTTCTTATTCCATCAGTCTCTTTTGCTGAATCAATAAGTTATGGGGATGTAAACAAACCAACAAAAGTTGTCAAGTGGTGGTGGGGGACAAAGACACATGCACACATACTCTTTTACTTGTTTCAGTCATTTGACGGTGGCCATGCTGGAGCACCACCTTTAGTCGATCAAATCGACCCCAGGACTTATTCTTTGTAAGCCTAGTACTTATTCTATTGATCACTTTTGCCAAACCACTAAGTTACGGGGATGGAAACACACCAGCATAGGTTGTCAAGTGATGTTGGGGGGACAAATACAGACACAAACATATACACACATACATATATATATATATATATATATATACATATATATACGATGAGCTTCTTTCAGTTTCCGTCTACCAAATCCACTCACAAGGCTTTGGTCGGCCCAAGGCTATAGTAGAAGACACTTGTCCAAGGTGCCATGCAGTGGGACTGAACCCGAAACCATGTGGTTCGTAAGCAAGCTACTTACCACATAGCCACTCCTACGCCTCCTACATTTATACACTTGATGGACTTCTTTCAGTTTCCATCTACCAAATCCACTCAAAAGGCTTTGGTTGGACTGAGGTTATAGTAGAAGACACCCAAGGTGCGATGCAGTGGAATTGAACCCAGAACCCTGTAAACTTATTTCAACATAGCCACATCTGCACCTATCCACATTGAGTTTCTTTTATTTTTTTTTATATTTTTCTCCACTCCATTCTCATTTCTAAATTCAAACTCATATGCTGGTGTATTGTATTGCATAAAAGTAATTACTGCAAATGGCAACTGCAGCAATAACAGCAACAACTGTATAAATTAAATGAATTAATAAATCGTAGATTCTCTCACAGATTCAAGTCTCTTTATGCAGAAATGTTAAAGCCCTACAATGTCAATCAAAACAGTTGGTTTCTTCGCAATTCCCAAGCTGTTCTTGATTATTCATTCTCATGGCTCTTGGAAAAATGGAATGTTGTAATCATATATTTATTTATCTATTTATTTAAATCCCAGTGTATGGGGGTGTTTAAAATGTGAATAAATATCAATCTAGGCTTTTGACTGTTTGCTAACACCAAATCTTTTGCTACACAACAAGACTATGTTATGAAACCAACCCCATTAGTTTGTTGGAGGTATCTTGACATGTGTTAGCTGTCAGAGCTCTGTTTTAACAAGAAGCAAAACCAACCCAAAACTACAAATTAAGATCAACATAGTTTATGAACCCTACTCTGCAGTATAGTGGACGCTTGATTTTAAAGACACAACCCAATTTTGACTCAAAAAGTCTAAAATTTAAACAAAAAAAAA